>NC_135804.1:31881005-32201005 GCF_964213995.1 Mustelus asterias
TTTTTAGTGCCGCGGGATAGGAGATTTCAGCGGGGCCATATTAGCCCGATCCGTGCTGGATCCGGTCCCAAGCGTGTCTCCCAGCACCAGATTTCCAGCGCCATCAGCTCCATGCTGGAAATAGGAGCGGAGCTGCATAATTTACGTTAATTTGAACTTACATGCTATTTAAATGCTATTAGCGGGTCCGGGACTGAAATCTCCAGGCCCGCTAGCATCCCCCCCCCCTCTCCAGGAGTGTTTCTCTCCAGTTGGGGAGCTGGCGCCCCAACCCTGCTGGAATGAAAAGGGGGAGGCAATTGAAGCCCCCCAGAGGGTCAGGCGCTGGGGGATTGCCCCCTTGGCATTGGCACCTTGGCATTGCCAGCCTGGGCCCTCTGGCACTGCCCAAGGGGCAGAGTGCCAATGCCCAGGGGGCGTACAAGCTGGCCATCAATCGGGAGGCCGGCAGGCAGAAGTCACTGTGCATGTGCTGACCTCGGCACTGACAGATTGGCACAGACACAGTGGCCTGCTCAGTACTATTTTCATAGTAACTTCATTGCAGTGTTGATGTAAGCCTACTTGTGACACTAATAAAATAAACTTTGAAACTAAAATGCTGCCGGCCTCTCCAGTGGGAATATGCACCGCCCCCAGATTTTTTACACGATTTACACTGGTGCACTCAGCAGTGCACAGAGCGAGTGAGATTCTTCTCTGACCTCCTACTGAAAAAAACAACGTGATTTACTCCGGTTTATATGTGAATATGACACTTCGAATTTTTTTGGGAGAATCCCGGCCATAATGGGCCATAATTTTACCATTTTGATTCTAAGTGCTGGGTGGACCTGAAACTGGGAGTGTTTCAGATCCGACTTTTAGACCCGTTCTCAGGCACCCCCACACGCACTCTGCCTGCAAAAATATCAGTGATTCCGAATCGTGCTGTAGAGGCCTGTGGGCGGGGCTTAATGAGCCCAAAATCCTGCAGCTCCGATCGGTGCCTCCAACTGCGCATGCACGGAAAAAAAACTGATAGAATGGGGCTCCCCTGCCACATCACTCCCGGGCCGGATAATGCCTCCCCCTGGCACCCACAGACATTGCCCCACTCCCTCAACATTAATGACCCCCTTATCCCCCCACCCCCTCTGCCATGATCTGCTTCCTAAAACTGCTCTTTTACTCCAGGTGTGGTCTAACCAAGGTTCTATATCGTGGGCCCCTCCCCCTCCCCCCTCCCCCATCCCCCCTCCCCCTCACAGATCTCAGGCAGAGTGGCTGCAGACTCCCCCCCCCCCCCCCCCGCCCGCCCGCCCACCCCCCCGTTCCCGCCCCCCAATCTCAAGCAGCGAGCCGTTGAATGCTCGACACTTACCTCCTCACTGACTGGAGCACCCGAATCGGACTTTTGTGGAGCGTGTCTGTTTTGCGTCGATTCCGGATGGGCGAATGTGGTGGTAAAGGGGGAAGTGTCGGTAAGGTTGGGCATGCAGCACATTAAGTTAATTTAAATGCATGCAAATGCATTTAAATAGCCATTGCGCCCGTTTCTGGCACGGTCCCGATCGCGGCCATTTTCGGGCCTTGGTAAAGGGGGGACTGGCGCATGCGGGGACCTCGCTACTCGCCTCACGCCTGACTTTACCAAGTTTTCGCACCCGAAAACGGGCGCAACGCGATGGTAAAACCGGGCCCTTTGGATTGTGATTGTTTGATGCAATATACTTAAATCACAATGCTCGCATTTACACATCACCTTTCATGTTGAGATGTCTCAAAGTGCTTCACAGGGCCAAATTATTGATGACACTTGTCACGCAGACTGAAATGACAGCACCTTAAATCTTCAGAGTTTACTGACAATGCTGATAGCCACACTTTCACACTCTTGCTGGCTTGTTGCAGGTGATTTTGACTTTTGGTCGATTAACTAGCTGGTCCCTCATTTTGGTTGTGATTGTTTGGCCCCATTCTCATTTATATTCAGTGGGTAAATTGCAGGGCATCACACAGCTGTCCATTCATGCTTACTAGATTGAAGCCTCAAGCTCGGACCAGGACAGCTGCCGGGTGACAGTGGTACAGTGGTTGTGCAACTGGACTAGTAATCCAGATGTTTAGACTAATAATCTGGAGAGAGGCTCACAAATTTCACCAGGGCAGCTGAGGAATTTAAACTTCATTAAATAACTCGGGAATAAAAGCTTGCATGAGTGATAGTGATCATGGAAATACCAGATTATCATTAGAAAACTCATCTGGTCCTCTCATAGACTTTAGGAAAGGAAATTTGCTGTTTTTAACTGGCCTGATCTATACATGACGCCAGACTCACATCACTCTTGAAATAACTTAGCAAGCAGTTCAGTTGTATCATACTGCTACAGAAAAGTCCAAGAAGAGCAGAACCAGTCCATCTAAGCACCAGACATAACAAAGGCCCAACAAAGTCCAGTCGGCCTCGCGGAGTCCTCATGTGAGACTTGTGCCAAAATTGGAAGAGCTGTCCCATAGGCTAGTTGAGCAACAGCCTGAAAGTCATACTGACTGAACTTACTGCTATAGTCCCTGAGTCCTCTCTCACCATTCCTGTGTATGTTCTGACCCATCAGCAGGAAGAACCTACAGAATGGCGAACAGTCCTGTCACCTCAGGAACAAGTCTGGTAAATCTTCCTTCACTCCCTCTATGGCAATGATCCGCTTCCTAAAATAAGGGGACTAAAACTGCCCTTTTGCTCCAGGTGTGGTCTAACCAAGGTTCTATATGATCGAAGCAAGACTTCAAAGGCCAACATACCATTAGCCTCCCTAATTCCTTGCTGCAACTGCAACTTAGCCTTCAATTACTTATTGACAAAAGTACCCATGTCTTTATATACAACTACACGTTCTGATCTCTTAGAATTTAAGAAATAAGCTACACATCCTACTAAAGAGGATAAACTCACATTTTTCCACTTCAGATTCCATGTTCTTGCCCATGCGTTAAGTCTTGTCCAAACTTTCTTGAAGCTGCTTTACATCTTCCTCACAACACATATTGCCACCAAGTTTTGTGTCACCCATGAACTTGGAAATATTACGTTTGGTCCCCAAATCCAAATCATTGATATAGATTGTGAACAGCTGGGGCCAGAGTACTGATCCCTGCAGTACCCCACTAGACACGGCTGCCAATGCGAGAATGACCCATTTATTCCTACTCTCTGTTCTCTACCCATTCACTGATCATAGAATCATAAAACTTTAGAGCACAGAAAATGCCCTTTGGCCCATTGTCCACACCAGCCATCAAGCATCTATCTTTTCTAATCCCATTTTCCAGGATTTGGCCACAGCCTTGTATGCTAAGACATTTTAAGTACTCATCTAAATGCTTCACAAATGTTGTGAGGCTTCCCACCTCTACCACCCTTTCAGGCAGTGAGTTCCCACCATCCTCTGGGTGAAGAGGTTTTTCCTCAGAAATCCTTAATCTGTGCCTGTTTATTTTCTCTTATCCATCTGCATTAATTTTGTGAACCAACCTCCTGTGGGGGACTTTATCAAAAACCTTCTGAAAATCCAAGCACACTGGGTGAAATTTTCCATTGCTTTGGCAAAGTGTCGTTTTGGGTGAGAAAAGCAGTGAGCAGTTTGCTAGCAGCATCAGTGGGTTTTCAGGCAGTATTTTAAGGCACTTTTTGCACAAGGTTCACACCATGCCTGTGGCAGGCTGATTCTGATTCACCTACTCCAATATCACTCGAGCGCTTCAATCTGGCTCTCCATTTAAATGCCTCCCCATCCCCAAGAGATGACAGCTAGGCGGGGCTGCCCTGAGGTTCTCTGAGGGAGCACTGAACAGAAAGCTGGGTGGGGTGCAGATGAGGCAGGAGATCCCGTACTCTCAAGTGGGGCGAAGACCCTCCAGCAAGGGAGGCAGCCCTGGTAAGCTCCAACAGGCATCCCGTGCAGGAAGAAGATGAATGACCTTCTCCGTACAGCCAGGATAAATCACTCTTTTCATTTGTCAATACTCACCCACTCACAGAACCATCCACTGGGAGCTCAATCATTGCCAACTTATGGGTCCACATCACACATTCTAACACACCTCCCCTTCTCCCCCATGGTTCCTCTGCACACCACATCCCAACTCACATTCACCAGCCACACATGCCAGGCATCCTCATCATCTGACCCAGCACGCATCCCCTTTACACTCCCCAAAAGTTGTGGCTCCTACAAGCCTTGTATTGTGGCCACCCAACCACCCGGCCCAGCTGTGCAGGCTTCCCAGCCTAGTGCCAGGACACCTCCAGATTGCAACCTCACCTTATGGGGCCAAACCATACCCATCTCTTAGAGTAATGCCAATGGCACTGTCCCCCAAAACTGTCTCCCACTCCTACCCCAACTCCCGCTTCTCCCACTCCAACCCCACCCCCGCTTCTCCCACTCCTACCCCAACCCCCGCTTCTCCCACTCCTACCCCAACCCCCGCTTCTCCCACTCCAACCCCACCCCCGCTTCTCCCACTCCTACTCCAACCCCCGCTTCTCCCACTCCTACCCCAACCCCCGCTTCTCCACTCCTACCCCAACCCCCGCTTCTCCCACTCCTACCCCAACCCCCACTTCTCCCACTCCTACCCCAACCCCCGCTTCTCCCACTCCTACCCCCACACCCGCTTCTCCCACTCCTACCCCAACCCCTGCTTCTCCCACTCCTACCCCCACACCCGCTTCTCCCACTCCTACCCCAACTCCTGCTTCTCCCACTCCTACCTCCACCCCCGCTTCTTCCCCTCCAACCCCACCCCCGCTTAGGGACTTTGCCCTCACCATCTCTGCTGCCACGGTGTCTCCCACTACACCCCCTCCCGGACCAAGTAACCTTCACACTAATACGAATTTCTTTCAATTCCTGAATTTCCCTAGACACTTAGATCACTAATTCTGGGAGATTGCCTTAATCATCCTCAGTGAAGGCAGACACAAAAGATGGGATTCTCCCAAAAAAGTTCTAAGAGCCAAATTCACGTCAAAATTGGAGTAAATCTCGCTGTTTTTTCCAGCGGGATTTTAAAAGTGAATCTCCCACACTCTATGCACTGCAGAGTACACTAGCATGAATCTCGTTAATAATCAGGGAGCGGGGCCTAGTCCCGCTGGAGAGGCCAGCAGCATAGCACTGAGTGGGCAACGGCGCATGCTCCGATCTGTCAGCACCGAGATCGGCACATGCTCAGTAGCGCCACACTGCCGGGCTCCCGATTGCTGGCCAGCCCCGCGACCCACTATTGCTGGCTATGCAACTCCCCACAGCCCGATCGCTGGCCCCCTGAATGTGTCCGGGCCAGCCTTGACCCTCCCACCCCCCCACCGCCAGCTGTCCCGATCTCTTCCCACCTCCCAGCAGTCCTGACCCGTCCTACAGTCCTGAACTCCACCTCCAGCTCCCCCCGCCGGCAGCCCCGTACATCCCCCTACCACCGGCAAGTTGGCCCCCCCCCCCCCAAGCCCCCCACATACACACCCCGATGGCCAACCCTGATCACGGGCCTCCCTCTCTCTGTGACCGCTGAGTGCAGAGTGACAGTGGGACCCCCACTGAATGCCCCCTATAAGTCCCTCCCCGTTAGACCCTGCCATCTTGGCATTGCCCAATGACCAGTGGGCAGTGTCAAAGTGCCCCCTGGGCATTGCCACTTTTCCCCTTGGGCAATACCAGGGGGTCAGGCTGATACCAGCCTCCCTTCCCTTGACCCTCTGGGGGGCCTCAATGCCCCCCCCTTCACCCAAGCGGGGAGCTATTGAACACCCCAAAGGAGTGAAACACTCCTGGCATAGTTGGGAGACTCTTGTGGGCCCAGAGACTTCAGGTGCCGGAAATCTGGCGGCCAGGGACTCGCTAAGGTTGTGGTGCCCTGCTAGGAACCCGCTAAACGGCCTCTGCTTGAGTCTCCCAGCTCACTGTGCTGCTAAAGCAGCGCAGTGGGCTGGGGAATCGCTCCCAAAGTAATCATTTAGCTTCTATTGCCATTTCTCAATTCCCCATTATGAATTCTCCTGGCTTTGCCTGAAATGGACCCATATTTGTCTTAGCCAGATGGTTTCTTTTTAGGTATCTCTAGAAGCTATTATAATCCCCTTTTATGTTTTTTGTTAGATTGCATTCATATTCTTCTTCAGTTTCTTAGTCCTGCTTTGCTGCATTCTAAAATCTTCCCAATCCTCAGGTTTTACGACTATTCCTGGCAACTTTGACGGCCTTTCCCTGTAATCTACAATCTTTAACTTTCTTTGTTAGCCATGGTTGACGGACTTTTCTTTTTGGGTTTTTGTGCCTTAAAGAAATGTATAATTGCTGTAAACGAAAGACAGTCCATTGCTGATGTACCGTCCTACCTTTCAATCTATTTTCCCAATCCATGGCAGCCAATTTGCCCTCGGCCTTTCATCGTTTCCTTTGTTCAAATTTAACATTCCAGCTTCAGATTGAACTCTCGCATCTTCAAACAAAGGACGGGCTTATCTGGCCATCCCGTGGCGGAGGTGACCTGCCATCTTCTGTCCCACTGCTGTCTACGGGATTTGCATGTCCTGAACTTTCCAGTGCCAGGGAATGCATCATGGGGGGGGCTACCATCGGAGGACTGGAAGATCCCACCAGTGGGAAGGAGCATAAAATTTCAGCCATAATATTATGGTCACTCATTCCTAAATGTTGTGTTACAACAAGATTATTAATTAGCCTTTTTGAATTACATAATACTAGGTCTAAAATAACCTGTTCTCTAGTCGGTTCCTCAACATACTGCTTTAGATAACCATCCCTAACACACTCCAGAAATAGTCAGCAGGGAGTTGCCCTGGGGAGTTCTCAACATTGACTCTAGACCCCATGAAGCCGCATAGCTTTAGGTAAAATATGGGCAAGAAGTCCTGCTGATTGCCACCGATCCATTTCCCTCAGCTGATAAAGTGCCCCTCCATGTTGAACAGCATTTGAACAAAGCATTGAAAGTAGTAAGGATACTGAATGAACTCCAAGGGCCATTGCCAAGAGTGGCTCAGTAGTGCCACTACTGATTGAATCCTGAAGGACATATCGGCCAGACTGGGCCTGCTGCTGGTGATTTGAGAACCAACAGGAAGGGTAAGTCTACCTAACTTCAAGCTCACCAATCTGTCACAATTGCATTTCTTCATGACAATATTGGTTGGAGTGGCCAGCTCAAGGTCCTTGTAGACATGAGGTTGTACACTGAAGACATCCTCCATCATGTTGTGTGCTAAATGGAATATATTCAGACAAGATTTAGCAGCTCCAAACTGGGCATTCATAACTAGCTGTGAGGCATCAGCAGAAGAATTGTTCCACATCATAATCTGTAATCTCATGGCCTCCCTCATTCCATTACCATTAAACCAGGGGATCAAGCCTGGTTCAATGAGGCGTATGGACTCTATGCTCCCATGTTAATTCCATTAATTGTATAAAGTGGAGAGATAATACAGCAGTTTGTCTTTTACCTTTAGCAAGTTTATTCTTCATACAGCTCAGTAGAGTTACAAATTCCTTATGGTTCCCCATTCCCAACTGTTCCAGCTGTGTCCACTTACACGCTTCTGGATATTGAGCCAATGATCATCACCAGCCTTTAGCAATGCAATTGGTTTAACAATGTAAATGCCAAAAGATGCAATTGCTGATACATTGACAGATTCCCCTCTCTTTCTTCTAAATTAAAGCTTTAGAAACAGAAATAAATTTAAAAGCACGTTTTTCAATCTAAACAGACGGAAACAATGTGCTTTAACATTATAGATCCCACATCCCCTTTACCATATTTATTTATACACATAACTATAAAGTAAAAATTAGTTTTCCATTTCGTTACTGTAACATAACATGTCCCAATTTCAATACATTTAGCAATTTTGTGGAGCAAACACTTCTTTTCATAAAACAGTTTGATAATTGATGACTTGTATCAACCTATCATATCTTAGAAGTCTTCCTTGTTTTTAACGTTTGTTTTATGCTAGTTGGGTCTATTCCTAGCCGCTTTTGTGACACTTTTTGTTGAATAGACATTGTTCAACAGGGATTGGTTATCAACATCGCACTCTATGGGCAAACTTTTCTCACATTGCCCTTTGTACAATATTTCTGTCAGGGTATTGGATGAATAGCTTCCCATAACTATTGCTTCAACCAATGCCACAGTTTCTGCAGCTAAGGTACTTTTCATCACCCTTTTAATTTTCTTGGCCTCCCAAGCCAAAAGGCAACATTTATTATTATCTCCTACCAAAAACATGATGAACATTGCGGTGCTCGAATATCCATCTAGAAGATTGGCATGTGAAGCATCACTAACGATAAACTGTCTCATATCATCTGGTTCACCTGAGGCTGGGAGCTTGGCTGCGCATTTCTCCAAATTTAATCTCTTTAATGTTTTGTTCGCTCTCAGAACTTCCTCTCCAGTGACATGTTTCATCTTCAGCTCCAATACGTCATAACTGGCATCAGGTCTAGTCTGAGCACATAATCAGTTCAACTGCCCAATCTAACTTTTCAATTGATTGGTTTCTTCCCCGGATGTTAGTTTCTCTTCTTGTGAAGATCTGACCCAATTTATTGAAATGTGACTAATATTTTCCAGATAGGATTGTTGGTTCACTGTCACTCCTGACTTGTTTTGCTTAATGTTTAAACCTATGAACATACTGGCCCCCGAAGCCTGGCTTCCAACCTTGAACTCTTTCTTGATTTAATCAATTACCCATTGTTCAAATCCTACATAAGCTCCCCACAGAAAATCATTCACATGCATGATAAAGATTCCTGCTAGTCTCTCCGTGATACCAATAGAGCATCGCAGGTCTGTTTTTAACTGGAAGCAGCCTGTTTTCAACAGCACTGACTTCACAGAAAAATGCCATACACTTGACCCATCATTCAATCAGTAAACACACTCGTTTAATTTCCACAAATTTCTGTCGATATCGGAGGCTTCTTCAGGTGGTTGCAAAATACTTCTGCTGTTATATATACTAATGCTGCTTTTATATCTACCGACCCGCACTCCCAGGAATATGTTGCCAAAATGGCCAAGTAATCTTCTAAGCTTACTTTCCCTGCAGTAGGGGAGTCTACTCTGATATCTTAGTCCCCAAATCTTTTCTCAAAACACAACCTCTCAGTATCTACCCTGTCAAACCCCTTTATAATCTTGGATGATGGAATACTCTCCACTTGCTTAGATGACTGGAGTTCCAACAACACTCAAGAAACCATTGTTGACTGTCAGAATAACCCATCTGGTTCACTAATGTCCTCCAGGGAAGAAAATATGCTGCCTTTACTTGGTCTGATTTACATGTGACTCCAGAGTCACAGCAATGTGGTTTTCTCAACTGCCTTCCAAAGGCAACTAGGGTTGAGCAATAAATGCTGTCCCATGAATTAATATAAAAATGCTCAACACCACCCAAAACATAAGCGGTTTGTTGAATCGGCCCTCTCAAACATTCACTCCCTCCACCACTAACACACAATGGCATCAACCATATACCATCTACAAGATGCACTGCAGCAACTTGCCAAAGCAGGTTCAGCCCAAGCCTCTACCACCTAGAAGAGCAAGGATACTGGAACATCATGATTCTCCATGTTCCCTGCAAGGATCTTCATCATTGCTGGGTCAAAATCCTGTAACTCATTACCTAACAATACCGTGGGTGTGACTACAGCAAACAGATTACAGAGGGGGCTTACCACTACCTTGTTAATTGTAATTAGGGATAGGCAATAAAATATTGGTCTTGCCAATGGTGACCATATCTCATGAATGAATAATGAAAATGTTGCAGGGTTCTGTTGGTGATGCCTAAAACAGCAATAGGGGTTCTATTTTAGGCATTGGATCACCATTCCATTACTAAAAATGTCCTGTCAAATGAAATACCAGGCCTCAGGCCCTCTCAGAATGGAGCTGCCTGTGTTGCCAGTGTTAACAGGGCAATAAGGCTATCGACTCCATTTTGAGCAGCACACAGGTGTTGTCCAGTTCCCTCAGCATTCATGATTCTTTCACCTTACACCAGTTCCCCTTGCAGCAGGAAGCACAGTGCAAAAATATGTTTTAAGGTTTGTTTAGATTTGCTGTGGAAATGAGCGGACCATTTTCAGGACATGTTACCACACACTCCAGAAACCAATCACAAACCGTTAATCGAGTGGCTCAAAGGATATGGATGTGGGAGCTGTTGCCATTGGAGCTGAAATGTAAAACCAGGCTAAAACCGGCCATCAAGGCGGCAACGCCAGGAGTGAGACCATCAACAGGAGAAGTCCCACTGGAAGCGGATTGAGCCTAGTCAGATTGGATCCAATTGCCCTGCATGGGGTGGCTCAATGGCACAGTAATTAGCTTTGCTGTATCACCATGCCAGGGACCCAGGTTTGATTCCGGCCTTGGGTCACTGTCTGTGTGGAGTTTGCACGTTCTCCCCGTGTCTGTGCGGGTTTCCTCCGGGTGCTCTGGTTTCCTCCCATAGTCCAAAGATGTGCAGCTTAGATGGATTGGCCATGCTAAATTGCCACTTAGTGTCCCAAGATGTGTAGGTTAGGGGAATTAGTGGGTTTCCTCCAGGTGCTCTGGTTTCCGAAAAACGTGTTGGTTAGGTGCATTGGCCATGCTGAATTCTCCCTCAGTGTACCCGAACTGGCGGCAGAGTGTGGCGACTAGGGAATTTTCACAGTTACTTCATTGCAGTGTTAATGCAAGACTACTTGTAACACTAATAAAAACTAAAAAAAATGCATGGAATTACGGGGATAGGATGGGGAGCCTTGGCAAGATGATCTGTCGGTGAGTCGATGCATTCTTGATGAGCCAAATGGCCTCCTTCTGCACTGTAATGATTCTGCGCAGTCAACCTAGTGTGACTAATGAGGGGGTAACTATATATTTCAAATTAATTTGCATTCTTTTAAAGTATAAGTGTTTGGCAATTAAGCCGTTGGATTTGTGGCAAAATTGTGTCAGTTGTGATCCTCAATCTCTCAGAGGTTACAGCAGGAAAAGGAAGAAGAATGGGAGCA
The DNA here is from genome assembly GCF_964213995.1 of Mustelus asterias. NCBI lineage: Eukaryota > Metazoa > Chordata > Chondrichthyes > Carcharhiniformes > Triakidae > Mustelus > Mustelus asterias. The sequence continues at coordinate 31,892,099 of NC_135804.1, forward strand.
GTATGTAACACCAAAATCCAGGAGAGAGTGCCCACTATTAACATGCCGATGTATTAAAATGAGCTTTCTGTGGTGCTGCCAGAGTGCTTCAATAGTGCTTCATGTGAATCATCCACAATATGCCAACAGTCCCGCAATCCTTATAGCCTGTGTTCTTGCCAGATGACCATGCGATTGCCTTTCTTCAGTCCAACTCTCTGAGTTTTGCCTTCACTTCATTACAAATATCATTCACTCCCCTCGGAATATTGGTGCAATCTGAATGGTACTTGGCCAGACCAACGAAAAAGACCAGGGAACCACTCGCGTTTCTGTTTACGCTGCTTCGAGACTCAATATGCTAAAATTGAACATCGCCCGCAAAACTCACCGCTCCATCAGGTTAAAACTACGCAATCTCGTTGATTACTCTGGTTGAAGAAGGCTATTGAAATTGCACTGATTTTCTTCGGTGCACACGCATTGGTAGTCATGTTTTCTCATATCAGAAATAATTGAATTTACTAAGAAACTGACTAGTGTGTACTAATAAAACTATTCAATGATTCAATACAGCTTCTTTTTAAGTAATTTTCAGTGATTTGTAATCAGGTCACTCAGAGGTAACAGGACTGGACACTTAATAAAAATGTTATTTTTGCTGATAAACCATTTTCAGCTGGATTAATAAAATATACAGCAGGTTACCACTCTTAAATACATAAAGGAATACTTTTAATGGAATGAAACTAAAAAGAGACAATAATCTTCAATCGCACTGCCGATTGAACTGGTTGGAGTAAGCTTTTTGTGATTCTGTATCAGCTGGAGCTGAACCCTCCGTGCTCTGTGCCGTTGCGTGCAAGCTGGCTGGCAGGCTAACCTGCCCAGCACACTTACCATTTCCTGGTGCATGCACACCAGGCTTATTTGGTCCACAGTAGCAGCGGTGGCACGGTGGTTAGCACTGCTGTCTTACAGCAATAAAGACTTGGGTTCGATTCCAGCCTTGGGTCACTGTCTGTGTGGAGTTTGTATGTTCTCAGCGTATCTGCGTGGGTTTCCTCCGGGTGCTCCGGTTTCCTCCCGCAGTCGAAAGATGTGCGGGTTAGGTTGATTGGCCACGGTAAATTGTCCCTTCGGGTGAGATTTTCCGGCTGTGCTTGCCCCAGGCCCAGAAAACCCCGCCCATGGTCAATGGACCTTTGCATGGTCCTATCCCGCCCGCTACAATTCCTGTGGCGGGCGAGGTGGGACAATTCCGCCCTTAGTGTCCAAAAGATGTATAGCTTGGGGAAATCAGTAAGGTAAATATGTGGGATTACGGGAAGAGGGCCAGGATGAGATGCCCATTGGAGAGTTGGTAAAGATTTGATGGACCGAATGGCCTCCTTCTGCATTGTAAGGATTCTATGATTCTGTACCTGAGATCAATTCAGATGAACTAATATGTGATTTCTCCATTTGGATCGCCACACCGATGGCCAGTGATTTACAATGAGAAGACACTTCCTTTATCCCATTCTCTAAAGTACACGTAGTGTCAGTCTCTAAGCTGGTACTTGTTAGGGTCAGGTTGAATGATATTCCATCTTTCAGGAAGCTGGCCTCCTATTCCTGAAGATGTATCCACATTTTCTGCGCCTGTAATGAAAGAGAGGGTCAAAGTTTAATTTTCATTCTGAAGAGAGAAAAGTGGCTGGTGAAAGGCACTTTATCACATCATGTGTGTCAGGAGAGATAAAAGTAAGAAGCAAGAAAGAGGATGAGAGGATAACTAAACCCTATGTAGCATCCCCTGCAGCATTGCCACTCACCATGGTTATGACTCTGCCCCCTGTCCATAATGTTCCGCACATTCTCTTCTTCAAGGGAGAGGATAGGCAGGCGAACTCAGCCTCCTCCAGGCACAAGATCCTGTCACAAGTTGTGAAAGCCCTTTTGGAAGAAAGAGGGGGAGTATGTAGGTGATATGCTTGTGACGTTAGTGTATCTTTAAGAGATTTTATTTGAAATCATGTTCGCTGCAGCTCTCACAGCCTCAACTCTCATCAATGCCGGGTTGTCTGTAGGAGTCCTTTTAAAGTTTATTAGTCACAAGTAAGGCTTACATTAACATTGCAATGAAGTTACTATGAAATTCCCCTAGTCACTACACTCTGGCTACTGTTCGGGTCAATTCACCTAACCAGCACGTCTTTCGGACTGTGGGAAGAAACCGGAGCACCTGGAAAAAACCCACGCAGACATGGGGAGAATGTACAGACTCCACACAGATATTGACCCAAGCTGGGAATTGAACCCAGGTCCCTGGCACTGTGAGACAGCAGTGCTAACCACTGTGCCACCATGCTGCCCCATGTTTTATTACTCCTTCAGTGATTTAAATGGGGTTTGTTTATTTTCACTCTGGGTTCTTTAATGGCCCTGCATTGTTAGGAGGAAGATCATGGGTTCTGCTCAGTTTCTTTTCCTTCCCAGGGAATTCACGGTTTCATTTTCAGTTTTTGGCTGGCAGCAGTGTTTAGTTTAGAAGGGAGTGGACCTCAGACTGAAAGCAGTGTCTCTCTCTCTCTCTCCATGGGTTTTGGAAGTTCCACTGGTTAGCTGAAAGCAAGACTTCTTTCCTTCCTGCAGTAGAAAATCTGCTGTTGGTGGTTTGACCAGTCTCTCCCTGGTGTTCTGGGAAGCTGTTCTGACTTCAAACTGTTCTGAGTGTATCCAGAGGACTGCTCGAAGTTACAAGGCTGCGAAATCAGGATTTTCAAATCTCCAACCAAAGGACTCAATTCCAGTATCACGTGAGCATTAGTCTTTGCTGTGTTAAACCTGTGGAAGCGTTTTGTTTATGGGATTGATTTGATTGGAACTGCTTAGATATATTTGTTAAAGGTTTTGTTTGTAATTGATATTAGTTATTGCTAACATTCTTACTTTACATATTAACTATATTCTTGAATAAACTTTGATTGATGAAAGCTCCCTAATGGGTCACTTGAATCATATCTGAAGTGAAACATATCATGCTTATCCTAGCCAAATTCAAGGTGCAAAACTTATGATGCAGGCGGACTTCATCAAACACTTTGGAGTTTCAGACCGGAACCATAACACCCTCATGAGGTTTTATACAATGTGCCTGTCATGGTTGAAGAGTTTTCAAGCAATATGTTGGGTATGAAGTGTCATGAGGTGATTTTGCAATATTGATGAGAGTAGGAAGCGCAGAACGTATGAGTTTGAGTGGAGGAAGGTGGGGTGAATCGTGGTACAGTAATTGAAGGAGATTGAAGGGAGTGGGGGAGGGAATATTGTGAGAAATCTCCACATTACAACAGTGACCACCATTCAAAAGATATTTCATTGACTGTAAAATGCGATGAGTGACCTTGAAGTCATGAAAGGTGCTATGTAAATGCAAATATTTCTTTCTGTCCTTTCTCCGTGAAGTTGCACGTGTCAGGATACAATGGTTGAGGTGAGATGTAAGGTTCTTAATTTGATAAATCTTCTGCCTCCATGCTCTGGGAGCTAAGCTCCTGTCATCAACATCCTCAGGGATCGCTTCCCACTTGCAGGGTAGGTCTTGCCTGGAGGGCTTTTCATCACCTGGGAAAACAAGGTCAACAGTGATCTACCTGGACCTGGGCCTCACACACTGCAGCAGAGAACCGAGTTCCCCTAACTCTGAACTTCACAGCAATTTATCTTCTTATAAGCATGCTCTCATAGTTGCAGCCAGAGTGCACCTCCCTTGAAGAGGTTCTTACTGCCGTGGAGAAGCATCAACGAAACCCAATTTCCTCCAGCCCCCCAAAACAGGGGTACAGCCAATGAGCAGTTCCAGTAGCCTATAGGTTTCTGCCTGCAGTTTGTAGAAAACTTTACAAAAAACTTTACAGTCTAAAGTCAGTATGATCAAAAAGTATTTGATGTAAATCACCGGTCTGATTTTTTCCCCCCAACATCTGATTCAGCTTTTATTCTGGGTATCAGGAAAATGTTGTTTGTTTCATTTTGTTTCCTAAATTCATTCAGACCTGGGACCAAATTGCAGCTTGTAACATGATGATAACTAGCAATAGAAAAAATGTGTGCACAATGTGCCCTGAGGACATACCCTGAGCAAAAACTGTAGGGGATGCAATAAATGGGAGTCTTTGTAAAGTCAGCTTAGATTCACATAAACAAATTATGGCCTGTTTCTTGCCTCTCTTTGGGACTGTACTACATAAATAATTACAAAATATAATTTATGCAATCCTTTGCTTCTCTAAAATCCAGCATGTGCAAGACTAATATTCTGAAGATGGTGAAAACGACGATTCATTTTTGCTAATGCTGAATTTAAATCAGAAATTTGAAAAACTAAGTGAAGAGTATATAGATTGATACACATGGAGGAATGCTGACTATTGGAAGAAGCCATTTCATACTATAATTGAGAAAAGGAAACAATGTTTTAGGCAAGTTCTTGTCTCTCAGCACTAAAGCCAATCCCCATCCAAGTCCAGGTATGCAGAGGTTAATTAAAGTACCTGCACCCACTGCGTCACGGTGGCACAGTGGTTAGCACTGCTGCCTCACAGTGCCAGAGACCCAGATTCAATTCTGGCCTCGGGTGCTTGTCTGTATGGAGCTTGCACATTCTCCCCGTGTCTGCGTGGATTTCCTCCGGGTGCTCTGGTTTCCTCCCACAATCCAAAGATGTGTGGGTTAGGTGGATTGGCCATGCTAAATTGTCCCTTAGTGTCAGGGGGACTAGGTAGGTGGGGTTATAGGGATAGGGCCTGAGTTTGTTTGTGGTCGGTGCAGATTTGATGGGCTGAATGGCATCCTTCTGCACTGTAGGGATTCTATGATCAATTTAGGTCAATTTAGCTAACCCACCACAGCTAAGGAATGATCCCTGGTTCTTCCTGACTAGTTTTTTCTAAAAGTAAAATTTTATTTTTTTGAACCAATGGAAGGGTTACATCAAATACTTAAAGGCTGGCCAAACATTTCAACAAATTAATTTGTAATCCAACAGATTTATTACATAGGTCCATGTATTAAAATTATTCCTTTTGTATGCTTTAAGATTTTATTACTGGTATAAACTGAAGGTGCTGACTCCCTGAGTATTAATGATGTGCTATTAAGCTAATTTTAACAAATTAAGATTGGCTATGTTTTAATTGATAGTACAATTGTGAATTAATTTTTAAATTAAATGTGTTATTTTTCCATCACATTTTCCTGATATAAGAACAAACTTATCAGCTATTCTCATAGAAGTTTATTATTCTGTGTACCATTGTTAAATGAAGTTAAATTAAAAATATTCATTAAAGTAATAGTATTTACTAAATCTCTCCGTTAAAGTGTGAATGGAGGCCATTAAACAATTAATGCAGAGCAGTTAACATTGCTGTGGACACAGATAGTGAAACTGACCACAGAAATATGACAGTCAGCTTCATTTTACACTATGTCCACATCATTGGCGATGGATGTCCATTAAGAGAAAGAGACTGTGTAAATTTAAGCTGCTGAACTGTTTGGGGTGACTTTGAGCGTGCACTCTCTGTCTGCGGGAATGACAGTGTGGGCTCAAAATTCAGAGAGCGCGATTTGCGTTGGCAAGTTTTTAAGTTTCGATCTTACAGACCACTCACTGGCGGAATGGCATGAAACATGCCACGTGACCATAGAAAGCTCATTTTAATACATTGGCATGTTATTGATGAGCACTCTGCCCTGGACTTTCCTCCTCACCGAATAATCAGCGGGCAATAGTGTGACGTCATGCCGGCGCCATTTCAGCAAAGCCTTTGACAAGGTCCCACATGGTCTGCATGTCCACGTCCACTATGACCCTCACCAACTTTTACAGGTGCACCATAGGAAGCATTCTTTCTGGTTGTATCACAGCTTGGTGATACAGCTATGGATCCTGCTCTATCCAAGACCGCAAGAAACTACAAAGGGTGGTGAATGAAGCTCAGTCCATCACACAAATCAGCCTCCCATCCGTTGACTCCGTCTACGCTTCCTGTGGAAAAGCAATCAGCATAATCAAGGACCCCATGCATCCCGGACAAACTCTCTTCTACCTTCTTCCATCAGGAAAAAGATACACAAGTCTGAGATTACGTACCAACCGAATCAAGAACAGCTTCTTCCCTGCTGCCATCAGACGTTTGAAAGGACCTACCTTGTATTAAGCTAATCTTTCTCTACACCCTAGCTATGACTACAACACTACATTCTGCACTCTCCTTTCCTTCTCTATGAATGGTATGCTTTGTCTGTATAACATGCAAGAAACAATACTTTTCACTGTATACTAATACATGTAACAGTAATAAATCAAATCAACTCAAAACATGGGAGACATGTAAAAAGGTAAATTCACATGGGATACAGGGGAATTTGATCAAGTGGATTGAAAATTGGCTCAGTTGTAGGAGACAAAGGGTGATGACAGAAGGCTGCTTTAGTGACTGGAAGCTAGTGTCTAGTGGTGTACCACAGGGATCTGTGTTGTGCCCCTTAGTATTCGTCATTTATATAAATGACATTGATGACTATGTGGGGAATAGGATTAGTAAGTTTGCAAATGAACAAAGATTGGACGGCTGGTTAACAGTGAGGAAGAACGTCTTGGGCTACAAGAAGATATAGACAGAATGGTCAAATGGGCAGATAAGTGGCAGATCGAATTTAACCCTGTTAGTGTGAGGTGATACACTTTGGAAGGAGTAATTTGACAAGAAAGTACTCAATGATTGGCAGGACACCTGGAAGTTGTTTGTCTACAGATCTCTGAAAGCGGAAGGACATGTTAGTAGAGTGGTGAAAAAGGCATATGGGACATCTGCCTTTATCAATTGATGCATAATTACAAAAGCAGGGAAGTCCTGCTGTTGTATAGCACTTCAGTGAGACCACAGTTAGAGTGTTGTGTGCAGTTCTGGTCGCCACATTATCGGAAGGATGTGATTGCACTGAGGGAGTGCAGAGGAGATTCACCAGGATGCTGCCTGGGATGGAACATTTAAGTTATGAAGAGAGGTTAGGTAGGCTTGGGTTGTTTTCATTGGAGCAGAGAAGACTGAGGGGTGACCTGATCAAGGTGTACAAGATTATGAGAGAGATGGATAGAGTGCATAAGGAGCAGCTTTTCCCCTTAGTCAGTCACGAGAAGACATAGGTTCAAGGTGAGGGGCAGGAGATTTAGAGGGTATGTGAGGAAAAAGCTTTTTACCCAGAGGGTGATGATGGTCTGGAATGCGCTGCCTGGGAGGGTGGTAGAGGCGGGATGCCTCACATCCTTTAAAAAGTATCTGGATGAGCACTTGGCACATCATAACATTCAGGGCTATGGGCCAAGTGCTGTCAGATGAACTAGGTGGGAGATCAGGTGTTTCTAATGTGTTGGTGCAGACTCGATGGGCTAAAGGGCCTCTTCTGCACTCTGTAATTCTATGATTTACAACAGATCCACATTAGCATGAACCTGGTGCCTTCCCCTCCGAGGGGGATTTTGGAGGTGAGTGCTCAGGCAGCCGAAACCCTCCGCAGTGTGCACTGCTCAGGGGGCACCGGAGAGGACTCGGGGGACACGGATAATTTCATCTCAGGGCTAGGGTTGAGGGTCCCACTTTCGCCATTCGGGGAGAGGGGTTGGGAGGCGTCACTTGTAGGCCTTACCTTCCCTTCATGCCGGGGGACTCCTTGCTTTAAAGGGGTTGTGAAGGCTGGTATGCAGGCAGGGCTTCCCGTACCCTTTTTCCTGGGTTCCTGTCCATATCGCAGCTGACGGAGTGCCCTTCCTTAGTGACGGCTGGCAACAGAGTGGGACGGACATAGCACTGCCATTCTCACACTCAACAGAGATGAGGCACCGGGTGAACACAACGATTCCTCCAAGCTTGATGGCATGAACAGACAGGGTGGAGGCTCTGTGGGTGAACAAAGTGAAATTTATCACCAAACATTCAAAAAAAAGGTGACCTTTTTACACTAGTTCCTATATTCACCCATTTCCACTAAGTGCTTATGGTTTATTAATCTTCCTGACCCTCTCACTATGTCTAGGTGTCTCCCCAGGATCCACAGCTGAGGTTGAGACGACTCGCTAACTCTCACGCTCTTTTGCCTAAGATGATCTTCGAGGGCATCCCCTGAGGGGCCGGGATCTTAAGGATCCAGGCCTGCTTTTGGACAGCATGAATGTTTGACTGCTTCCCTCCTTGGTTTCAGGGGCTGGAGGTGTGTCGCTGACAGGGAGAGGAGTGTCAGATAGACTGGAGATGTCCAGGGTCCACTGGCTCCAGAGCCCTGGGCTGTACTCCTGCTGATCCTCTTCCCTATATACATAGGTGCTGGAAAACCAAAGCTTAGAGAATCTCCCCAGCACTGGACTACTGTCTGGGTTTAATGAGTTAAACCTGAGAACTTTGCTAGTACAGAGAACTACATCTCTCATAGCTTGTCCAACTAAGATGCCTATCAGTGAAATCAGATGTGGCTATGATATCTCCCAGTTAAATAACTGAGCAATATTCGTTGCCCGGGTGGATTATCTGCTTGTTTATTACTCTTTTCTTTCCTTGGAATTTGCTGTGTGCAAATTAGCTGCTTAACTACAACAACTGCACTTCAAAAATAATTAATTCATTGTAAATAATGATGGGGCATTCCAAGGGCCTGGAATCATAGATTCCCTACAGTGCAGAAGGAGGCCATTCGGCCCATCAAGCCTGCACTGACAACAATTCCACCCAGGCCTTATCCCCTTAGCCCCACATATTTACCCTGCTGATTCCCCCTGACACTAAGGGGCAATTTAGCATGGCCAATCAACCTAACCCACACATCTTTGGACTATGGGAGGAAACCGGAGCACCCGGAGGAAACCCACACAGACACAGGGAGAACGCGCAAACTCCACACAGACAAGTGACCCAAGCCAGGAGTCGAACCGGGTCCCTGGCGGTGTGAGGCAGCAGTGCTAACCACTGTGCCAACGTGCCGCCATTTGGAAAAGAGATGCGAAGACTGCATAAATGCAAGTCGCTTTTCTCACTGTATGCACAAATTCATTATTTCACTTACATTCGCCAACAGAAAACAAAACAGGAGTGAGCACTTGGGGTAATAAAAATCCTCTTTTATTTACTTTTATTGATGCAATCATAAGCTTAGTTTTATGATGGCTCACAAACTTACCATTTCTTGGACGTCAGTGGAATGGATGACACCACGGAAAAATGAGTCTCTGCAAAAGTTGTAAAATTCTTTTTGATTATTTCCTCCCCTAAAATACAAGGAAAGCAATTTAATGAGAAGAGTACATGAGCAGAATAGGAAATGATTTTTTAATTTCCCATCGTTCGGTGATCTTACTTTTTGGTGCCATGTGCTGGATGGTTTTTTATTAAGCCAGGAGAGTACTGGAGTCATATGCACCTCAATTTTAAATATTGAAACGTGGTGCTTAAAATAACCGGGTAACGAACAACGTGAGCCGTATACATCTGGAAACAATATAATTTAATATATCGCGAATAATACCGACCTTGATGAATTTTGGTCATTAAAAAAAAATACCCCTGGTTGAAAAGTGTTGAAATGAAATAATTCCATATAGGAAATCATTTCATAAAGACTTTATCAGGTAAGAAATATTGCAACATTAAAAACTGGGAATAAATAGCAACCTGAGTATTTTAAAATGTATTTCTGTAGCTGTGTACTTGCACCCATAATGCGGTGATACACTCGCTGAATTCTATTGTGTATGCCTCTGATCTGGGCACAAGCTTCAAGTCACAAGGAGATCTGTCATTTTTTTGTCATGTAACTGTTGCTTGGATATAAAGCAGAAAGATAAAAGTCAAATTATATAGTTTTTGTGGTAGTATTTTCAGCATTGCTTACCTAAAGGATCGTAGTTCCGTAGAGTCAAACGTACTTTTGGTACCTTTTTTGTTATTTATTTGTGGGACACGGGTGTCACTGGCTGACCAGAATTTATCGCCCATCCCCAGTTGCCCTTGTTTAGAGGGGCAGTTGAGAGTCAACCACATTGCTGTGGTTCTGGAGTCACATGTAGGCCAGACCACGTAAGGACGGCAGATTTCTTTCCCCAAAGGACATTAGTGAACCAGACGAGTGTTTGCAACAATCGACAACGGTTTCATGGTTATCAGTATTCCAGATATTTTTTTGAATTCAAATCTCACCATCTGCCGTGGCAGGATTTGAACCTGGGTCCCCAGAACATTAGCTGAGCTTCAGGATTAGTGACAATACCACTAGGCCATCGCCTCCCCTAATACCGATAGGGTATCCCTAGGCTGTGTCGGTGGGAGCAGAGTGCACAGTTGCTTATATTCTCTCATCAAGAGCCTTTGCACCACTGTAAAATCTCCAGTCTCATTTTCTCTGTCTCCCTCTCTCACACGGGCATTTTTCTAACTGTTCTGAATACCCTCTAAATGATCATTTTAATATCGAATTAAGAATAGTTTTATTCTGGAAACTCATTAATAAAACCATTAATAAACTGGCTGATTTCACTTACCGCTTTTATTGCCGTCAAAGAAAGAAGACTGACATCAATTCACACGTGTGCACTAAGAACCTCGGGTCCAGAATTCTGACTAGGTTTCATAGAACATAGATAGAACATTACAGCGCAGAACAGGCCCTTCGGCCCACGATGTTGCACCGACCAGTTAAAAAAAAAAACTGTGACCCTCCAACCTAAACCAATTTCTTTTCGTCCATGAACCTATCTACGGATCTCTTAAACGCCCCCAAACTAGGCGCATTTACTACTGATGCTGGCAGGGCATTCCAATCCCTCACCACCCTCTGGGTAAAGAACCTACCCCTGACATCGGTTCTATAACTACCCCCCCTCAATTTAAAGCCATGCCCCCTCGTGCTGGATTTCTCCATCAGAGGAAAAAGGCTATCACTATCCACCCTATCTAAACCTCTAATCATCTTATATGTTTCAATAAGATCCCCTCTTAGCCGCCGCCTTTCCAGCGAAAACAATCCCAAATCCCTCAGCCTCTCCTCATAGGATCTCCCCTCCATACCAGGCAACATCCTGGTAAACCTCCTCTGCACCCTCTCCAAAGCCTCCACATCCTTCCTGTAATGTGGGGACCAGAACTGCACACAGTACTCCAAGTGCGGCCGCACCAGAGTTGTGTACAGTTGCAACATAACGCTACGACTCCTAAATTCAATCCCCCTACCAATAAACGCCAAGACACCATATGCCTTCTTAACAACCTTATCTACTTGATTCCCAACTTTCAGGGATCTATGCACACATACACCTAGATCCCTCTGCTCCTCCACACTATTCAAAGTCCTCCCGTTAGCCCTATACTCAACACATCTGTTATTCCTACCAAAGTGAATTACCTCACACTTCTCCGCATTAAACTCCATCCGCCACCTCTCGGCCCAACTTTGCAACCTGTCTAAGTCTTCCTGCAAACTACGACACCCTTCCTCACTGTCTACCACACCACCGACTTTGGTGTCATCAGCAAATTTGCTAATCCACCCAACTATACCCTCATCCAGATCATTAATAAATATTACAAACAGCAGTGGCCCCAAAACAGATCCCTGAGGTACACCACTTGTAACCGCACTCCATGATGAATATTTACTATCAACCACCACCCTCTGTTTCCTATCCGCTAGCCAATTCCTGATCCAATTTCCTAGATCACCCCCAATCCCATACATCTGCATTTTCTGCAGAAGCCTACCATGGTGAACCTTATCAAACGCCTTACTAAAATCCATATATACCACGTCCACTGCCTTGCCCCCATCCACCTCCTTGGTCACTTTCTCAAAAAACTCAATAAGGTTAGTAAGGCACGACCTACCTGCCACAAAACCATGCTGACTATCACCTATCAATTCATTACTCTCCAAATAACTATAAATCCTATCCCTTATAATTTTTTCCAACATCTTGCCGACAACAGAAGTGAGACTCACCGGTCTATAATTCCCGGGGAAGTCTCTGTTCCCCTTCTTAAACAATGGGACAACATTCGCTAACCTCCAATCTTCTGGTACTATACCAGAGGCCAACGACGACCTGAAGATCAGAGCCAGAGGCTCTGCAATCACTTCTCTTGCCTCCCAGAGAATCCTTGGATAAATCCCATCCGGACCAGGGGATTTATCTATTTTCAGACCCTCCAGAATATCCTGCACATCCTCCTTATCAACTGTAATACTGTCTATTCTACTCCCTTGCAACCCAGTGTCCTCCTCAGCTATATTCATGTCCCCTTGCGTGAACACCGAAGAGAAATATTGGTTCAATGCTTCACCAATCTCCTCCGGTTCCACACATAACTTCCCTCTGCCATCTATAACTGGCCCTAAACTTGCCCTAACCAACCTTCTGTTCTTGACATACCTATAGAACGCCTTAGGATTCTCTTTAACCCTATCCGCCAAAGTCTTCTCATGTCCCCTTTTAGCCCTTCTAAGCTCGCTCTTCAACTCCCTCTTAGCCAATCTAAAGCTTTCTAGTGCACTACCCGAGTGCTCACGTCTCATCCGAACATAAGCCTCCTTTTTCTTTTTAACCAACAAAGAAACTTTTTTGGTGCACCACGGTTCCCTAGCCCTACCAATTCCTCCTTGCCTGACAGGGACATACCTATCACAGACTCGCAGTAGCTGCTCCTTGAAAAAACTCCACATGTCGGACGTTCCCAGTCCCTGTAATCTCCTAGTCCAACCTATGTTTCCTAATTCTCTCCTAATAGCCTCATAATTACCCTTCCCCCAGCTAAAACCACTGGCCCGAGGTTCATGCCTATCCCTTTCCATCACTAAGGTGAACGTAACCGAATTGTGGTCACTATCACCAAAATGCACACCAACTTCCAAGTCTAGCACCTGGTCTGGCTCATTTCCCAGCACCAGATCCAATATAGCCTCACCTCTAGTTGGCCTGTCTACATACTGAGTCAAAAAACCTTCCTGCACGCTTTGAACAAAAACTGACCCCTCTAACGAGCTAGAGCTATAACAATTCCAGTCAATATTAGTCAAGTTAAAATCCCCCATAACAATTGCCCTATTACTTTCACTCCTAAGCAGGATTGACTCCGCAATCCTTTCCTCAACCTCTCTAGAACTTTTAGGAGGTCTATAAAAGACTCCCAACAGGGTGACCTCTCCTCTCCTATTTCTAATCTCCGCCCATACTACCTCAACAGATAAGTCCTCATCAAACCTCCTCTCTGACACTGTGATACAATCTCTGACCAATAATGCTACCCCTCCCCCTCTTCTACCTCCTTCCCTACTTCGACTAAAACATTTGAACCCTGGGACCTGCAGCATCCATTCCTGCCCCTGCTCTATCCATGTCTCTGAAATAGCCACAACATCGAAGTCCCAGGTACTGATCCACGCTGCAAGTTCACCCACTTTATTGCGAATACTCCTGGCATTGAAGTATACACATTTCAAACCCTGCTCCACCCCACCTCTGCAATGCCGTGCATTGCAGTCCCCATCCATGCATCCCTCACTTTCAGCCCCACTACTCAGGATCCCTCCCCCCCCCCGAATCAGTTTAAACCTCCCTGCATGGCCTTAGCAAATTTACCCCCCAGGATATTGGTCCCCTTCTGATTAAGGTGTAGACCATCCTTCTCATAGAGGTCACACCTTCCCCAGTACGAGCCCCAATTGCTTAAGTACCTGAACCCCTCCCTCCTGCACCATCCCCTCAGCCATGAATTCAAACCTTCCCTCTCCCTATTCCTCTCTAAACTATCCCGTGGTACAGGCAAGAGTCCAGAGATAACCACTCTGTCAGTCTTGGCCTTTAGTTTCCACCCCAACTCCATAAATCCCTGCCTAATATCCCCTTCCCCTATCCTCCCTATGTCGTGTGTCCCCACATGTACAATAACTTGTGGTTTATCTCCCTCCCCCCTAAGAGTCCTGAATACCCTGTCAGACACATCCCGGACCCCAGCCCCTGGTAGGCAACACACCAACCCTGAGTCCCTACCTTTAGTTCCGACCCTCCTATCTGTCCCCTTAATTGTGGAGTCCCCAATCACAAGGCCCAGTCTTTTACAGCCCCTAACCACCTGAGCTTTCTCACTCGGCTCACCCCCAGAGATCTGCTCTCTATGCTCAGTTGATTCCTCCTCAACTGTAGCCTCCAGCACCGAAAACCTATTATGGAGGGGAACCGCCCCAGGGGATTGTCTTCCCGATTGCTTCTTACCCCTCCTCCTGGCATTGACCCAAGCCTCATTTCTAGGAGTTACTATTTCTCTATAACTCCTATCAACTTCCACCTCCGCCTCCCGAATTATGCGGAGTTCCTCTACCTCCCCCTCCAGCTCCTTTACACGCTCCTCCAGAAGCTGCAATCTAATGCACTTCTTACAACTAAAATCTCCTGAAACACTACTGGATTTCCTCACCACATACATCCCACAGGAGATGCAGCATACTGCCTGAACTGCCATCCCTGAAGCCATTACCAGCAAGAAAAAAAGAAAACAAAAAACTTCCCCACACTTATAATTAGGTTAGAGGAGGATGGAAGGGTGGGATCCTCTACCAGTGTAGAGGATCGGGTATCTCCTCTGCACCAATTTATAGGGCTAGGGGCCCGAGAGAAAAAAAAAAAACTACTACTGAGGGGGAACCACCCAGGTAACTGACTTTTAAAGTTAAAATAAAAACCCTTCCCAGACTCCTTTGCTGCCCACTTCTAGTTTTCACTTTAAACTTGAAAAACTGCTGTTAAAGTAAAGGCCAAAAAAATACACACACTAGCTGACTAATTAAATAAATAAACAATTCAATTAATCCAATTAATCTCTTACCAGCACTGCTGCTTTTCAATCACCCCTCTCAGCTTGCTCTAGTGGATCAATGAGGGGGAACCTCCCAGGTAACTGACTTTTAAAGTTAAAATAAAAACCCTTCCCAGACTCCTTTGCTGCCCACTTCTAGTTTTCACTTTAAACTTGAAAAACTGCTGTTAAAGTAAAGGCCAAAAAAATACACACACTAGCTGACTAATTAAATAAATAAACAATTCAATTAATCCAATTAATCTCTTACCAGCACTGCTGCTTTTCAATCACCCCTCTCAGCTTGCTCTAGTGGATCAATGAGGGGGAACCTCCCAGGTAACTGACTTTTAAAGTTAAAATAAAAACCCTTCCCAGACTCCTTTGCTGCCCACTTCTAGTTTTCACTTTAAACTTGAAAAACTGCTGTTAAAGTAAAGGCCAAAAAAATACACACACTAGCTGACTAATTAAATAAATAAACAATTCAATTAATCCAATTAATCTCTTACCAGCACTGCTGCTTTTCAATCACCCCTCTCAGCTTGCTCTAGTGGATCAATGAGGGGGAACCTCCCAGGTAACTGACTTTTAAAGTTAAAATAAAAACCCTTCCCAGACTCCTTTGCTGCCCACTTCTAGTTTTCACTTTAAACTTGAAAAACTGCTGTTAAAGTAAAGGCCAAAAAAATACACACACTAGCTGACTAATTAAATAAATAAACAATTCAATTAATCCAATTAATCTCTTACCAGCACTGCTGCTTTTCAATCACCCCTCTCAGCTTGCTCTAGTGGATCAATGAGGGGGAACCTCCCAGGTAACTGACTTTTAAAGTTAAAATAAAAACCCTTCCCAGACTCCTTTGCTGCCCACTTCTAGTTTTCACTTTAAACTTGAAAAACTGCTGTTAAAGTAAAGGCCAAAAAAATACACACACTAGCTGACTAATTAAATAAATAAACAATTCAATTAATCCAATTAATCTCTTACCAGCACTGCTGCTTTTCAATCACCCCTCTCAGCTTGCTCTAGTGGATCAATGAGGGGGAACCTCCCAGGTAACTGACTTTTAAAGTTAAAATAAAAACCCTTCCCAGACTCCTTTGCTGCCCACTTCTAGTTTTCACTTTAAACTTGAAAAACTGCTGTTAAAGTAAAGGCCAAAAAAATACACACACTAGCTGACTAATTAAATAAATAAACAATTCAATTAATCCAATTAATCTCTTACCAGCACTGCTGCTTTTCAATCACCCCTCTCAGCTTGCTCTAGTGGATCAATGAGGGGGAACCTCCCAGGTAACTGACTTTTAAAGTTAAAATAAAAACCCTTCCCAGACTCCTTTGCTGCCCACTTCTAGTTTTCACTTTAAACTTGAAAAACTGCTGTTAAAGTAAAGGCCAAAAAAATACACACACTAGCTGACTAATTAAATAAATAAACAATTCAATTAATCCAATTAATCTCTTACCAGCACTGCTGCTTTTCAATCACCCCTCTCAGCTTGCTCTAGTGGATCAATGAGGGGGAACCTCCCAGGTAACTGACTTTTAAAGTTAAAATAAAAACCCTTCCCAGACTCCTTTGCTGCCCACTTCTAGTTTTCACTTTAAACTTGAAAAACTGCTGTTAAAGTAAAGGCCAAAAAAATACACACACTAGCTGACTAATTAAATAAATAAACAATTCAATTAATCCAATTAATCTCTTACCAGCACTGCTGCTTTTCAATCACCCCTCTCAGCTTGCTCTAGTGGATCAATGAGGGGGAACCTCCCAGGTAACTGACTTTTAAAGTTAAAATAAAAACCCTTCCCAGACTCCTTTGCTGCCCACTTCTAGTTTTCACTTTAAACTTGAAAAACTGCTGTTAAAGTAAAGGCCAAAAAAATACACACACTAGCTGACTAATTAAATAAATAAACAATTCAATTAATCCAATTAATCTCTTACCAGCACTGCTGCTTTTCAATCACCCCTCTCAGCTTGCTCTAGTGGATCAATGAGGGGGAACCTCCCAGGTAACTGACTTTTAAAGTTAAAATAAAAACCCTTCCCAGACTCCTTTGCTGCCCACTTCTAGTTTTCACTTTAAACTTGAAAAACTGCTGTTAAAGTAAAGGCCAAAAAAATACACACACTAGCTGACTAATTAAATAAATAAACAATTCAATTAATCCAATTAATCTCTTACCAGCACTGCTGCTTTTCAATCACCCCTCTCAGCTTGCTCTAGTGGATCAATGAGGGGGAACCTCCCAGGTAACTGACTTTTAAAGTTAAAATAAAAACCCTTCCCAGACTCCTTTGCTGCCCACTTCTAGTTTTCACTTTAAACTTGAAAAACTGCTGTTAAAGTAAAGGCCAAAAAAATACACACACTAGCTGACTAATTAAATAAATAAACAATTCAATTAATCCAATTAATCTCTTACCAGCACTGCTGCTTTTCAATCACCCCTCTCAGCTTGCTCTAGTGGATCAATGAGGGGGAACCTCCCAGGTAACTGACTTTTAAAGTTAAAATAAAAACCCTTCCCAGACTCCTTTGCTGCCCACTTCTAGTTTTCACTTTAAACTTGAAAAACTGCTGTTAAAGTAAAGGCCAAAAAAATACACACACTAGCTGACTAATTAAATAAATAAACAATTCAATTAATCCAATTAATCTCTTACCAGCACTGCTGCTTTTCAATCACCCCTCTCAGCTTGCTCTAGTGGATCAATGAGGGGGAACCTCCCAGGTAACTGACTTTTAAAGTTAAAATAAAAACCCTTCCCAGACTCCTTTGCTGCCCACTTCTAGTTTTCACTTTAAACTTGAAAAACTGCTGTTAAAGTAAAGGCCAAAAAAATACACACACTAGCTGACTAATTAAATAAATAAACAATTCAATTAATCCAATTAATCTCTTACCAGCACTGCTGCTTTTCAATCACCCCTCTCAGCTTGCTCTAGTGGATCAATGAGGGGGAACCTCCCAGGTAACTGACTTTTAAAGTTAAAATAAAAACCCTTCCCAGACTCCTTTGCTGCCCACTTCTAGTTTTCACTTTAAACTTGAAAAACTGCTGTTAAAGTAAAGGCCAAAAAAATACACACACTAGCTGACTAATTAAATAAATAAACAATTCAATTAATCCAATTAATCTCTTACCAGCACTGCTGCTTTTCTATCACCCCTCTCAGCTTGCTCCAGTGGATCAGGTGGAAGTGCAGTGGATCCCTGCATCAGGTGATTGCATTTCATCCAACATTTCGCAGAGTCATTTACAAGTATGGAGGGAGTGGGTTTGGGCTGATCTTTCATCGACCATTCTCCCACACGCCTTTAGGAGTTCCTGGGCTAGCCCCACTAAGTCCAAAGGTGTGCGGGTTAGGTTGATTGGCCATGCTAAAATTGCCCCTTAGTGTCCTGGGATGCGTAGATTAGAGGGATTAGTGGGTAAAATATGTAGGGATATGGGGGTAGGACCTGGGTGGGATTGTGGTCGGTGCAGACTCGATGGGCCGAATGGCCTCTTTCTGTACTGTAGGGTTTCTATGATTTCTATGAAGTGCATCTTCACAAGGCATCAGCTTAAGGGTAGTGTGTGTCCCAGTAATATCTTCTGAATAACTGTAACTCTTAGCAAGCAAAGGTTTCGATTTGATTTTATTAGATTTATTTTTGTCACATGCATTAGTATGAAGTGAAAATTATTGTTTCTTGCGTGCTATCCAGACAAACCATACCATACATAGAGAAGGAAAGAAGAGGGTACAGAATGTAGTGTTACAGTCATAATCAGGGTGTAAAGATCAACTTAATGCGAGATAGGTCCATTCAACAGTCTGATGGCAGCAGGGAAGAAGCTGTTCTTGAGTCGGTTGGTATGTGTCCTCAGACTTTTGTATTTTTTTCCCAACGGAAGAAGGTGGAAGAGAGTATGCCCGGGGTGCGTGGGGTCCTTGATTATGCTGGCTGCTTTACCAAGGCAGCGGGAAGTGTAGACAGTGTCAATGGATGGGAGGCTGGTTTGAATGATGGACTGGGCTTCATTCATGACCTATTGTAGTTTATTGTAGTCTTGGGCAGAGCAGGAGTCATGCCAAGCTGTGATACAACCAGAAAAAATTTCTATGGTGCGTCTGTAAAAGTTAGTGAGAGTTGTAGTCGACATGCTAAGTTTCCTTCATCTCCTGAGAAAGTAAAGGCATATGTGGGCTTTCTTAACTATAGCGTTGGCATGGAGGGACTAGGACAGGTTGTTAGTGATCTGGATACCTAACAACTTGAAGCTCTCGACCATTTCTAATTCATCCTCATTGATGTAGACAGGGGCATGTTCTCCACTACGCTTCCTGAAGTCGATGACTATCTTCTTCATTTTGTTGATATTGAGGGAGAGATTATTGTGGTCACACTAGTTCACCTGATTCTCTATATCTTTCCTGTACTCCGTCTCATCATTGTTTGAGGTCCGACCCACTACGGTGGTGTCATCAGCAAACTTGAAAATTGAGTTTAGAAAATGCTGGAAAATCTCAGCAGGTCTGACAGCATCTGTGGGGAGAGATTAGAGCCAATGTTGCAAGTCTAGATGATCCTTTGTCAGAGCTAAAAGCAAAGGGAGTCTTGGCTCTATTCTCTCCCCACAGATGCTGTCAGCCCTGCTGAGATTTTCCAGCATTTTCTGTTTTTGTTTCAGATTCCAGCATCTGCAGTATTTGCTTTTATCTTGAAAATCGAGTTGTAGGGGAATTTGGCCACACAGTCATAGGTTTATAATGAATATAGTAAGGGGCTGAGGATAATCATGGAGGAGGTATTGTTGCCTATCCTTACTGATTACGGTCTGTGAGTTAGGAAGTTCAGGATCCAGTCGCAGAGGGAGGATACGAGCCCCAGGCCATGGAGTTTGAAGATGATTTTCGTGGGAATAATGGTGTTGACGGCTGAGCTTAGTCAATAAATAGGAGTCTGACATAGGTGGTTTGCTTTCTAGGTGTTCCAGGGTTGAGTGTAGGGCCGGGGGATGGCATCTGCTGTGGACCTGTTACGGTGATAGGCGAACTGTAGTGGATCCAGGTAATCTGGAAGGCCGGAATTGATTCATGCCATGATTAACTTTTTGAAGCACTTCATAATGATGGAGGTCAGAGCCACCGAACAATAGTACTTGATCGCGAAAGAAACTTCGCACTTGTCAGGTTCCCCACTCAAATGCATTGAGTGGCACAGAGTCCCTTTACTTGAACTGTGCATACAGACCAAACTCAGCACAGAAAGTTAGATCAAGTAATTGCAAATCTAAATGCCATTTTAATAAGATAATTTGTGTGTTGCTGAAAAGATAAACATATCAAAACTTTTCATCTTGAACTCATTTTGCAAGAATACCAATATCCAGGAAAAAACGCAATTTATACTGCCTGAGATGAGAGCACCATTGGTTGGCAAATGGACTCTGATTGGTGGAGGCATTGCCAGGAAGAATGTACGGTGACTGGCACTTAACCGCTCAGCACTGTTTGAAATTTAACCCAGGCAGCTTGACCATGATTGGTCAAGGCATTGCCCTGAGGAATGAGTCAGCGAATGACTGTACCTTATTTTGTTTAGCTGCAACAGACACAATGTGCGTACATGTTCTTTCTGTCTGCAAGAACAAGACCCTGTGTACTAATATATGTAGCTTCCAGTACACACAAGTGCGGTACATTGTGAGCCCAACTGAAAATCCCAAATTTGTTGTTTTAGCACACAGGATTATTATTTATTTGTTCAACGACAGGATCACATCGAATGTGATTTGCGTTTTGCACGTACGGGTTGGTTGGGTACGGTCTGTATGTTGCCCATTGCGAACAACAGTTGGGACATGCTGTTTGATATAATCCACCAGTCTTTGAGACAAGCAGCCTACATATCTAGCATCACACTGGGACTGAAATTCATGTAACACAAAAGCCTTTGTATGGTAGGCAGAATGTCTTGACAATAGCATCCTATTAGTGGTGAATACCACTTGTGACGCTACTGCATGGTAGCAGCATGAAACAGCTAGCTCCAATTTTTCAGATACCTTGCCCTCCCAGGGTAATCTGGTGTACTTTTCAGGGCCACAAATGATGGCTTTAGGCCCGTTTATAAGTTTACGTGATGTGCAGCACCAAATGATCTGATTATATGTAGCAGCATATCATTTTTTTCCATGTCTTAATGGGTTCCACGGTGTGCTCAAATTCACCTTTGAAATGGAGCATCCATATGAACTCCCCCTGCTTTACACACTAAATGAGAAATCTACCAGGAGTTCCCTATCATGGTCTACCACAAGCATACTTTCTCTGAGTCATAGAGTCACAGAGTCATAGAAATTTACAGCATGGAAACAGGCCCTTCGGTCCAACTTGTCCATGCCGTCCTTTTTTTAAACACCTAAACTAGTCCCAATTGCCCGTGTTTGGCCCATATCCCTCTATACACATCTTATCCCAATTAACTGTCTAAACGCTTTTTAAAGGACAAAATTGTACCAGCCTCTATGACTACCTCTGGCGGCTTGTTTCAGACACTCACCACCCTCTGTGTGAAAAAATTGCTCCTCTGGGTCCTTTTGTATCTCTCCCCTCTAATCTTAAACCTATGCCCTCTACTTGTAGACTCCCCTACCTTTAGGAAAAGATATTGACTATCTTGCTGATCTATGCCCCTCATTATTTTATAGACCTCTATAAGATCATCTCTAAGCCTCCTACGCTCCAGAGAAAAAAGTCCCAGTCTACCAGCCTCTGCTTAGAACCCAACCATCAAGTCCTGGTAGCATCCTAGTAAATCTTTTCTGCACTCTTTCTAGTTTAATAATATCCTTTCAAAAATAGGGTGACCAGAACTGTACTCAGTGTGGCCTTACCAATGTCTTGTCCAACTTCAACAAGACATCCCAACTCCTGTATTCAATGTTCTGACCAATGAAACCAAGCATACCACTCTGTCCACCTGTGACTCCACTTTCAAGGAGCTATGAACCTGTACCCCTGGATCTCTTTGTTCTATAACTCTCCCCAGTGCCCTACCATTAACTGAGTAAGTCCTGCCCTGGTTTGATCGACCAAAATGCATCACTTCGCATTTATCTGCCATTCGTCAGCCCACTGGCCAATTGATCAAGATCCCGTTGAAATCCTAGATAACCTTCTTCACTGTCCACTATGCCACCAATCTTGGTGTCATCTGCAAACTTACCTACTAAATTCTCATCCAAATCACTAGTATAAATGACATATAACAGTGGACCCAACACCGATCCCTGAGGCACACCACTGGTCACAGGCCTCCAGTTTGAAAAACAACCCTTTACACCATTCTCTGTCTTCTGTCATCAAGACAATTTTGTATCCATTTGGCTCCCTCACCCTGGATCCCATGAGATTTAACCTTATGGAACAACCTACCATATGATATCTTGTCAAAGGCCTTGCTAAAGTCCATTTAGACAACATCAACTACACTGCCCTCATCTACCTTTTTAGTTACCCCTTCAAAAAACTCAATCAAGTTTGTGAGACATGATTTTCCACTCACAAAGCCATGCTGATTGTCCTGAATCAGTCCTTGCATCTCTAAATGCCTATAGATCCTGTCTCTCAAAATATCTTCTCACAACTTACCCACGACAGATGTGAGGCTCACCAGCCTGTAGTTCCCAGGCTTTTTCCTGCAGCTCCTCTTAAACAAAGGTACAACATTCGCCACCCTCCAATCTTCAGGCACCTCACCTATGACTATTGATGATTCAATTATCTCTGCTAGAGGACCTGCAATTTCCTCCCTAGCCTCCCACAGTATCCTGGGATACACTTTATCAGGTCCTTGGGATTCATCTACCTTGATGCGCTTTAAGACTTCCAGCACCTCCTTCTCTGTTATGTGTACACTCCTCAAGACATCACTATTTATTTCCGTATGTTCCCTAACATCCATGCTTTTCTCAACAATGAATACTGATGAGAAATATTCATTTAGGATTTCACCCATCTCTTGTGGATCCACACATAGATGACCTTGTTGATCCTTAAGAGGTCCTACTCTCTCCCTAGTTACTCTTTTGCCCTTTATGTATTTGTAGAAGCTCTTTGGATTCTCTTTTGTTTTATCCACCAAAACAATCTCGTGTCCCCTTTTTGCCCTCCTGATTTCTCGCAACTCTACTCCTACACCATCTATACTCTTCAAGGGATCCACTTGATCCCAGCTGCCTATGCATGTCATATGCCTCCTTCTTCTTTTTGACCAGGGCCTCAATATCCTGAGTCATCCAGGGTTCCCTATTTCTACCAGCCTTGCTCTTCACTCTAAGGGGAATGTGCTTACCCTGAACCGTGGTGAACACACTTTTTAAAGCCTCCCACTTACCAGATGTCCCTTTGCCTTCCCACAGACTTCCCCAATTAACTGTTGAAAGTTCCTGCCTGATACCATCAAAATTGGCCTTGCCCCAATTTAGAATTTTAACTTTTGGGCCAGGCCTATCATTCTCCATAGCTATCTTAAAACTAATGGAATTATGGTCACTGGTCCCAAAGTGATCCTTCACTAACACTTCTGTCACCTGCCCTTCCTTATTTCCCAAAAGGAGGTCAAGTTTTGCCCCTCTCTAGTTGGGCCATCCACAATGAGAAATTCCTCCTGAATACACTCAACAAATTTACATAAGAACATAAGAAATAGGAGCAGGAGCAGGCCATCTAGCCCCTCAAGCCTGCTCCGCCATTCAGTAAGATCATGGCTGATCTGATAGTGGGTTCAGTTCCACTTACCCGCCCGCTCCCCATAACCCTTAATTCCCTTAATGGTTTAAAATCTATCTATCTGTGACTTAAACACATCTAACGAGATAGCCTCTACTGCTTCATTGGGCAGAGAATTCCAAAGATTCACTACCCTCTGGGAGAAGAATTTCCTCCTCAACTCTGTTCTAAATTGACTCCCCCGTATTTTGAGGCTATGCCCTCTAGTTCTTGTTTCCATTGTAAGTGGAAATAACCTCGTTGCTTCTACCCTGTCTAGCTCCTTCATTATCTTATATGTCTCTATAAGATCTCCCCTCAACCTTCTAAACTCCAATGAGTACATGCCCAGTCTACTCAATCTCTACTCATAAGCTAACCCCCTCATCTCCGGAATCAACCTGGTGAACCTTCTCTGTACCCCCTCCAAAGCTAATATATCCTTTCTTAACTAAGGGGACCAAAATTCTACACAGTACTCTAGGTGCGGCCTCACCAGTTCCCTGTACAGTTGCAGCATGACCTCCCTGCTTTTATATTCCATCCCTCTCGCGATAAAGGCCAACATTCCACTTGCCTTCTTGATTAACTGCTGCACCTGCAAACTGAGTTTTTGTGATTCATGCACAAGGACCCCCAGGTCCCTCTGCACAGTAGCATGTTGTAATTTAAATAACAGTCCATTTTACTATTATTCCTTCCAAAGTGGATAACCTCACACTTACCAACGTTATACTCCATCTGCCAGATCCTTGCCCACTCACTTAGCCTATCCAAATCTCTCTGCAGACTCTCTGTGTCCTCCACGCAATTTGCTTTCCCACTCATCTTTGTGTCATCCGCAAACTTTGTTACCCTACACTCGGTCCCCTCGTCCAGATCGTCTATGTATATGGTAAATAGTTGAGGCCCCAGCACCGATCCCTGCGGCACGCCACTAAGCCTCTAATACTTTGGTTGTCCCAGTCAATGTTGGGAAAGTTAAAATCTCCTACTCTTACCACCCTATTTTTCTTGGAGCTAACTGTAATCTCCTTACATATTTGCTCCTCAATTTCCCGCTGACTATTTGGGGGCCTATAGTACAACCCTATCAAAGTGATTTCCTCCTGCTTATTTCTCAGTTTAACCCATATACAGTCAGTGGGCGAACCCTTGGATATATCCCCTCTCAGTACCACCGTGATGTTTTCCTTTATCAAATGTGCAACTCCCCCTCCTCTCTTACCTCCTGTTCTATATTTCCTGTAGCATCTATACCCTGGAACACTGAGCTGCCAGTCCTGTCCTTCCCTTAGCCATGTTTCAGTAATTGCTATAATATCCCAGTCCCATGTACCCATCCATGCCCTGAGTTCATCTGCCTTGCCCGTCAGGCCTCTTACATTGAAATAAATGCAGTTTAATCTGGACTTCCCTTGCTCTCTATCTTGCTTTTGCCTGACCTGTCTAATACTAGGATTACTGACACTGCCTTTACTATTTAATATGCTCTCTTTAATTCTATGCTGCCCTCAACCTTCTCTTTTGTCTCCCTACTGCTTTGGGTCCCAAACTGCTCTGGTCAATATACCCATTGGGATTCTTACAATTCCACATGCCAGAAGATTGGTCTTATGGGCAAGCTTGCAAATAGGGCTTGAGCCTTTTGCTCACCATGCAAGCTCGATGCTGAAATAGGATTTATCTAAGACATCCCGTTTGGGGGGGGGGGGGGGTGGGGGGGGGTATAATGGCTACCCTGATCAGATCTGCACTGTATCTAATGTAAACACATGAACATCCCTCTCTCTACCTCACGCCCATCTTGATGGAAGTTACCTCACTCACCCAAACCGACTAATCCTCACATCAAATTAATGAACGTGGCACATTTTCATCCATGGTTTGTGCAACTTTTTAAAAAAAGCTCCTCAAATTAAGGTTCAGTTTTCATTCTGGCAGAAAGACATGAGGACTAAGGCAGATTTTTTGAATTTTTAAAATATTTTAAAAACATTCCCAAGGAACTGACAAACGTAAACTAATGAAAGTAGTAAATGGTCTGTATAGTTTTTCCAAGTAATTTCCAGTGATTTAAAATCAGGTTAGTCACAGGGAGTGAACGATAGGCTCTTAATAAAAGTGTTTTTTTTGTAACAAACCCAACTTCAGCTCTTAATAAAATGGAACCAGGTTCATTCTATGATGCTGTCTAATCATGCTGATTTACGGAAGATTTTGGATGTCACTTTTGGTCAGTCCAGCCCCGAGACCAAACGTTCCCACCTGAGGTAAATGAAACTTTAAATAGCCTGTCAATTTTTCTGTCTGTCCCACACATGTGATTCCCATGGCTGGGGGATGGGGGGGGTGAAGGGAGGGGGCGGGGGGGGTGTTGTTGTGGGGGGGGGGGGGGGGGGAGAAGGGTGCTGGTAGGGTGAGGGTGGGAGTGGAAAATTGACCCCTCTATGTTTATGATTATGCAAACGAGTTCGAGCAGGAAGGAGAACCTGTAACTTCAGAAAACAAGTGCAATTGGCACCAAGCTTGTTTAAGTTTAAAGTTTATTTATTAATGTCACAAGTAGGCTTAAATGAACATTGCAATGAACTTACTGTGAAAATCCCCTAGTCGCCACATTCTGGCGCCTGTTCGGGTACACAGAGGGAGAATTTAGCATGGCCAATGCACCGAAGCAGCACGTCTTTCGGACTGTGGGAGGAAACCGGAGCTCCCGGAGGAAACCCATGCAGACACGGAGAAAACGTGCAGACTCCGCACAGACAGTGACCCAAACTGGGAACCTTGTCCCTGGTGCTGTGAAGCAGCAGTGTTAACCATGGATTTTTGCCCTGTCGATATTTTTAAAATATTCAATAAATCTCTCAGCCTGCAGTTCATTGTGAAGATTCTCAAATTTTGCCAGTTTGAAAGTATTATGTATTGTAAACCAATGCATCCAGTGTAATGTCACATGATTACATGGTGAAATCATCAGGGGCATCTTTTCCCTCTTTTCCATCCTGGACTGCAAGCAAGCAAGCAACACCTAGGGGCGGCACGGTGGCACAGTGGTTAGCACTGCTGCCTCCCAGCACCAGAGACCTGGGTTTGATTCCTGGCTTGGGTCACTGTCTGTGCGGAGTCTCCCTGGGCCTGTGTTGGTTTCCTTTGGGTGTTCCAGTTTGACTCACAGTCCAAAAGACGTGCTGGTTAGGTGCATTGGCCATGCTAAATTCTCCCTCAGTGTACTCGAACAGGCGCCGGAGTGTGGCAATTAGGGGATTTACACAGTAACTTCATTGCAGTGTTAATGTAAGCCTACTTGTGACACTACTAAATAAACTTTACTTTACTCTACAAATAAAGCTCCATGAACTGGCTACGTAACCCACCATGTGGCAAGCTTTTCATTCCTTTATCTCTGCTGTTAAAGTGAGCTGAACACTTTACTGCATAACAGAAAGGCGTTTCTACTGTTCTCAATGGTGATGTTGAATGTTGGCACAATCCAATTAAAATTAGAAGCTAAGATGTTTGGTATATGTTGTCCTCTGGAAAGTAATTCATGATGGTATTTGTTGGAATGGGGAGTCTTGCCTGGTTAGTTAGGATTACTCCTGCCCCCTTCAGCTGAAAAATATTTTGCTCGATAAGTTGCGGGAAGCATGAACTGATTACACCGTAGCAAGGCCGACATGTTGGGCGGAGTTCTCTGGCCATTCACGCCAGTGGGATTCCCCAGTCCTGCCGGCAGCTCGTCCCCCAAGTGGGTTTCCCGTGAGCATGGGGTGATGTCAATGGGAATTTCCATTGAATGCGGCGGCACCAGAGAATCCTGCCGCTAGTAAACAACGTGCCACCTCCCGCTGACGGGAAACACGTGGCTGGGAGGCCAGAGAATCTCGCCCGTTATCTGGGCCCTTGGTGAATGATGGGGGTCGTCAGTATATCTTCCTAAGAACAAAGAACAAAGAAAATTATAGCACAGGAACAGGCTCTTCGGCTCTCCAAGCCTGCACGACCATGTGGCCTGACTGAATTAAAACCCCCTACCCTTCCGGGGACCATATCCCCCTATTCATGTATTTGTCAAGATGCCCCTTAAAAGTCACTACCATATCTGCTTCCACTACCTCCCCTGGCAGCAAGTTCCAGTCACACACCAGCCTCTGGGGAAAAAACTTGCCTCATACATCTCCTTTAAACCTTGCCGCTCACACCTTAAACCTGTGCCCCCTAGTAATTGACTCTTCCACCCTGAGAAAAAGCTTCTGACTATCCACTCTGTCCATGCCCCTCATAATCTTGTAGACTTCTATCAGGTTGCCCCTCAACCTCCATCGTTCCAGTGAGAACAAACGAAGTTTCTCCAACCTCTCCTCATAGCTAATGCCCTCCATTCCAGGCAACATCCTGGTAAATCTTTTCTGTACCCTCTCCAAAGCCTCCACATCCTTCTGGTAGTGTGGTGACCAGAATTGAACACTATATTCCAAGTGCGGCCGAACTAAGGTTCTACAAAGCTGCAACATGACTTGCCAACTTTTAAACTCAATGCCCCGGCCGATGAAGGCAAGCATGCCGTATACCTTCTTGACTACCTTCCCCACTTGCGTTGCCACTTTCAGTGATCTGTGTACCTATACACCCAGATCCCTTTGCCTATCAATACTTTTAAGGGTTCTGCCATTCATTATATATTTCCTATCTTTATTGGACCTTCCAAAATGCATTACCTCACATTTGATCGGATCAGCAACAGCCAGAGCAATGGCAGCACAGCTGGCTCTGTTGTTAAGCAGAGAGGAACAAAGAGCACAAGAGCAATAGTTATAGGGGATTCTAGAGTTAGGGGTGCAGATAGGCACTTCTGAGGACGTGGAAGAGACTCTAGGATGGGTATGTTGCCTCCCTGGCGCCAGGGTCCAGGATGTCTCTGCACAAGCAGAAAGCATTATGAAGGGAGAGGATAAACAGCCAGAGGTCGTGGAACATATTGGTACTAACAACATAGGTAGGAAGAGTGATGAGGTCCTGCAGTAGCAGTTTAGGGCATTAGGTAGAAAGTTAAAAAGCAGGACCTCCAGGGTTGTAATCTCAGGATTACTCCCTGTGCCACGTGCCAGTGAGGCTAGAAATAGGAAGATAGTGCAGCTCAACACATGGCTAAGCAGCTGGTGTAGAAGGGAGGGTTTCAGATATCTGGACAATTGGGATCTCTTCCGGGGCAGGTGGAACCTGTACAAGAAGGATGGGTTGCACCTAAACTGGAAGGGCATAAATATTCTGGCCAGAAGGTTTGCTAGTGTCACACGGGAGGATTTAAACTAGTTTGGCAGGGGGGTGGGAACAAAAGCAAAGGTGAATTAACTGAAGGGGAACTAAAGAGTAGGGCCAGAAAGACTGAGAGAAAGAGCAGGCAGGGTGTGGTTGCTAATCAAAGAGCGTCTTCAGTCTGATGGACTGAAGTGCATTTGTTCCAAATGCGGGAAGTGTAACAAGTAAGGCAGATGAACTTAGAGCTTGGATTAGTACAAGGAACTATGATGTTGCTGCTATTACAGAGACTTGGTTAAGTGAAGGACAGGATTGGCAGCTTAACATTCCAGGATGCAGATGTTTCAGGCGGGATAGAGGGGGATGTAAAAAGGATGGCGGAGTTGCACTACTGGTTCAGGAGAATATCACAGCTGTACTGCGTGAGGACAGCTCGGAGGGCTCATACAGCGAGACAATATGGTTAGAGCTTAGGAATAGGAAGAATGTAGTCACAATGTTGGGGGTTTACTATAGGCCACCCAACAGACAGCGGAAGATAGAGGAGAAAATATGTCAGCAGACTTTGGCAAGGTGTAAAAGTAACAGGGTTGTTGTGGTGGGAGATTTTAATTTCCCCTATATTGACTGGGCTCACTTAGTTCTAGGGGCGTGGAAGGGGCAGAATTTGTAGGGAGCATCCAGGAGGGCTTCTTGAAACAGTATGTAGATAGTCCAACTCGGGAAAGGGGCCATACTGGACCTGGTATTGGGGAATGAGCCCATCCAGGTGATTGACGTTTCAGTCGGGGAGCAATTTGGGAACACTGACCACAATTCAGTCAGCTTTAAGGTACTGATGGATAAAGTGTAGTCCTCAAGTTAAGGTGCTAAATTGGAGGAAGGCTAATTACAACAATATTAGGCAGAAACTGAACAATGTAGATTGGGGGCAGGTGTTTGAGGGCAAATCAACATCTGGCATGTGGGAGGCTTTCAAGTGTAAGTTGATAGGGATTCAGGACCGGCACATTCCTGTAAGGATGAAGGATAAGTATGGCAAGTTTTGGGCACATTGGATAACGAGAGATATTGTGAACCTCGTCAAAGAGAAAAAGGAAGCATTGTCAAGGCTAGGAGGCTGGGAACACAGGAAGCAAGTGTGGGATACAAGGAAAGTAGAAAGAAACTTCAGCAAGGAGTAAGGAGGGCTAAAAGGGATCATGAAAAGTCATTGGCCAGCAGGATTAAGGAAAGTCCCAAAGCTTTTTATACATACATAAAAAGCAAGAGAGTAGCCAGGGAGAGGGTTGGCCCACTCAAGGACAGGGGAGGGAATCTATGTGTGGAGCCAGAGGAAATGGGCGAGGTATATGATGAGTCTGGGAAAGGGTGTGTAGATAGTTTGAGTCATGTTGCGATCAAAAAGGAGGAGGTATTGGGGTTCTTGAGAAACATTAAGGTAGACAAGTCCCCAGGGCCTGATGGGATATACCCCAGAATACTGAGAGAGGCAAGGGAGGAAATTGCTGGGGCCTTGAGAGAAATCTTTGTATCCTCACTGGCTACAGGGGAGGTCCCAGAGGATTGGAGAATAGCCAATGTTTTTCCTTTGTTTAAGAAGGGTAGCCGGATAATCCAGGTAATTACAGGGTGGAGAGCCTTATGTCAGTGATAGGGAAATTATTGGAGAGGATTCTTCGAGACAGGATTTACTCCCACTTGGAAATAAGTGAACGTATTAACGAGAGGCAACGTGGTTTGTGAAGGGAAGATCGTGTCTCACTAACTTGATCGAGTTTTTCGAGTAAGTGACGAAGATGATTGATGAGTGTAAGGCAGTGGATGTTATCCACATGGAATTCAGTCAGGCCTTTGGCAAGGTCCCTCATGGCAGACTGGTACAGAAGGAGAAGTCTCACGGGATCAGAGGTGAGCTGGCAAGATGGATACAGAACTGGCTCGGTCATGGAAGACAGAGGGTAGCAGTGGAAGGGTGTGTTTCTGAATGGAGAGCTGTGACTAGTGGAGTTCCTCAGGGATCAGTGCTGGGACCTTTGCTGTTTGTAATATATATAAATGATTTGGAGGAAAATGTAACTGATTTGATTAGTAAGTTTGCGGATGGCACAAAGGTTGGTGGATTTGCGGATAGCGATAAGGACCGTCAGAGGATACAGCAGGATATAGATCGGTTGCAGACTTGGCGGAGAGATGGCAGATGGAGTTTAATCCGGACAAATGTGAGGTAATGCATTTTGGAAGGTCTAATACAGATGCAAAATATACAGTAAATGCCAGAACCTTTAAGAGTATTGATAGGCAGAGGGATCTGGGTATACAAGTACACAGGTCACTGAAAGTGGCAATGCAGGTGGAGAAGGTAGTCAAGAAGACATATGGCATGCTTGCCTTCATCGGCTGGGGCATTGAGTTTAGAAATTGGCAAGTCATGTTGCAGCTTTATAGAACCTTCGTCAGACCGCACTTGGAATATAGTGTTCAGTTCTGGTGGCCACACTGCCAGAAGGATGTGCAGGCTTTGGAGAGGGTACAGAAAAGATTTACCAAGATGTTGCCTGGTATGGAGGTCATTAGCTATGAGGAGCGGTTGGAGAAACTTGATTTGTTCTCACTGGAACAACGGAGGTTGAGAAGCGACCTGATAGAAGTCTACAAGATTATGAGGGGCATGGACAGAGTGGATAGTCAGAAGATTTTTCCCAAGGTGGAAGAGTCAATTACTAGGGGGCATAGGTTTAAGGTGTGAGGGGCAAGGTTTAAAGGAGATGCATGAGGCAAGTTTTTTACACAATGAGTGATGGGTGCCTGGAACTCGCTGCCAGGGGAGGTAGTGGAAGCAGATATGGTAGTGGCTTTTAAGGAACATCTTGACAAATACAGGAACAGAATGGGAATAGAGGGATATGATCCCCAGAAGAGTAGGGGGTTTTAGTTCAGTCGGGCAGCATGGTCTGTGGAGGCTTGGAGGGCCGAAGGGCCTGTTCCTGTGCTGCAATTTTCTTTGATCTTTGTTCTTCTTTGTTCCGAAAGACATTTGACAAGGTGCCACATCAGAGCACACAGCATAGGGGGTATCATATTTACATGGGTAGAGGATAGATAGCTAACCAGAAACAGAGAATAGGGATAAATGGGTCATTTCTGGGTTGGCAAGATTTAACCAGTGGATCAGTGCTGGAGCCTCAACTATTTACAATCTATACTAATAGCTTGGATGAAGAGATGAATGTATGGTTAATAAATTTACGGAGAACACAAAGATATGTAAAAGAGTAAGTTGCGAAGAGATATAAGGGGTCTGCAAAGGGATACAGATAGATTAAGTGAGTGGGCAAAAATGTGCCAGATGGAATGTAATGTTGGAAAATGGGAATTTATGCACTTTGGCAGGAAGAATCGAGAAACAGCATATTATTTAAATGGACAGAGATAGCAGGACTCCTGGTACATGAGTGGCAAAACATTAATACCTAGATACGGCAGTGATTAGAAAGGCAAATAGAATGTTGTAATTTATTGAAAGGGGAATGGAATATTAAAAGTAGGGAAGATTTGCTACAGTTGTACAGGGCATTGGTGAGACCACATCTGGAGTACTGTGTACAGTAAGAGAGGATTAAATTGCGTTGGAAGCAGTGCAGAGAAGGTTTACTCGACTGATCCTTGGGATGAAGTGGTTGTCTTATGAGGAAAGTTTGGACAGGCGGATCCGTATCCATTTGAGTTTAGAAGGTTAAAAGGTGATCTTATTGAAACATATAAGATCCTGCGGGTCTGACAGGGTGGATGCTAAAAGGATGTTTCTCTTTGTGGGAGAGACTAGAACCAGGTGACACAGTTTAAAAATAAGAGGTATCCCCTTTAAGACAGAGATCAGGAAAAATGTTTTTCTCTCCGAGGGTCATTTGTCTGTGGAATTCTCTTCTCCAGAGA
Organism: Mustelus asterias; assembly: GCF_964213995.1. NCBI lineage: Eukaryota > Metazoa > Chordata > Chondrichthyes > Carcharhiniformes > Triakidae > Mustelus > Mustelus asterias. The sequence continues at coordinate 31,924,936 of NC_135804.1, forward strand.
GAGGTAAAGGCAGGGTCATTATGATTAAGGGTGAGTCAGATAGATTCCTGTCTGACAAGGAAGATAAAAGGGGTAGACAGGAAATTAAAGGCCACAATAGATCAGTCATGATCCTACCAAATATCAGAACTGGTTTGAGGGGCCGAATGGTCTACACTAGCTCTTAATTCGTACATTTTTATGTCATCATCGAGTGATAAGTGCACAAATGCTTTCAGCCATTTTTTGGTTTTTGTCAGTCAGCAGATGTATAGCAGAGTGACGCTTGTTCGGACAGGAAGCCTGAGGAGGGGTATTGAATGGAGGGTTCCAGTTCTGATATGCATTGTTGTATTCAATTGAGTGTCCACATGATGTGTGTGTGTGTGTGTGTGTAATGACCTTTGCCAGACAGGTGTACAGTAATCTGCTGAGGTCTGAAGTGTAGTAGCAGCAACGCCCCACATATATCCAGCGTGCTTATTGATTGTTTCTGGTTTTGACCTTTGCTCCTGTTTTCTTCAGATGTTCCCAGAAGGATAAGTTCCTACCTAAACTCACTCCCAACTGTTCTGGTTGGGATCTGGCTTTAGTCTCTGGCCTATGGTCAGTGATTTACTATGTGAAGACCCTTCCTATATCCTATCCTCTAACAGTTTACAAAGATCTGGTCAGCGGGGGTGGGGTGGGACACTGTTCCATTTTTGGGGGAAGGGGGGCTGTCTCTGAGTGCAGAGTTTAGGGATCCATTCAAAAATTGTGGCCCAGTCTCTGAACAGAGGGGCTGGCTAGTGGGTTGCTCATAACAACCTCATTAGCTTCTTTCAGGTGGGTGAATCCCACTTGAAAGATTGCCAGCATGCCTGCGGGAAACACTCCCCTTTTCCTGCCAGTGTTTAGTTTTAAAGTTTACTTGCTAGTGTCACAAGTTGGCTTACATTACCACTGCAGTGAAGTTACTGTGAAAATCCCCTAGTCGCCACACTCTGGCACCTGTTTGGGTACACTGAGGGAGAATTTAGCATGGCCAATGCACCTGACCAGCACACCTTTTGGACTGTGTGAGAAAATGTGGAGGAAACCCACGCAGACACAGGGAGAACGTGCACAGTCAGTGACCCAGGCCAGGAATTGAACCCGGGTCCCTGGCACTGTGAGGCAGCAGTGCTTAGCACATGGGGACTTAACCTCAATTTGGGAGAACTGCGGCCTTTGTGTCATCCTCACCACTTGCCTTCCCACCTATCTTTGTGTCACCTGCAAACTGGACTTGCCACAATTCCTCTGAGAACATCCGGCCAAATGATGATGTGAAGAATGATGGAACCAGAAGAAGATGCTAGTTTGACTTTAAGGCTTTTGTTTTATTAACCAATTGGTGTGGAATGGGCAGATATATGGGCAGGAATTGAGAATTTCTGATCCTCAGGAGGGAGATTTTTTTGGTAGATTAGGAGAGGCCCAGGAACATTTCTTCAGTAATTGTCTAAGGGATTTATTGTTGTTGCTCCTCATTTGTCTTCATAGAAGCCATCTTGCAAAAGGGAGAATTATCTACAATGTCTCCATCAAGACGAGAGAAAACAGTTTCTTCTAACAAGTACTGAAACAGAAAAAAATAATTTATTTTCCAAATGTTAAAAAATAAAGATCTTTCTTGACAGTACTGGCCTGATTTGTAAAACAGATAGGTGATTATTTTGGCTATGAGATATTGAAGTCAATGAAAATGAAATGCTGAGTGGTGATTTGGCATCTGCCATATTATCCAAAGTAAGAAGTTTAACAACACCAGGTTAAAGTCCAACAGGTTTATTTGGTAGCAAAAGCCACACAAGCTTTCGAGGCTCTGAGCCCCTTCTTCAGGTGAGTGGGAATTCTGTTCACAAACAGAACTTATAAGACACAGACTCAATTTACATGAATAATGGTTGGAATGCGAATACTTACAACTAATCCAGTCTTTAAGAAACAAAACAATGGGAGAGAGCATCAAGACAGGCTAAAAAGATGTGTATTGTCTCCACACAAGACAGCCAGTGAAACTCTGCAGGTCCACGCAACTGTGGGAGTTACAAATAGTGTGACATAAATTCTGATTCTAGGATCGCATGATAAAGACTCAGGAGGAAAAAAGCAGAAATATTTATGTGAAATAGTGTGACATAAACCCAATATCCCGGTTGAGGCCGTCCTTGTGTGTGCGGAACCTGGCGGCCTTCGCGACACACGACAGCGCAGAGTCGCGGAGCAGAAACTGATAGCCAGGTTCCGCACACACAAGGACGGCCTCAACCGGGATATTGGGTTTATGTCACACTATTTCACATAAATATTTCTGCTTTTTTCCTCCTGAGTCTTTATCATGCGATCCTAGAATCAGAATTTATGTCACACTATTTGTAACTCCCACAGTTGCGTGGACCTGCAGAGTTTCACTGGCTGTCTTGTCTGGAGACAATACACATCTTTTTAGCCTGTCTTGATGCTCTCTCCACTCCCATTGTTTTGTTTCTTAAAGACTGGATTAGTTGTAAGTATTCGCATTCCAACCATTATTCATGTAAATTGAGTCTGTGTCTTATAAGTTCTGTTTGTGAACAGAATTCCCACTCACCTGAAGAAGGGGCTCAGAGCCTCGAAAGCTTGTGTGGCTTTTGCTACCAAATAAACCTGTTGGACTTTAACCTGGTGTTGTTAAACTTCTTACTGTGTTTACCCCAGTCCAACGCCGGCATCTCCACATCATATTATCCAAAGTCAATATAACCTCTGCCTAAAGACAAGTTTAGGATGCAGTCATTATTTGTTTTCGTTTGAACTGTTTGTCCCAGATCCGCATCATTAAAGGAAATCTTTGTGTAAATAATTCTGACATATATTTGCATATAATTCACATTGTTGCATCCTGTTCCGGATACAGTCAGGTGGAGATACTGGAAAATTCACATAAGCAATGTTTGGGAGTGGTGCTTTTGAAAACCAGGCTTGAAGCCAAGGATTAGTATCCATTTCCCTTTACATTGTACCTATATTTTGTGTGCCCTTTGGAGTACTTCAGAAGGAAATCAAATTTTATCTGGTGAGTAAATGAAAGAACTTGATGAAAGAGGAAGATTCCTTTGAAAAGGATTCCTTTAATAGACATTGAAAACCCGTAAATGCTACCCTTTCTTCTGTTACTGGGTTATATGTAGCTTCAATCTTAGTGGGGATCACTTTAACTTTATTAACTGGGCAAAAAAAATGGGTCTAAGCAGATTAATAGCTTGCTTTATACCTTGCCTGACTGACTCTAGTGGAAAATGCAATGAGAAAGAGAACTGTGCAAAGTATAAACAAGCTGTCAATTCTTTAACCATCTCGTTTCCAGCCAGTGATAGACATTAAAATGAGTCTTTTTATTGCAATTGATAATATTTGGGCAACAAAACAGGTAAGAACAAAGCAAGTAAAACTTTATTAACCTAGTCCTGTTTTTATGTTATTTTTCTCCTTTGTACACTGACCTATGGTACTCGGCAGCCTTGCTTTCCTAAGGATGAATGTGTTGACTTGATTTTTTTTCCTGATTATCTTGAAGCCTGTCAAGCTATCGGGATCTCCCCCTTCCTTGCTCTTTCTTCCTAATAGCCATGAACAGTCTAGTCAATATTATTTTACTTGTCTCCCCACTGTGCGCATTTTCCTCTGATCATTTTAGACTGGTTTGACCGTAAACGTCAGGAGGGAGGTTAAGATCTGAAAGTTCAGCCAAATGTTATCAACCATGGAGATGTTGCTAAAAGGAAGGCTGCACTGTCCCAAGACTATAGAGTTTGTAATAGCTTAGTATTAATGATAAAATCAACAGCTGTCACTGCCCAGGCAGCTGTGGCAGCCTGTAAATCCAAACACCTGTATTAAATCAAGCTTTGATTGTTATCCATTCTCTTTGTGTCAATTTAATTTGCTGTCAGAATTCTCACATCAGTTATAAAAGATCTGAAATTAAACAATTATTTTGAAAGTTTGACCCAGTAGTTTAACACTGTAGGTTATGTTGGCAAAACAGGTTATGTTGATGACATTCTTAGTGCTTGTTTATCAAATCTTTAGATTTATTTCCTCTGTAACATGAGGCCAATATGATAGGTTCAAATAAAAGGCTATGTTTCATGGCGGGGGAAGTGACCATTACTCTTTTTTTTGCATGTTCCTGGCCTTGAATGTAAATTATCAATTTAGGCAGCATTATCATTTTTTTCGCCCATCTGATTATTCTGCCTCCTGAAATATTTACTTCCTGAAGAAGATTAAATAATTGCAACTTTTTTTCTAAGCCTCTGAAATTTAATCCTGGGAACTGTGTCACACTCCGCTCCAGTGTGACACGAGATAAGGTTCTGTCCACTTCTCCCAGTTGCAGGAAAGTTACACATGTTTAGAATGTCACTCCAGACAGTGAATAGAGTATGAAGGACATGTTTGTAATCTCATCCCAGATAGTGAACAGAGGGAATTCTCCCCATGACAACACATCAGTCCTGTTGTTACGGGAAGGCACTATGTAAGGTCTTGCGTTTACTCATGTGGAAGGAATCTCGGAGAGAAAATTAATCCAAGTTTGCTTTCAACTACATTCCTATGGGTGGCACAGTGGCGCAGTAGTTAGCACTGCTGCCTCACAGTGCCAGGGACCTGGGTTCGATTCCCGCTTGGGTCACTGTCTGTGCAGAGTCTGCACGTTCTCCCCATGTCTGCGTGGTGTTCTGGTTTCCTCCCACAGTCTGAAAGATGCGCTGGTTAGGTGCATTGGCTCATGCTTAGTGTACCCGAACAGGCGCTGGAGTGTGACGAATAGGGGATTTTCACATTAACTTCATTGCATTAATGTGACCCTACTTGTGACTAATAAATAAACTATGGCTTAGTTATAATGTCACAGGAACCTCGACAGAGTTGAAATATGTCTTAACATTTTGTTACATATTCAAAAGCCTTAAACTTATAATCGAAAATAATTTTTGCTTAGTTTGCAGTTTACCCCGACCCACTTTGCTATCCTGCTGGATCTTTTACAGAAAAAAATTATCTTTCAAAGAAAGATAAACAACATTGAGATCTTTTGACCACACTTTACTCACTAATTGGGTTGTCCCTGTACTATTAGTTCTGATTTTGATTGCGGGAAGTGGCAGTTTAGAGAAGGCATTTGTGAACAAAATACATGCTGCGGGATAGAAAGGGAAATAAGCTGCTCAGCTCACCTGTGAGCATTTGGTCTGCAAATCTGCTTAATATTAACCCATCGTTAATGTTCCGTATCCTCATATCCTGGAGCTGGGAGGATGGGGTAAGTCGGGTCACAGGGTCATTGTTAATGCCATTTGTGCAGGGCTAGGCTGTTTCCTCCCATGAGATGGAGCAGCCCACTGTCACCAGTCCTCCATCCAACAACTCAGTCTAGAACCGGTTAAACCTGTCTAATGAGGGCAGACAAGTTCAAATGACAGTCGAGACTGTGATTCAGGCTCACAACTCTCTGGCTGGGAGTGCAATGCTCCACTAATAAAACTTCCTATCGTCCCTAAGAAACACGTGCTATGCGTTTGATTTTCACCAGCTTCTAACGTGAGCCTATATGAAACAGCAGAATCATTGCCATTTTGTTAACTTTGGATATACCTGTATTTTTGGAGTGATTGCAACCCATATTGATTCTAAAATGAATGATGCAGAAATACGGATACCACATTACCAACTGCTTAATATCCAGAAGGAAATGTGATTTTATGAGAAGGTTAGCCTAACTGTTCAGCTGCCTGTTCTGATTTATACATGTGAGATGTTAACTGAAGAATGCCATCTCTCATTCCTATAATTTGCAGACATCTGGATTATCTTTACAAGGGCCACAGTATAGTTGACAGATGCTGAAATAACCTGCTTTGGGAAATAAAAAGAAAAATCCTTAATAATCTTTTCGTGAGGTGGAGCTGGGGAGGATTGGATGAAACCTAAATTTTAAAGAAAAAAAAATAGATGAAGTGGCTAAAACAATTAAATGCAGCACTTCAGTATGTGTATATTTCAGTTCATAGACAATTTCATACAGGGAGCAGAAAATATATATAATATATATAACCATTGCAATTGGCAAAATGTGAAGGTGGCAAATGTTCTCTGAGCAGCAGCAGCACCTTCTGAGTCATGACATTGACCTCCTGATGACACCATGACACCACTAGTACAATGAGACTTTGATTCTCATTGCTATCAATAAGGGGAGGGCCATTCTCAAAATGATGCATTTGTTCATTGATGCTCGATTAATTCACTCGGGAGGCTGGATCGTACCCAGGAAATAAAGGCTTTTATTAGCCACAAGAATAGAGCATACTGCTTAACAATACAATCCCAGACTAAAGGGTCACTAGGAAGTGCAGTGACCTTTATACTCCTATAGGAAGGCGGAGCCAACCAGAGTGTACCACAGAACAATGCCAACAGGTGGAACACCCCAACCCTAACCCCAAGAGTAACATATGTACAAGTACCCATAGTGATAACCATCTATGGTACAGTACCCATAGTGGTAACCATCTATGGTACAGTACCCATAGTGATAACCATCTATGGTACAGTACCCATAGTGGTAACCATCTATGGTTCACCACATTCATATTTACAATGGTTGTGTTTTGCTGCATTGATTTCAGTCCAAGCTTGATTATCACAGTTCTGTCTGAAACAGGCACTTCCGGTTGCTGTGAGGTTCTGATATAACACTGGCCAATGTACAGTCGAGTATCTTGGTGTTAGCTTTTTCTTTTTGAGTCATACAGCGAGAAAAGGCCCTTTGGCTCATCGAGTCTGCACCGACAATATCTACCACTGAAGGTGCGCTAATCCCACTTCCTGCACTTGTCCCATGCTCTTGAATATTATGATATTTCAAGTGCTCATCCAAATATTTTTTAAAGGTTGTAATGTTTCCGGCCTCCACTACCTTCCCAGGCAGTGCATTCCAGATTCCCACAACCCTTTGAGTGAAAATACTTTTTCTTAAATCCTCCCTGAGTCTCCTGTCCCTCACCCTAAAACTCTGTCCCCCTCGTGATTGACCCCTCAACCAAAGGGAACAGCTGCTCTCTACTTACCCTATCCATACCCCTCATAATCTTATACACCTCAATTATGTACCCCCTCAGCCTTCTCTGTTCTAAAGAAAACAATCCAAGCCTATCTAGCCTTTCCTTATAGCTCAAATGCTCCATCCCAGGCAACATCCTGGTGAATGTCAACTGTACCCATTTGCACAAATGTGCTATGGGCCAATGGTGTCTCATGATGCCAACGGTAAAGGGTGCTTTTCTGCGTATTCAGCGCCTACTTGTCTTTGGAGCTCTCTTCACTGATCTCTGCCCAGCAGTTTTGAAAAAAAAGCAATGCTTGTTCAATTGGGACAATTTTATTTTCTGCATTCTCACCTTTGGAACACAGAATTGTGTCCTATGTTTCCTTAGGCTACAGTGCAATATTTTGCAATTGTAACAAACCTATTCATTGCCTCTGTCTTCTTCGGTAAGTTGCCTGGATCATACTAACCTACATCGGAATTCTGCCTTGCTTGATATCCCCACACCCTTTCAGTTAGAAAAGTACAGCACAGGACAGGCCCTTCGGCCCACGATGTTGTGCCTTAATTTAATGCAAAGTATCCCAGATAGAATCCATTAACATCCCTAGCCCATGTTAATATGTGTAAACTTCCTGTATGAATAGAATCATTAGGTAATGCTAAGATATTGGGTTTCCTTTTTACAATGATACAACATAGAGACACAAACTTTGACAGATATCTAGCTATAACTTCTTTCACTTAAAGGCCAATGTTACTGAATATTGAGGGCCTGATTACTAATGGAGAGGCAAGGGTGCAGGCAGGTTTGAAACCAGCCAACGAAACTGTCAAGATCACGGTTCTTGTCAGTAGGCCCTCATTTTAATGAAAAATAGTGGTGTCAGTCAGTGAAGATGGCCAGATCGATAGCCAGGCCAGAGATGTCAGTGGGCATTTAGGGCAGGAGGTCTCAACTGGGGAAGTGTGAGAACAATTCCCGATGGTTAGCTCAGGGTTTGGCAACAATCGAGGTGAAGGATGGTTGGAAGTGAGGGAGTAGTCCAGTACAAGGCTAGGCCTCACTGTGAGGCCCTTCTGTCCCTCCTGGTTCACAAAGATATTTTCAGGATAGGATTAGGTCCTGGCATGATTTACCCGACATGAAGCCTGATACTATCCCATCACTCAGGTATCTGGTTGAAACTTAAAGTTGTGTCATCATTGGAGCTGATATGCATATTTAAAGTTCAACCCACTTCCGCCCAGCTGGAGTCTTATTCACCCATTCAAAGAAGCAATTCATATCCGAATATGGCAGGAAGGGAGTGAGATTGTTGGAGGGGGGGGGAGTGACTTCCATTATTTTAACTGCCAATGTGCCCAGTTTCCACAAGGTGGGGTAGTTAAAACTGGGGCCTACACCTAATAGAATTGCTTGCAGGGGGTGGCTTTAACTCCTTCTGCCCAGAAGGAACAAGGCAGCCACACAGTTTAAAAAACTCCTCTGAAAATTTACTGCTCTCTTCCCGCTTACTTGTTAAAATTCATTTGTGGGTTAAGGCCAGCATTTGTTGCCCATCACTAATTGCCTTTGAATCGAGCAACTTATTAGGCCATTTCAGTGAGCAGTTAAGAGTCAACCACCATGTTTTGAATCTGGAATCACATCTAGGCCAGACCAAGTAAGGATGGCAAATTTCCTTCCCGAAAGGATATTTGTGAACCAGATGGGTTTTTCAGCCATCAATGATCATTGTCATGGTGACCATTACGGAAGCTAGCTTTATATTCCAGATGTATTAATTGAATTTAAAATGTCCCCAGCTGCCATGGTGGGATTTGAATCCATGTCCCCACAGGATTAGCCTGTGCCTCCAGATTACTAGCCCAGTTACATGGTCATTACACCACCAGCTTCCACTATGCCCTTCTTTTTAGGCAGCTGACGCCCTTGCTTGTCTTTGAAGAAGCCACAGTAATAGATGCAAATGGATCCTATGTGTATCAGTAGTGGAGGGAGTGAATGTTTGTGGATGCCAATCAGGTTTTGTCCTGGATGGTGTCAAGCTTCTTGAATGTTGAGGGAGTTGCAGTCATCCAGGCAAGTGGGAGAGTATTCCCTCACAATCTTGACTTATGCCTTGTAGATGGTAGACAGGCTTTGGGAGTCAGGAGGTGAGTGAGTCGCTGCAGGATTCCTAGCCTCTGATTTGTTCCTATAACTACCGTATTTATATGCCTAGTCTGGTTTAGATTCTGGTCAATAGTAACCCCCAAGGTGTCAATATTAGCGGATTCAGTGATGATAATGTCATTGAATGTTAAGGGGTGATGGTTAGATTTATCTTGTTGGAGATGGTGATTGCCTGGCACTTGAGTGACATGAATGTTGCTTACCACTTGTTAGCCCAAGGCTGGATATTGTCCAGGTCTGACTGCATTTGGGCATGGACTGCTTCAGTGTTTGATGAGTTACAAATATTACTGAACATTGTGCAGTTATCAGTGAACTTCCCCACTTATGACCTTATGGTGAAAGGAAGGTCATTGGTGAAGCAGCTGAAGACGTTTGGGCCTCGGGGGACACTCCCCTGGGGAACCCCTGCAGTGATGTCCTGGAACTGAGATGATTGACCTCCAACCATCACAACTGTCTTCCTTTGTGCCAGGTATGACTCCAACCAGTGGAGAATTTTCCCCCTGATTCCCTTGTCGTTTCCAGTGCCAAAGTCAACGCTGGGTGGTCGGTCTGGTCACATTCCTTATCAATTTGATAAAACTGAGTGGCTTGCTGGACCATTTCAGAGGTCATGGAGTCACAGACCAGGTAAGGGTGGCAGATATGTCAGACTCCTATTTATTGACTACCGGTCAGCCTTCAACACCATTATTCCTACAAAACTCAAACTCCGTGGCCTGGGGCTTGGTTCCTCCCTCTGCGACTTCCTAACCCATAGACCGCAATCAGTAAGGATAGGCAACAACACCTCCTCCACGATCATCCTCAACACTGGTGCGCCACAAGGCTGTGTCCCCAGCCCCTTACTATACTCCTTATTCACCTATGACTGTGTGGCCAAATTCCCCTCCAACTTGATTTTCAAGTTTGCTGATGACACCACCATAGTGGGTCGGATTTCAAACAATGATGAGACAGAATACAGGAATGAGCTAGAGAATCTGGTGAACCAGTGCGACGGCAATAATCTCTCCCTCAATGTCAACAAAATGAAAGAGATAGTCATCAACTTCAGGAAACATAGTGGAGGGCATGCCACTGTCTACATCAATGGGGATGAAGTGGAAATGGTCAAGGGCTACAAATTTCTAGGTATCCAGATCACCAACAACCTGTCCTGGTCCCTCCATGATGCAGTTAAGAAAGCCCACCAACACCTCTTCTTTCTCAGGAGGAGAAGGAAATTTGGCATGTCCGCTCCAACTCTCACCAACTTTTACAGATGACCATAGAAAGCACCCTTTCTGATTGTATCACAGATTGGTATGGCTCCTGCTCTGGCCAAGACCGCAAAAAACTACAAAGGATCATGAACGAAGCCCAGTCCATCATGTAAACTAGCCTCCGGTCCATTGACTCTGCCTACACTTTCCACTGCCTCGGAAAAGCAGCCAGCATAATCAAGGACCCCACGCACCCCGGACATACTTTGTTCCACCTTCTTCCATCGCGAAAAAGATACATCAGTCTTAGGACACGTGCTAACTGACTCAAGAACAGCTTCTTCCCTGCTGCCATCAGACTTTTGAATGGACCTACCCTATATTAAGTTGATCTTTCTCTACACCCTAGTTATGACTATAAGACTACATTCTGCACTCTCTCCTTTCCTTCCATATGAACGGTATGCTTTGTCTGTATAGCTCACAAGAAACAATACTTTTCACTGTATACTAATACATGTGACAATAATAAATCAAATCAAATATTCTTCCCTAAAGGACATTAGTGAACCAGATGGGTTTTTCCGCCAATCAACAATAGTTTCATGATCATCATTAGACTTTTAATTCCAGATTTTTTTTATTGAAATCAAATTTCATCACCTGTGGTGATGGATTCAAACCCGGTGCCCAGAGTATTAGCCTGGGTCTCTGGACTACTAGTCCAGAGACAATACCACTTTGCCTCAGTCTCCTCATTTCACAACAGTATTTAAATAGCTCTCCTTACAAACGAATGTTACTGTGTACAAATTGTCCAGAAATAAAAGTGGTCAGTGGTTTGCATTTATGCGCAGAAATGCAAGTCATCATTGATGTTTTAGCCTATCCTAGCGTTGCACAAATGCATCATGCACCCCACCAAAGTTGATTGTTGAACACATGGATGTTTAGCAAATAATTGTGTCATTTTATTTCATTTTTGGCTCATTTTATATTTGACTAATATTTGTCTTAAACATAATGCTGATGATTGAACAATGTTCAGTACCATTCATGACTGCTCAGATACTGAAGCAGTCTGTGCCTATATATAGCAGGACCTGGACATCATTCAGGCTTGGATTGATAAGTGGCAAGTAACATTCATGCCACACAAGTGCCAGGCAATGACCATTTCTAACAAGAGATAATCTAACAAGCGCCTCATGACATTCAAAGGCATTACCATTGCTGAATCCCCCACTGTCAACATCCTGGGCGTTACCAGTGACCAGAAACTGAACTGGACTAGCCATATTAATACCGTGACTATAAAAGCAGATCAGGGGCTGGAAATTCTGCAATGAGTAACTCCAAAGCCTGTCTACCATCTACAAGGAACAAGTCAGAAGTGTGATGGAATTCTTTGCACTCATCCAGACGAGTGCTACCCCAACAACGCTCAAGAAACTCAAAACCATCTGGGTCAAAGCAGCCCACTTGATTGACATCAATCTGCTACATCCACCATCCACTCCCTCTACCATTGGTGCACAATGTCCGCAGTGTGTACCATCTACAAGAAGCATTGTAGCAACTCACCAAGCTCCCTTCCAATACACCTAGACAGCACCGTGACCTCTCCCACCTAGAACGACAAGAGCAGCAGATGCAAGGGAACACTATTTCTTGCAAGATCCCCTCCAAGCCACACAGCATCTTGACTTGAGAACGATATCGCCATTCCTTCACTGATGCTGGATAAAAATCCGAGGACTCCTTCCCTACCAGCACTGTGGGTGTACCTACACCACAGGGACTGCAGCAGTTCAAGAAGGTGGCTCACCACCACCTTCCCTTGGACAACTAAGGATGGGCATTAAAAATTCTGGCCTAACCAGTGACGCCTACGTCCTGTGAAAGAACAAAAAGAACCCAGAGAAAAAAAACATGTAATGAATTGTTTGGATGTCAATGTATGGACTATACAATGTACCATTCCACTGCTGTTGAACAATGTGAACAGGAACTCTCATTTGCAAATTACACCAATACACAATGCAGACGTTAATAAGAAAAAGGTATCTTAGGTAACAGCATGTTCCCTTTGGTATTCCAGGCATAGTTAAGTTTGTAAATTCATGCATTTAGCAATGGTTTATCCATTCTGCACTTTAACATCGTGTAACTATATTAGTGCTGAACCCTCCAGTAATTAATAGCATTTAGACCCCAGAGTAGTCAGGTCTGATCAAGTAGACACAAAAGTAATTTAACATGCAATCACATGTTCTGAAAGGGCTTTTGAGAGCAGACAGTTTGAAGATGGACATATGGACGCATCTTCATTGGATTGTTAGCCACCTTAGAGTAGTTAACAGTCAGATCAATACAGCTCCTAGAGCTATGATAAAATGGGTTCGACAAGCTCCTCTGTGGCTGAGAAAAGAGTATACACATTGATTTCTGAGGCTGATGTAACCCATTTACCTATTCAGCTTTTCCTATAAAGAAGGTGTAAGGCTATAAGGACTCTGGGGAGCAATACTGTCTGTAAGTGGGCGAGCACATACTTTAAAATGTCTTATTCTGCCTTTGCTGTTATTATTGAGATACATATGGTAGGTTTCTTTCTGTTGTATTGTTTTTAAATGGAATTAAGAAAGGACTGTGAAATTCTTTTCAAATTTTCTTCAGCTTAGATTTTTTAAAGCGTCGAGCTGTTTTATTGCATTAATGCCACATCCTTAAATTGGTCCGTGTGGAAAAGGACACACATCTTGAAGGATAGTGGAAAGCCTGACATATTTTCTCTTTATTATATCACCAGAAGTAACTCATGACAATGTTGCTGCATTGTGTGCAGCGTTAATCAGAAACAATGGCCACTGTCTGCGGAGGTCTATGGAGCCTGAGGAGGAAGTTCGGAGCAACTAACACTTTTATATCTAAAACAAAAGTTCTGTCATAAGAGTGAATACTTGGTGCTGCTAGCAGTTGGGTTCGGTGGATCAGATGCACAGTTCACCCTGCAAGTAGCATCTTGCATTCTGTTCTTTTCTTTATAAATTCATCATCATAGAATCCCTACAGTGCAGAAGGAGACCACTCGGCCCATCAGGTCTTCACTGACCCAACTTTTTTTTAACCCTACCCAGGCCCTATCCCCGTAACCCCATATATTTGCCCTGCTAATCCCCCTGACCTACACGTCTTGGGACACTAAGGGGCAATTTAGCATGGCCAATCCACCTCAACTGCAGGGGCGAGATTCTCCGGTCTCCCAGCCGTATATTTTCTGCCAGTGGGAGGTGGCGTATTGTTTGCTAGCAGTGGGACCTTTCGGTCCTGCCGCTGTCAATGGGAATTGCCATTGACGTCACCCCACTCTGGCGGGAAACCCGCGGGCGGGGGTGCGCTGCCGATGGGACCAGAGAACCCCGCCAGCGTGACCGGCCAGAGAATTCCGGCCCACATTTTTGGACTGTGGGAGGAAACAGTAACATCTGGAGGAACATACACAGACATAGGAAGAATGTGCAAACTCCACACAGGTATTGATTCAAGGCTAGAATTGAATCCGGGTCCCCAGCGCTGTTTGGCAGCAGTGCTAACCATTGTGCCACCGTGCCGCCTTTTATCACCTAGTGCAAATATTTCCTTTTCCAAAATCCCACTCTTCACCTCTTCAAGTGGACATGACGATTATTGACATTTCTCTTTTGCTGTATTGGAGCACACATTGTTTTGGAGTTGTACTTACTGAGGTGACTCAGTAAAATCAGAATTTCTGCCCTACATTAAAATGATGTTTATATATAAATATTTTTAAAGACTCAGGGAGTCATTTTGACTTTGGATAATAGTGTACAATGCAAGACATTTGTTCATATATCCATTTGAAAAACCTCTCCTAAACTTAAAGGAACAAAATTGGTACAAATGTTTAGAGGTCAGCTGAGCAAATATTGCGTGTGGAATTTCCCCCCCAAAATTCTAAGTGTCGATTTGCATAAAAACTGGAGTAAATCCCACTGTTTTTTCAGCGGGATTTTCAAAATGAATCTCCCACACTCTGTGCACTGCAGAGTGCCCTAGCATGAATCATGCTGAAAATCCAGGGGGTGAGGCCTATTCCCACTGGAGAGGCCAGCAGCATAGCACTGAGCGGGCCACTGCACATGCGCCAATCTGTCAGCGCTGAGATCAGCGCAGGCACAGTAGCCCTGCACTGCCAGCCTCCCAATAGCTGGCCAGCTCGATTGTTGGCCAGCCCTGCGACCCCACAACGCTGTCCTTCTGATCCCCCCTTTGCCTCTATTGCTGGCCTTCTGGGTGTCTCCAGGCCAGTGCCAACCCCCAGCTACCCCCCCCCCCCCCCGAGCCCTGAGCACTGTCCATCCTCCCTCTACCTGTGATCCCAAATGCAGAGTGGCAGCAGGACCCCCCACCCCCACCATCAGCTGGCCCCCTCTGGCCCTGCCCGATTCCTGGTGGACTGTGCTAAGGTGCCCCCTAGGCATTGCCACTTTTTCCCTATGGCAGTGCCAAGGGCCAGGCTAGCACTGCCAAGCTGACAATGCCTAGGAGACATCCCTCCTTACCTCTGACCTCCTGTCCAGCGGGGTCGGGCCGCTAGCTCCCCGCTTGTGGGGAGCTGTTGTAAACCCCGCTGGAGTGAAACACACTCCTGACCGGATGGGGGGGAGCGGGGGGAGGGGAGGCTCGTGGGCCCAGAGACTGCAGTCCCAGGCCTGCGAATAAGATATAAATCGTGACTTAAATAATTTACTCTGCTCCACACTGATTTCTGGTGCGGAGCTGACGACGCTGGAAATCTGGCGGCCAGAAATGTGCGGAGGCCAAGGCGCCCAGTGGGAAGCTCGCAACAAGGCCTCTGCTTGAGTCTCCTGGCCCGCTGCGCTGGGCTGGGAGAATCGCCCCCAGTTTCAATCAGCAAGAATGAAAATGACCCCCAGGGGCAGTTGCAGCTTCTTTCCCACTGTTTTATTACGCAATTTTCAGAGTAGTAAAATGATCAGATTTTCATTTACTTAAAGACACATTTCTTCAAGTATTTAAATTCTTCTTTCCTTCGTCTGATTTATTGCCTGCTTCCTGTAAATTGAAGGGAATTATTCTGGGCGGCACGGTGGGACTGTGGTTAGCACTGCTGCCTCACAGCACCAAGGACCAAGGTTTGATTCTGGCCTTGGGGGGCTGTCTTTGTGGAGTTTGCATATTCTCCTCGTACCTGTGTGGGTTTCCCTTTGGGTGTTCCAGTTTCCTCCCACACTCCAAGAGTGTGCAGATTAGGTGGATTGGCCACGCTAAATTGTCCCTTAGTATCAGGGGGATTAGCAGGGTAAATAGATGGGATTACAGGGATAGGGCCTGGGTGGGATTGTTGTCAGTGCAGGCTCGATGGGCTGAATTGCCTCCTTCAGTAGGGATTCTATGATTCGATGATTTATATAATAAAAGGTTTTTGTGACTGGAATAGAATAGAAAGTGTGACTGAGGCATCTGAGGAGACACATTTGCCACAAACTCTCTCTCTCAAAAGCTGATGAGGCTAAATCAACTGAAAAATTCAAACCTGTGATAATTTTTTTGTTAGTTAAGGGATATGGTGCAAAGGCAGGTAAAACAAGTTGAGTGGAGGTAAATAATCTAATTAGATGGCAAAACAGGCCTGGGGACCAGAATGGCCCGCTTTTGTTCTTGTCAATTTTATTCCTTCTGATTGGTTATATGGTTACTATACACTAAATGGTTGTTTTCTATTTTTGTTATATAGTGAACATATTAAGCAGAGCTTATTAATTTTCTTTCTCAATGCATTCCACCAAAATAAAATTGGACCAATCAACACTCTGGAAACTAAATTGAGAGGTATAACCACGTGGGTGGCACGGTAGCACAGTGGTTAGCACTGCTGCTTCACAGCGCCAGGGACTTGGGTTCGATTCCCGGCTTGGGTCACTGTCTGTGTGGAGTTTGCACATTCTCCTTGTGTCTGCGTGGGTTTCCTCCGGGTGCTCTGGTTTCCTCCCACAGTCCAAAGATGTGTGGGTTAGGTTGATTGGCCATGCTAAAATTGCTCCTTAGTGTCCTGGGGTGTGTAGGTTAGAGGAATTAGTGGGTAAATATGCAGGGATATGGGGGTAGGGCCTGGATGGGATTGTGGTCGGCGCAGACTCGATGGGCCAAATGGCCTCTTTCTGTGCTGTAGGATTTCTATGATTTTGATTTGATTTATTATTGTCACATGTATTAGCATACAGTGAAAAGTATTGTTTCTTGCGCGCTATACAGACAAAACATACTGTTCATAGAGAAGGAAATGAGAGCGTGCAGAATGCAGTGTTACAGTCATAGCTAGGGTGTAGAGAAAGATCAACTTAATGAGAGGTAGGTCCATTCAAAAGTCTGACAGCAGCAGGGAAGAAGCTGTTCTTGAGTCGGCTGGTGCGTGACATCAGACTTTTGTATCTTTTTCCTGAAGGAAGAAGGTGGAAGAGAGAATGTCTGGGGTGCGTGGGGTCCCTAATTATGCTGGCTGCTTTGCTGAGGCAGCGGGAAGTGTGGACAGAGTCAATGGATGGGAGGCTGGTTTGCATGATGGATTGGGCTCAATGGTAAGTTCACATCACTACACACCTTTAAATGTAACTGCCCCAAAAACACGTAGTTCTTCTGGTGTGCGCTTGTGATAAATCCATTCATCTCGAATGTCATCCATCCCCACAACCCAGCGTGGGGACAAACATGTCAAGAATACCCTCAGCCCCCAGCTGCCAGATGGACAGGTGACAGCTGGTATGCTGAGTGAGAGGAGCTGCACCAGGCATCGGCCCAGTTGAAGTGGGGCCCACCTTTGAGGGATTAGACAGGAAAGCAGTTTAAAGTTTATTTATTAATGTCACAAGTAGTCTTACATTAACACAGCAATTAAGCTACTGTGAAAATCCCCTAGTCGCCACACTCCTGCACCTGTTAGGGTACACTGAGGGAGAATTTAGCATTGGCCAATGTACTTAACCAGCACACCTTTCAGACTGTGGGAGGAAACCGGAGCACCCAGAGGAAACCCACGCAGACACGGGGAGAACATGCAGATTCCGCACAGACAAAAGCAGAGTAATCTGTGGTTAAATGGATTTGTCAGCATAAAAAAGGGGACATCACGTTTTATTATGGAATCCCTCAGTGTTTCAAATTCACAATCATAGACTGAGACTTGAGGTCATTAAACTGAAAGCCACATAATTAGGGGACACCAAAGACCAAAATAAAGTACAAAATTATACCATAGGTACTGTAACCAAGGCCAATGGAGATACTAGTAATTATGGTTTTATCATAAAAATTTATTTTTAATGAAGAGCCACCCCCATTCTCACTGTGATAATTGTGGCCTTTAAGTAATACATGGATAGAGAAACTCGCTTTGCACGCGGGTAATGTTGTGTTGTAATTAGCATGCACATCAGATTACCATGGATTATAGTGTATCTGTGGCTAATGACTACCTATCAGCAGCTTTGTGACGCTATGTTTCCTAATGTTAGCAGCAGAATCCAGCAGGAGAAACCATTCTGTGTGCCACATACTGAACTTACTGCCTGGCTTATTCGAAAATGAATGAGAAAAATTTGCCCGTACTGGAGGTTATTCTGTACATACAGTACATGATTGCACAGCAAGTATTGCTATTGTTTCATCTTCAGAGTCGTAAAGAATTTGGCATAAAAGACAACCATTAACACACTTGTAATTGTCTGAGAAGAAACAGTACATATTTGAGATTTATAGAATGAAATCCATTGCAGTTTCTTGCCCTTAAAGGGTATAAACTATTATTAGGTCCCCCTTGATATTGTTCACAGGTAGGCCAAGTGTTGGGGTGTGGTTTCTGACTTTTAATGAAACCATGCACTGAGGCCCCAGAAATCCACTCTAAAATATATGGGGGTGGATTTCCAACTTGCCGCTTGGCTTTACGACTGACGTTGTAAATCAAAAACCTGTTACCAAAACCATTTGCTTTTCATTTCCATCTAAATGAATGCAAGATCCATCCCAGTATCTCATCTGTGGCCCCAGTTCAGACGCTAGCAGTATTTTCCCCTGACTGGTCCTTGGAGTTGTGTCTCAGAGGGAGCAGCTGCATGAACTTAACCATTGAAGCAGAGCTGGGATGGGGGTGGGGGAAAGCGGAAACACAAGCATGTGTGATACAGAAGCCAAGAATCTCTTTGGTCTCTCTTCTGGGATAACTGCTGATGAGTCGGCTACTTCTCAGGAACTAGTGAGCAACATGCTACGCAACAGGAGATATGGTCAGCTGTACTGAAACTGAAGGGCAGCCTGGGAAACAGGGAGAATGCGGTGGTTCAGGAAATCAATAGGATCCTACGAAACTGTAATAATTCCACGGAGGTGAAAGTCCCGTCACCAAGTTACTTTATTTACACCGTACATCTGTACACAGCCAGCTCTCCAGTTGTTCCCTGCTGAAAGCAGGCTGGGAGACTGACACACCTGCTTTAAATAGGGAGCATGAGGCTCCCTGATTTAACCATCAATTAGGATTCATCCGGTAGTTCATACTCCAGCAAGCCAACCTCATTAGCCTGGTTGAAGTCATCACAGAAACACTGAGGGATTCCATAATAAAACGTGATGTCCCCTTTTTTATGTTGACAAATCCATTTAACCACAAGTTACTCTGCTTTTGTATCAACTTTTTCTGGGGGATTGTTTGAATTCCTTTTTTACTGAAGGTTGTCTTGACCTTGAAGATGTTTCTGAAAATGATATTTTTGTAGTCTAGGTCTGTCACACCGACGGTTGGGACATAGTGCAGCTCTCTTCAAGCCACCTTATAAGAATACAATGGCCCTTTAATGAAATTTACAGATGAGATACAAAATAAGAGTTAGTGGGTGAGATTTTACTTTCATGTGTGAATTGGCATTAATGCTATCATTGACTTGTAGGGTTAGCCCTCAACAGATTACAGTCAGTAGTACGGTGTTGAGCTATGCGCCACCAGATTACTGTCAAAATTACTATTTAAATACTCTCTCCAGCACTTTTTTCTATTAGTTCTGCCAGTATTTTCTCTGTTGAAGTGCTGGGCAGAAATGATGCTGTAGGGCATAAATTTATTACATAGACCAATGCTTTTGTGTGGTTCAACAGGCCTCCAATAAGCCTGGGTAACGAGCCCACGTTGTCAAATTCAATACTTAGATGGTGAGTAATGGCAGATCATTTGATTACAGAGAGTAACAGAGTGGATTCTGTCCTGACTTGATTAGCACATAGACATGCTTCTTGTAGAGGGTGCTGGTTAACTTTCAGTAGTGTTGGACAGATGATAATTTGGAAGAATGCTGGAACCAGAGGTGGGGGGTGAATAATGTTAGAAAATCACACATAACTTCAGTATATTTGACTGGTTTTTAGGAGTGGGTTGGGGACAGTTTTGGAGGTGTATGGGCACTACCAGCCGTCGTGCCATTTTGGTGCCATGATCCTGACCCCGAGCATGCTCCCACAAGCAGCGGGTAGCCAACTGGGGGCAAGTAAGGCCAATTACAGGGTCCTATTAAGGCCTCATTCCCACATCGGCTGGGATTTCCAATCGACACTCAGGGGAAGAGACATCAGCTCAGGCTATGGTCAGTCGACCCTTGCAGAATCACGGAGGGGAGGTGAGAGGCAGAGCTTCATCCCAAGAGGGACAACCCCACCCACACCAATCATGGCTGGTGAGCCAAGGCGTCAGCTGCTGTCTGCCCTGTGGAGGGATTATTCTTTTATGATTATGGTCAAGCAACTGCGGACATTTAAATTAAACAAGAACTGATCTCTTCTTCAGAGGCCCCCTCCATGTTGAGGCAGCCTCTCTTTTAGCTTGGCCAGTGGGACTGGTGTTGTGTCAGTAATAGAGAGCCTCCAACTGAACCTCCAGCCACGTTGGCTATACTTGCCAATCTTAGCTGGATAGTGAGCCTCCTCTCTGTCATAAATTAACTTACTTTGTAAATGAGCAAGAGCAGATGGTGATGGCAGGAGCAGCAGTGGAGAGTCTACGTTGGAGGAAGCAGCCCCCTGCAAGTTCAGCTCAACTCGCCACAGATGTTCGAGTCATGGAAACATCTACGAAAAGGGTAACAATTGGGGAAGCAGAAAATCTACAATGTACTGACAGGTCATCCAAGCACATTGATCAGCATTGTAGAGAAAATACAGGAGTCCAACTCAAACATAGAAATATTGTTAAAGTTTAAACTTTAACAATGTTTATTTATTAGTGTCACAAGTAAGCTTACATTAACACTGCAATGAAGTTACTGTAAAAATCCCCGAGTCGCCACACTCTGGCACCTGTTCGGGTACACTGAGGGAGAATTTAGCATGGCCAATTCATCTAACCAGCACATCTTTCAGAGTGTGGGAGGCAACCGGAGCACCCGGAGGAAACCCACGCAGACATGGGGAGAATGTGCAAACTCCACACAGACAGTGATCCATGCCAGGAATCGAACCCGGGTCCCTGGCGCTGTGAGGTAGTAGTGCTAACCATTGTGCCACCATGCTGCCCATTGAAACATAGAAACTTAGAATATAGGAGCAGGAGGATGCCATTCGGCCCTTCGAGCCTACTCTGCCATTCAATGTGATCATGGCTGATCATCCAACTCAATAGCCTTTTCCATCTTCCTTTATCCTTTATCATCCTTTATCCTTTATCCCCTTTTATCCCCTTCACTCCAAGTGCTATATCTAGTATGTGAGTCTGAAGTGATGTTGCTGGATCACTGTGACAGAGTGCTAGACTCCATGGTATATTAAATGCATCAATAAAATCAACATTGACCTCCTGCCATACAGATTCTGGATGCTAACCTGTGCGCTGCCTTCAATAGGATGGCACATATCTTAGCCTCGGCCCTGCAGTTCCCCACTACTCCGCAGGTAGCTGTGAAGTCCGGTTGATCCATCAGAGGGTTAATGTGAAGGGACATATGTAAGGTTGAATTACATAAAAAGCACTTCCACCTCTCATGCCTACCATTAACTCCACACCCCCTCCTGACCCCCATCAGTAGCTGGCATGCTGACTTGTATCCCAGTGGTCTAGTCAGCCCCTACATAGGGACTGTTATGGTCTCCGAAATTTAGAGGTCATCAATTAAAAGCATCTCAGTGGTGAGAGCAGGGATCTGAGCAGCTTCCCTCTATCTTTGGTGAAGCCACAGGAGTTGCGTCTTGAAAGAGCAATAGGAAAGGACAGGATAAAGCTTTCTCGCTGAACAAGGGTATGTACATGGGGATATAAGAATACAGAATCATCGAACCCCGATAATGCAGAAAGAGGCCATTTGGCCCATTAAGCCTGCACCAACAACAATCCCACCCAGGCCCTACCCCCATAAGCCCCATGTATTTACCCTGCTAATCTTCCTGACACTAAGGGGCAATTTAGTATAGCCAGTCAACCTAACCCGCACGTCTTTGGGACTGTGGGAGGAAACCACAGCACCTGGAAGAAACCCATGCAGACACGGGGAGAAGGTGCAAACTCCACAAAGACAGTCACCCGAGACTGGAATTGAACCCAGGTCCCTGGTGCTGTGAGGCAGCAGTGCTAACCATATGCATGCTGTGGAATCTTTATTGTTTCTTAGAATCACCTAAATGTTTTTAGTTTGTGCCATTTTCCAATCTCGTACATTGTTGGTTGCTAGGTATAAGTTGACTTTTAACTTCTTTGATACTAGGAAGACATGAATTGATGTGGACAAATGTGGGGGATGTAAAGGGGATGGAAAGGCATCATTGATTATTTGCAGGACTGTGTTGTGTTGGTGGTGTTGGGGTGTGCGTGGAGTGAGGAGGAAGAGTGGCAGTCGCCTATGGTGCTGAGGTTATTTTTCTGGCGCAACCAAAGTGTAACTTGCATTAAAAATGGCAACCCTGGCATTCCAGACAGCAATGTGAGCAGCTGTTGCTGTGACACCCTTGCCACTTTGTGAAGAGGATCTTTACCGTGCCAATGGTTTGGTATCGGCCAAGTTGGAAGTGGCATTCCTTGTCTCCTTGAAACCACTGTTTAATTCTACCTGCAAATCCAAAGAAGCCGGGAAGCTTTAACTGTCACAGAACAAAAGCACCAGCAGCTCCCCATAAATCGCATGCACACCTGCAGGAAAATACCTTTGTGATTGCACATTAACTGCACATTGATGCAGTGGCTGCCCTTGCATTTTACAAATAATCCTGGTTGGATTAGGAGACGGATTGCCACGGGGGTTCAGTCAATGGCACTTTGCATTTGTATGAAGCCAACCGTGGATACAAACCTGAGCGTTTGCTCAGTCTGCCTGGCATCATTATTGGCAAAATTCAGATTATTGCCCACACTCCTCCTTCATCCATCCCTCTACCGCCCCACGGTAAACAAGCCATCAGTCGCCTGTCGCGTGTGTTTGTGGGCTGTGAACTGGGAGATTCTGGTCATGTCTCCAGCAGAATCATAGAGGATGCAGAGGCTAAAATGATAAGGGTGATATTGACATTGTCTGGGAAGGCATGGCCAATCGGCCCATCAGGGAGCTCTTCTAGGAGCCTGCAGAAACCTGTCACCACCCTACGTGACAACCTGAGCCTCTCAAGACAATACTGTTTTGACTTGCCAAGGAAACTCAGCCTCTGCCTGTACATTCTGCGCTGTGGGTAGTGCTTTAGCCCCTCTGCAACTGATATCTAGCTGCAATTCTGTCAGCAGCTAGTTGCTGGTGCTACGGTGGTCATATTATTCCTTTCTTTGATTTGATTTGATTTATTATTGTCACCTGTACTGTGTTAAAGTGAGAAGTATTGTTTCTTAAACGCGATACAGGTAAAACATACCATTCATAAAGTACATAGGGGAAAAGGAGAAGGACAGGGTGCAGAATATGTGTTACAGTTACAGATAGGGTGAAGCAAAAGATCAGCTTAATATATGATAGGACCTTCCAAAAGTCTGATGATAGCAGGGAAGAAGCTGTTCTTGGGTCTGTTGGTACATGTTTTCAGACTTTTGTATCTTTTTCCCCGACGGAAGAAGGTGGAAGACAGTATGTCCGAGGTACGTGGGGTCCTTGATTATGTTGGTGCTTACCTGAAGCAGTGGGAAGTGTCCAATTCAAGGTGACCAAAGTATCACCCATTTTGATGTGGTACAGTTAACCTACATAATGTAGAAAGTAAACTCTCTGCAAATGTTCTGAGGACCAATTCTTTCCCGCGAGTGGATTAAGAAGGCAGCTGTATGGATTGAGTGTGAATTGCAGTATTTCATTGGGTTCTAATCAATTGTTCTCACCTTGTTTTCAATGGCAAGTTTCAGGGAATCCAAGAAATCAATGGATGCAAAGCTAAACAAAAATATGTAGTAGTATCTCTCCAAGTGAGTGATTACTATATGTAAATAGGCAGCCAGCTCTCTGAAGGGGGTTGTGCACTACCAGCCTAATGTGCTTATATTAAATGCAGAAGCCAGTGAATTGAAGCCAGCTTCCTGATATGCTGGCTTTCTTAGTGGCTTAACCCACAGCTCAAGCTATGTATTCCTCCAGGTTAAAATACCTCCCATTGGTTCACCAACTAATGAGTGCCGAGGTCAAAACCCCATCACAGCTGAGATGTGTGAGATTTTAACTCATAAAAAAACCCATGAAGAATCACAGGGTTAAAATTGTGTCCGTTCCTCAGGAAATACTATCAAGCTGGAATCTCTCGTCCTGTGAAGTTATTGCCCGTTAGATAAACTCATTAAATTATTGGGAGAGCCTAAACAATTTCTTTTTTAAAAATGGTTTTATATGGAATGAATCTATGAGATGCAAGCTTTATCCACATGTAATTCAATGCAGGGTGGACATCAAACTGGGATCTCCCTGTGTTTCATGGCTCAGCTGCTCTCTGCCTTCTACAGCTTTTGGGAAGCATTCGCAATATTAACATAAGGAAGAACTCAGAAAGGAAAACCAAAATTAAAACGCTAAAGTAAACACCGGTATTCAAAATGACAGTTCTAAACATTTCCTTATTAAAATGCAATAACCTCCATAAGCATCAACTAGAAAGAAAGTTAGCTTTTATGAAATAAAAGGGAAAAGAGTGACAATAAATTCTGGCCATTTCCTGAGGCTGACAGGTCAGTGATGGATGTAGATTACATATATGACTGACATTTAATAGCTTTTGTAAAAGTGAATTACTACCTGACACACCCATCACTGAAGCATAACTCTTTTTATTCTTTGGCAGTCTGGATCTCGATTGAACCTTGAGCATGGCTTTAACTTCAAACCAGAATACAGTGTACGACTGGAAACCTGTCCATGAGACTGGCCATGCTCCTGGCACTACTATTCATTCAATAGGCATACCAGACAGAGCAGACTTTCACTGCATCATTCTGGTCTGCATCTGAATTCAAGACTTGGAACTGAACACAGAAGGCTGATTTCCGAGCATTGCACGGGCGTCCACTGGATCACCTGGGTGGTGATAATAGAAGCAAATCAGGTGGATTAGAATGCCGGTTTGCTGTTTATTATGCCTTAATTCACAATCTGGAAAATCGCAACTCTATTGTCCAAACTAACCCACCCCAGCACCCTATTGTCCAATCAAACTCACCCCCAGCAGCCTATTGTCCAATCTAACCCAAACCCAGCACCCTCTTCTCCAATCTAACCCACTCCCAGCACCCTATTGTCCAATCGAACCCACTCCCAGCACCCTATTGTCCAAACTAACCCACCTCCATCACCCTTTTGTCAAATTTAACTCACTCCCAGCACCCTATTGTCCAATCTAACCCACTCCCAGCACCCTATTGTCCAATCGAACTCACTCCCAGCACCCTATTGTCCAATCTAACTCACTCCCAGCACCCTATTGTCCAATCCAACTCATCCCAGCACCCTATTGTCCAATCTAACTCATCCCAGCACCCTATTGTCCAATCTAACTCATCCCAGCACCCTATTGTCCAATCTAACTCACTCCCCAGCATCCTATTGTCCAATTTAACCCACCCTCAGCTCCCTATTGTCCAATCTAACCCCCCAGCAGCCTTTTGTCCAATCTAACCCAACCCCAAGCACCCTATTGTCCAATCTAACTAACCCTCACCACCCTATTGTCCAATCTAACCCACTCCCAGCACCCTATTGTCCAATCTAACTCACCCCCCAGCACCCTATTGTCCAATCTAACTCACCCCCCGCACCCTATTGTCCAATCTAACCCACCCCAAGCACCCTATTATCCAATCTAACTCACCCTCACCACCCTATTGTCCAATCTAACCCACTCCCAGCACCCTATTGTCCAATCTAACTCACCCCCCAGCACCCTATTGTCCAATCTAACTCACCCCCCGCACCCTATTGTCCAATCTAACCCACCCCAAGCACCCTATTATCCAATCTAACTCACCCCCAGCACCCGATTGTCCAATCTACCCCACCCCCAGCACCCTATTGTCCAATCTAACTCACCCCCAGCACCCTATTGTCCAATCTAACTCACCCCCCGCACCCTATTGTCCAATCTAACCCACCCCAAGCACCCTATTATCCAATCTAACTCACCCCCAGCATCCGATTGTCCAATCTAACTCACCCCCCGCACCCTATTGTCCAATCTAACCCACCCCAAGCACCCTATTATCCAATCTAACTCACCCTCACCACCCTATTGTCCAATCTAACCCACTCCCAGCACCCTATTGTCCAATCTAACTCACCCCCCAGCACCCTATTGTCCAATCTAACTCACCCCCCGCACCCTATTGTCCAATCTAACCCACCCCAAGCACCCTATTGTCCAATCTAACTCACCCCCAGCACCCGATTGTCCAATCTACCCCACCCCCAGCACCCTATTGTCCAATCTAACTCACCCCCAGCACCCTATTGTCCAATCTAACTCACCCCCCGCACCCTATTGTCCAATCTAACCCACCCCAAGCAACCTATTATCCAATCTAACTCACCCCCAGCACCCGATTGTCCAATCTACCCCACCCCCAGCACCCTATTGTCCAATCTAACTCACCCCCCAGCACCCTATTGTCCAATCTAACCCACCCTCAGCTCCCTATTGTCCAATCTAACCCCCCAGCACCCTATTGTCCAATCTAACCCACCCTCAGCTCCCTATTGTCCAATCTAACCCCCCAGCACCCTATTGTCCAATCTAACCCACCCCCAGCACTCTATTGACCAATCTAACTCACTCTCAGCACCCTATTTTCCAATCTAACACTCCCAGCATCCTATTGTCCAATCTAACTCACCCCCATCACCCTATTCTCCAATCTAACCCACTTCCAGCACCCTATTGTCCAATCTAACTCATCCCCTGCACCCTATTGTCCAATCTAACCCACTTCCAGCACCCTATTATCCAATCAATCCCCCCCCGCCCCCACAGCACCCATTGTCCAATCTAACACATCCCCAGCACTCATATTTGTATTGTTTGTTTCCTTCTGATATCCTGCCACACTGCACATTAGCTATTCATCAGAAAACATGTGAATTTTCACCAGGAATTACTTCCCCGACAACGTCGCTCAGATTGGCAGTTTAGTATTTGGAAAATGATTAAGAAAAATATACACCATTGTTTTAAAAAATGTTGCTTTGCTGTTTTTTTTCCTTAATTGGGAGATCTTTGAAAGTGGAGTCACAGGTGGACAGAATGGTGAAGAAGGCATTCGGCATGCTTGGTTTCAGCGGTCAGAACATTGAATACAGGAGTTGGAATGTCTTGTTGAAGTTGTACAAGACATTGTTAAGGCCACACTTCGAATACTGTGTACAATTCTGGTCACCCTATTATAGAAAGGATATTATTAAACTAGAAAAAGTGCAGAAAAGATTTACTAGGATGCTACTGGGACTTGATGGATTGAGTTATAAGGAGAGGCTGGATAGACTGGGACCTTTTTCTCTGGAGCGTAGGAGGCTGAGGGGTGATCTTATAGAGGTCTATAAAATAATGAGGGGCACAGATCAGCTAGATAGTCAATATCTTCTCCCAAAGGTAGGGGAGTCTAAAACTAGAGGGCATAGGTTTAAGGTGAGAGGGGAGAGATACAAAAGTGTCCAGAGGGGCAATTTTGTCACACAGAGGGTGGTGAGTGTCTGGAACAAGCTGCCAGAGGTAGTAGTAGAGGCGGGTACAATTTTGTCTTTTAAAAAGCATTTAGATAGTTACATGGGTACAATGGGTATGGAGGGATATGGGCCAAATGCGGGCAATTGGGAAGAGCTTAGGGGTTTTAGAAAAAAAGGGTGGCATGGACAAATTGGGACGAAGGGCCTGTTTCCATGCTGTAAACCTCTATCTATCTCTTGCGCAAATATAATTCCATCATCATTGGGCATCTTTTGTAATCACCATTTATTCTGCATGCGTAGTTTTACACTCACACTATATCCACACTCATGCCATCCAATGGGATGCTCCTTATCAGGACGAAGAAGCTTGACCAATCCTCCTCAGAAACCAAGGAGACACTGTCTGATTTTGTGCTCTATTCCTGCTTGGTCTAAGATCAAGCAACCCAGCACAGAGCAGACAGCAACTTTTCATCGCCTGTATGGCTTCACTACCTTCCAGCTCAATGAACTGTGTTATCACAGAGGGCTCCCCAAGACTTGTCAGAAAGTCCCATTTCAGCACTAAGAAGGATTTGTCAGCCTATCAACACCCGGTGATCAGAGAGGCTTTTCTCTGATTGATACCATCTCACTGTTTCTGGGCAGAAAAGCTCACAGCCAACACCGAGGATTGATGCTGAGAATGGAGCTGGTGGCAAAACAAGGTGACGAGAAGCAGTGAGAAGCCTCAGACAGGTGTGTGTGAGAGAGTGGAGGTGTTCCGGCCTCAGAGAGCACTGCATGAGAGAGGGATAGTTCAGGCCTCAGAGAGGCTTGTATGAGAGAGGATGCTGAGTGTGTGTGAGAGAGGAGCTGAGTGTGTGTGTGAGAGAGGGGGGTGAATGTGTGTGAGAGAGGGGGATGAATGTGCATGAAAGAGGGGGGTGAATGTGTGTGAGAGAGGGGGAGTGAGTGTGTGTGAGAAAGGGGGGAGTGAGTGTGTGTGAGAAAGGGGGGGGTGAGTGTGTGTGAGAAAGGGGGGGTGAGTGTGTGTGGGGGGGGTGAATGTGTGTGTGAGAGAGAGGGGTGAGTGTGTGTGAGCGGGGGGGGGGGTGAATGTGTGTGTGAGAGAGGGTGTGTGTGTGTGGGAGAGGAGGCTGAGTGTACATGAGAGAGGGGGAGTGAGTGTGTGTGGGGGGGGGTGAATGTGTGTGTGAGAGAGGGGTGAGTGTGTGTTGAGAGAGGAAGGTGCGGGTGTGTGAGAGAGGGGTGTGTGTGAGAGAGGAGTGTGTGTGAGAGAGGGTTGTGTGTGTGTGTGTGTGAGAGAGAGGGAGAGAGTGTGTGAGAGAGAGAGGGGCCTGAGTGTGTGTGAGAGAGAGGGTGCTCAGTGTGTGTGTGAGAGAGGGGGATGAATCGGGGTGTGTGAGAGAGGGAGAGAGTGTGTGTGAGAGAGGGGGGCCTGAGTGTGTGTGTGTGTGTGAGAGAGGGGGATGAATAGGGATGTGTGAGAGAGAGGGTGAGTGTGTGTGAGAGAGAGGGTGCTGAATGTGTGTGTGTGAGAGAGAGGGGATGAGTGAGAAAGGTACGTGTGTGTGAATATGAGAGATATACGTGTGTGAGAGAGAGCTAGGTGTGTTTGTGTGAGTGTGTGTGAGGGAGAGAGAGAGGTGCTTGTGTCCGATATGAGAATCAACTTTCCAGCATAATCTCCCATTAAAAATGACATAAGGTAAGACTTAAGTATATTTTAAAAAGGGAACTTTTTCATTATTACCAGATTACTCACTCCTGATGTGCGTGCTATCTCCAGGAGTTAATGTTAAGGAGCTATGGGAGGGTGGCTTGGCCAGGAGTTAATGTGTGGGAGCTATGTAGCTGGTGAATGTATTTGTAACTGCGTGCCTCTTCCTAATTCCTAATATACGCCTAGATCTAGCGAGAAAAGGCTTGTTTACATTTGATTTCTGTGGCATAAAAAGGGCATCAACATTGAGAATGTTTGGGGTTCCCAATGCTCTTGCGAGGTCACTAGGGGTACCATGGCATGGAAAGTTTGAGAAACTCTGGTATAGAGAGCAACAGTGAGGATTGGACTCACTTAATTCAATCAGTATAACTTGACTGAACATGCGATGCTTCACCACATCAGTGGGTTGCCTTGCTTGACTTAAACAAAGTAACTTCTAACTTGCTGCATCCGTTCCTAGGCAATGCAAAGATTGCCTGTGCAATTTTCTGTTTGAAGGTCCATACCTGATGGCCTGCCTTTGCCTCTGTTTTTATCACTCTGTCATCATAGCCAGGAGGGTGGGAGCCTGTCAAAGAGTATCTCTGCAGAGTGACTGCAGAGCAGACAAGTGTTTACTGATTACTGAGAAAGACTAATGAATGCTTATCATTTGCACGTTTTTCAGGGAACAACATCAAAGCTCGGCTTATTAGCAATTAAACCGCCTCTTGTTTCAGTGTCATCTTATTTTAAATTTGTGTGAATTCTATGTTTTTTCTAAAAAAAAACCTAACTTTAAAAAAAGGGGCGATTCTCCCAAAGAAATTCTGTGTTGAATTTGTGTAAAAACTAGAGTAAATCCCGTTGTTTTTTCAGCAGGAGTTTAAAAATGAATCTCCGACACTCTGAGCACTACAGAGTGCCCGAGTGGGATTCACTTTGAAAATCAGGGGGCAGGGCCTATTCCCGCTGGAGAGGCCAGCAGCATAGCGCTGAGTGGCTCACTGCGAATGTGCCGATCTGTCAGAGCGGAGATTGGCGTATGCGCAGTAGCCCCACACTGCCAGCCTCCTGATCGCTCGCCATCCCTGCGACCCCACATTGCTGGCTGTGTGACTCGCCCCCCCCCCCCTCCCCCATCCCCCTGATTGCTGGCCTCTCGGGCCTCTCCGGGCCAGGCCTGATGTCTCCCCCCGCCCCACACCAACCTCGATCTCCCCGAACTCCCCTCTGCCCAACTCTCCCCCAGCAGTCCCGATCTCCCCACCCCGGCAGACCGATTCCCACTCCCCCACCCTAGCCCCGATCACGCCCTTCCCTCCCTCTGCCCCCGATCCTTTTGCAGACGAGCAGCAGGACCCCCCACCGATCGATCCCCTCATAGGCCCCACCCCAAATAGCCTCCACTCCTATGGCCCTGCCTCCTTGGCACTGCTTGATACCCGATTGGCAGTGCCAAGGTGCCCCTTAGGCATGACCAGTTTGCCCTTTGTGTCAGGGGGCCAGGATGGCACTGCCAGGGGAGCTGTTATAAACCCCAGGAGTGAATCACTCCTGGCTGGGGGGGAGGGAGGGTGGGGTGATGGGGAGAGACACAAGCAGGCCAGGAGACTTCAGTCCCGGGACCACTAATCGGATGTAAATTGGAATTTAAATAAGGAAGTCAGCTCCGCGCCAATTTCTAGTGCAGAGCTGATTACATGAAAAATGTTCATCTGGGAGAGGCACGGATGTCGTGGCACCCAACGGTGAGCCCGCTTAACTGCCACCGCTGATGTCTCCCGGCCCATTGCCCTGCGAGAGCAGTGTAGCAGGCTGGGAGAATCAGCCCCTATAACTTTTGTGGAAAAATGGTCAAAAATCCTGAAAAATGACAGCGATTGTTGGAACGCAGTTTATTGTAATGTGCAGAGCATCATTATGGACATGATCTATATCTAGGACTTATTATACATAATGTTATCACACAAACACTCGTGTATCGGTATCAAATTACACTCGTGTTATTTTAATGGCTATTTTAAATATATTTGTACTGATATCTTTTTAAATGATTTATTCTTAAAATGATAGGGAAAGGAATTAGTTGCACTCCTATAGCATTGCCCATGGTAATTCCAAGCCTACGTGTTCTGTACCCAACTCCTAGACTTTGGAGTTGATAGAGGCTCAAGCTGCCCCAGACAAGGCTTACAGACTTAGAACTGTCAGCAGAATCCTCCACAGGCAGGGGAAGGTTTCAACTTAGGATGATTTATGTCTTTGTCTCTATCTCCTTTTTGTGGAAAATTTGCTAATTGTCAAATCTGTATATATGCATGTCTAACTGATGATTTGAACTTGTGTGTTTTAAGTATAAATATTTCTTACGGTTCTTTTAATCAATTTGATTCCTGGTGGTGCATTGAAAATACCACCTAACAGCATGGAACACTTTTCTGAAGCTATCAAATGATTTTCAAGCCTTCAGGATTCACTTCAACCATTTAAATACAAGAGAAATTGGGTCAGCGTCGATGTTAAATGAAGGATAGAACGAAAGCCCTCCATGTTGCCATAATGTATTCAGTATTTGTTGCTTACTTTTCCTATTTGCCTCTGATCCTGGTCACTTTTTAAATAACTTTGTCATATTTTGCACCAGTGGAGTGAATTTCAGGACACATTTCTGTGGAAAAGAGTTCAAATGTACTGAGCTTGCTGTTGGTTAGAAGCTTGTAAATAACCATGTGAAGATAAAGAACATATAACATATGGAACATATAACACATGGAACATATAACACATAGACATTAAAACATATGAACAGACAAACATTTGAAGAAACATATTAAGAGCAGGAGTAGGCTATTTGGAAAGAGCAAGTCTTGTGAGCAGCAATTGACCGAAAGGAAAGACATTCTGTCATGTTGCTGTCTACCAAGCTCATGGGACTTGTACAGTAGTAATACCCGAAAGCTCATTTCGTATGGAGTTACCAGACACAAAGCTATTCAACCAGGCTATTTTTAACTTATTATAGAATTAATGAGCTGTTCCAGTATAGCCCTATGGAAGAAGTAAGTCACACGGTGATCCGTACACCTAATGTACACGCACTGGCCAGATATTTTCACTGTGCAGACTTCAAGACATGGGACGGGATTTTCCGGTCACGCTCGCCCAAAACCGGAAAGTTCCACCCGAGGTGAATGGACCTTTCCATGGTCTGCCCCTCACCACTATGATTCTCATGGCAGGCAGAACAGGAACATTCGCCTCACTGAGCTTTTCTTTGCCCATTTATCTCAGTGCATAGTGAATCACATGATATATTTACTTGAATCATGCAACATTTGTACATCTTCCTCATCTAATTTTGTTACCTACTGAACTTTCAAATATGTAGTTGCCTTCCTGTGACATTGCTCATGGGTAGTCTCAGGCCAGTTGAGCTATTAAATTGGTTTTATTCTGAACTGGAGAACAAGATTGGGCAGGATTTGCAGCTCACTGCGTGTTTTGTGCCGTTAGGAGGCAGCCCCCCATTGGCCGGCAGCTGGATCTTCTGGTCCTGCCATTGTCAATGGGGTTTCTGAGCGAATGTACCCCTTGTTGCTGGAAAACCCGCGGAAGGGATGTGCTATTTGCAGGACCAGACAATCACACTGGCATGAACAGCTGGAAACTTCCAGCCATAGCGTAGGGGTTGGGAAGTCAAGTACAGCGATGGGCTGTGGGGCGAGATAGAACGGATAAGTTCATGGCAATCAGGCAGTGTCAACATGGTTTTGTGAAAGGGGAATCATGTTTAACCAACTTATTGAAGTTCTTTGAGGAAGTAAAGTGCTGTGGATAAAGGGAAACCGGTGGATGTACTGTGCTTTAATTTCCAGAAGGCATTTGATAAAGTATCACATCAGAGGATTGCTACTAAATTTGCTGATGACACAAAGATAGGTAAGAAAGTAAATTGTGACGAGGACACAAGACGTCTACAAAAATATCTAGGTAGGTTACGTGAGTGGGCAAAAATCTGGCAAATGGAGTACAATACGAGCAAATGTGAAATTGTCCATTTTGGCAGGAAGAATAAAAGGGAAGTTTATTATCTAAATGGTGAGAGATTGCAGAGCTCTGAGATCCAGAGGGATCTGGATGTCTTAGTGCATGGATCCCAAAAGGCTAGTATTCAGGTACATCAAGTAATTAGGAATGCTAATAGAATGTTATCATCTATTGTGAGGGATATTGAATACAAAAATAGGAGGTTATACTTCAGTTATGCAGAGCATTATTGAGACCACATTTGGAGTGCTGTGTACAATATTGGTCACCTTATTTAAGGAAGTATGTAAATGCATTGGAAACAGGTCAGAGAACATTTACCAGATTAGTATCTGGAATGGGAGGGTTGTCTTATGAGGAATGGTTGGACAGGCAAGGCATCACTGTTTAAGACAGAAGTGAGACAATTTTTCTTCTCTCAGAGGGTAGTGAGTCTTTGTTTCCATCATCTTTTGAGGAAGAGAGTTCCAGAGTCTTTGAATATTTTTAAGGCAGATGTGGATAGATTCTTGATAAGCAAGGGGGTAGTAGGTTATCAGGGGTAGTAGACAGGATGCAGGTTTGTGTTTACTATCAGGTCAGCCATGATCTTAAGCAAGTTTGATTTGATTTATTATTGTCACATGTATTAGTATGCAGTGAAAAGTATTGTTTCTTGCGCGCTATACAGACAAAGCATACCGTTCATAAAAGAAGAAACAGGAGCATGCAGAATATAGATGTTAGAGTCATAAAAGAGTTAGAATGAAGTTTTAGAAGCATAGAATGAGAGTAAAAGATAGAATTAATTAGGAGATATGCTGGGAACAGCTTGCAAGAAGCCACCTTGCTCCAGCGCCAAGTGAAGCAGGTTTGAGAGGTTGAATAGCCTACCCCTTCTCCTTGTTTGTATGTTCATAATCGGAAGCAGAGCACTCGCTGGATCCAAATCCTGGAGCTACTTCCCTAACAACGCTATTTTGAGAGATATGGGGAAAGTTTAGTCATTGACGTGGCTGGTAATACAAGTTGTGTTCCAGATAGACTGATTAAGATATCCACTGGGGCAATTCATTGGACTTTTGGACCTGTTCCCTTGTGCAAAGTTGGTTTATGGAGTGATTTAGTAAACAAAAATATTACTTTGGAAATTGGCCCTAGTTTACCCATGGGAAGGGTAGATTTTATATTGGGCAATGATTTGGCAGGTTTGAAATTATCAACATCTCAGGGAGTTTCAAAAGAGCTGGTTGAGGTGAGAACAACGGAGACTTTGCAGGAGGAATGTCCTGAGGTGTTCCCCAATTGCACGGGAAATAGAGGCCAAGCTTGTCAGGCTAGACAGAATAAAGTCAAAAAAATGACTGTCCCACGGCTAAGAAAAGTTAGTGTCAAAAATGTAAGAGTGTCAAAGGCTGCACGAAGTGCTAAGATCTCCTGAGGAAAACTGATCATTATAGAGAATCAACATTCAAATGTAAAAGATGTATTCAATAATGAAAAACAGAAACTGGTGAAAACTCTTGAGCATTAGTGACAGGCAGTAGAACTCTTGAATGAGGATTTGAAATGATGAACTTGTGGAAGAAAATTTGATCAAGATCTTCAATTAAAACTTTATGAACTTCAAGGAGCAGAAGTCTCCAACAAGTATCATGAACACCACCTTGAATAGTAAAAGGAATTACTGATGAATCAGAATACTTGGTTGAATGCAGAATTAATAACCAGGACTGTCAAATTACTGGAACTTTGTTGCGAAAAGAGCAATAAAATTCTCGAATTCCAGTGCAACTTGGAGAACAAAAAGGATGATATGTGCAACATGGAAGAGCAGATCCATTCTTTGAAGGCAACTAAGAAAGGTTTAATGACTAAATCGAAAGAGTCTAAGGAGCAGTCAGTAACCATGGAGGGAAGGTTCTGAAATGAATTGGATGCCCATGTCAAGCTGTCAAACTGTATAAGAGTTCTCTAGATGCCTCCAAGATCAGAGCAATTGCTAGGCTGAATGAAAAGATTCATAAACTGGGAAAAGAATTGGAAAATAATCAGGTAAACAAATACTTGAATGAAATTATAAATAGAAGTTGAGATTCATATTATTGGGAAGAATTTGAATATGTGCAGAAGGCTATACATCACTCAGCTCAACTAGAAAGTGACTTGAGTAAATGGTGAAAAACTCCCTCAGTGCAGGTTTATTCACCTGGTATTGATCAAAACAATGAAATGATAAAATCTGTACTGAAGGAAGTGGTTGAAGAAGATAATGGTGGAGCTGTCAATAAGGTGCACACACTTTTGTAGAAAACTTAAAAGACTCAATGAAGGCATCCTTCCATCAACATGGAAGAGTAAAAAAACTCCCATGTTCTTATGTGTTTAAGTTGGGAAATCTATGTGGGCACCGTTTGCATCATATAGTATGACTAATATGTCTCCACAAGTGAAAAGCGAGATGTCTCTGGGGTATTTACTGGTCTGCAGTTCCACCAGAAAGGCTAAAAAGCCATGATAGTTGGTCAGCGTGTTTCTAAAGAATACTTCAATATTTCTTTCCTACATTTGGTTGACCATGAAAAGATTATGGACAAAACAACGTAATTGCTGATGTTCTGTCCGGAGTTTTAAAAAAGGGTGTAGGAGAAAGTGTAGGCTGAGCTATGGCCATTCTACGATGTTTAAGATTCTGCTAATCCTACATGTTGTATGTACTTGCTTTTGTTTTGGTTAAGCACTTATAACCTTGTAAATACAACAAGTATAAGTGAATATTGGTGAAAAAAGAGATATGCTGTTGAAGCTTTTCATCTTGTACTCATCAGGACAGATTTGCAAGAATACCAAAACTCAAAGGGAACAGCAATTTATACTGCTTGATTGCATGAGAAGTGCGTACTAATTGATTGGCAAGTGGACTCTGATTGATAGCGGTGTTGTCAAGAAGAATGCACGAGGGAACAGTTAACTGCCAGGCTTACATTTAAATTCAAGCCAAGCAGGTTGACTCTGATTGGTCAAGATATTGTCATGGGGAATGAATCAAAGAATGGTTGGCACCACTTTTGTTTATTTGAAAAAGGTATAATGTGTAGACATTTTATTTCTATTTGCAAAGGATAGGGTCCTATGTGTGAATATATGTAACTTCTAGTGTATGTAAGTGAGCCACACTGCAAATCCGACTGATAATAAATCTGCATGTTTAGCTGCAAAGTGAAGTGGTTTCATTTTGGATTCACATCCTTTGGGAGAAAGGTATAACTGTATAATCTAGTCCCGGAAACCTGTACCATCATTGTAACACATTTTTGACTCAACCCATTCTTGGCCTCTGCTTCTTGATATCACGCTCCTAACTTTTTGAATGTTTTTATTTGCATAGCTGTGAGATACCTTTACCAATGACTTAGCTGTGCTTTAAAACCATTTCAGGCTGCGAATACAGGTCTAATTTTGAATTCCAATTGAATTTTACCAGTTCAAATACCAGAAGTACATCTCAGAAATGTGTCCGATCAGAAAGAATGCAGAAGACAATTATAGAATAGAATTCTTTATAGAATTCCTACAGTGCAGAAGGAGGCCATTCAGCCCATGGAATTTGCACCCACCACATTCCCACCCAGGCCCTATTCCAGTAACCCCACATATTTACTCTGCTAATCTCCCTGATACTAGGGCCAATTTAGCATGGCCAATCAACCTAACCCGCACACCTTTGGACTGTGGGAGGAAACCGGAGCACCCGGAGGAAACCCATACAGACACGGGGAGAATGTGCAAACTCCACACGCACAGTAGCCCGAGGCCAGAATTGAAGCCAGGTTCCTGGCGCTGTGAGGCAGCAGTGCTAACCATTGTGCCACCGTGCCGAAAATAAATCTGAATGTGAGTCTCCAGTTCATGAATGGGGATTGGAAACTACAGTAATATATGCTGGCAGGAAAAAAATATATATGTTACAGGCTGTACTGTGCTAAAAATGTTTCAGAAACTCTCTAAGAAGACAGCTACGTAGCAAATAGGATGTTAAACAGTTTACAATATGAAAACCCATGTAGGGTATGACAGTGGTGGAAGTGTGTTACAAGTGAAAGACCCATAACTTAGAAGCACTGCAGGCAGACGTCAGTAATGCACCATCAGCGATGTGATATGCTGTTTGTTCCATGCGGGATTCCATTTCAGTTTTAAACACAATCTTGAGTGCGCTGGACCATTAAGTGGTAATTCACTGGAATGAATTATCATTTTTAATTTCACTGGAGTGAATTATCATATTGCTGGGTAGTGAAATTATCATTCATGTCCATAGAATAAATTATCTTCTGCTAAGATGCAGACATGAAGAATGTATGTTCAGGCTGAAGAGCATTTCAACAATAAATCTGTAGGTTTAGCTGCAGAGTGAAAAGGTTTTACTTTGGATTCACCTTCTTTAGGAGAAAGATAAAACCGTGTAATACAGTCCAAAAAACCTTTGCATTTGATATAAACCGGCTCAAAAAAAAACTAAACTGTAATTTATAAGGACAATAATTAAGGACCTTTTAAAACCAGGTTTTATTACCTATTTAAAAAACCCGTGTTATTCTGTGTTTTCAGCCTTCATATTTAACATTAAAAAGAGAGAGAAAATGAAGGGGGTATAAAGGCACAAATAGTTTATGTCCAGAGAAGATCAGCCAAAAATGGTTTTTATACTGAACATTACTCAACCTCAAGAAAGAAAGAAGGACTGAATAAGGACAGTTAAACTAAATGACAACCCACAATTTGCACAGTTCACAGACACCACTTTATGGGCCTCAATGGCAGTTCTAAAAGTAATGTAATATGTTTCCATGATCACAAAATACTGTCAAACTATTTTAGCAGTAAAGTATATTTATAGTATTTGTGAATGGACTGTGCGCTGCAAAATGTCGACTACTAAAATGTATGTGTAGAGCGCCCATCAGAACCATATCAAGAAGCACAAGTTTCATTTAAATTCTGGCCGAAATATGAAATTGTTGATGTTAATGTCTAATGTTTTAGAATGAATGGTACACTTCAATTACCTTGTATAGTGTGCAAATTTTGCTGTTAATATAGTGGTGGTCATTATCAAAGCTTTTCAGTGTGTTTCCTGACATTATACTGTGTCTCTCAGGAGTTGGATTTTGGTGAGAAAACAGTGCGCACATTTCTTTTCTTCACTTTTAAGGAAATACGGTTCTACCAATTCAATTCACTGCCCAGGAAAAAAAAAATGTAACTCATCAATGAAAATGAATGAAAACTGATTTTAAAAGTTCCTCGGGATAATGTAAAATATGGAAAAGTTCAAACGTAGCAATTTAGTTGAGGAGTTCTGATAATGAACTTGCAACGATGAGGTTGAATTCTAGCCTTTAAGCTCTCCTAAAACATAAATAATATATAAATACTGTTAAAATGTAAATTTACTGGTTTTTCAACTGATGTCTGCATTGTGGAGGTCCTTGTGAAGTGAAGGAATTGTTTTACAGCCTTGGTTTTTGTCAGCTGCTAAGTTACCTTCATTACGTTAAGGTCAGTTAAGTTTGGTGCAGAGTGAAATGGTTCATGGGACATCTTTGCTCAGAAAATAATGGACTCCTGTCTTTATTATGCTAGGGGATTTAGGATTCCCAGGTTGAGCGGAAGAATGAGATTACGTCATTTTATTTGGCCTGTTCTTCTCACGTCACTGGAAGTGAACAGGTAGAGGCCATTGTGAGCGTCCACCCAGGGTTTCAGCTACTGTCGGGCACATGATCTGATTTCTCTGGCCCTTTACGGTATTCAAAAACTACTTTCAAAGCATAAACATTTTGGAGATCTCTCCATTCCGCTGGTGTGCTGAAGTGGGTGATTGGTTGCTATCGTGCAATGGATTGGAACATCTTTGTGAGGGTGCCCTCAATTGATTCTGGCTCCTTCCCTGAATTTGAATATACAGCGTTGAACCAGTCTGTGCTTTTGATGAATACAGTCAAATATAAAATAATGTCATATGATTGACAAAAGACTGTAATTGGGTTTTTTTCCTTCAGAGGCACACTATGCAGTTCACTATTCAGCCTATGTTATATTTACTTTACAAAAATATCTGTTTCATAATTGCATTACCTATTACTATCCACAACTTGCAATAATATACACATTCCTGATGGCTGTTTAGTTTCAGCTTTAATCCTCAGAGCATGCTGTGGAAATGTTAAAAATCTTTTTCTTATCTACACGAACAACATAACTTTGACAGAAAATTGAATGTGTTCACTTTGCCTCATCAGCTTTAACAGACTGTCAGATATGCCTTTTTTTTCAGCAGGAAATGAATGATGGAAATGGTTTTTGGCTTTAGATTTTTTGCTAGGCACCAGAGTAAATGATCACAGTACTAGCTCTTTTAACCTTATCTATCATACTGAAACGTTTTCTCTGCCTCCAATATAACATGTCAGAGTCGATTAAGGACATCCTTCAATGAGGTATAATTCACAGATTTTAGTAGTGAATCCAAGAGCACTGGAGTATTAAAGAGGCTGTGAATACTTAATCACTGATATGTTGCTATCCGCCTTTTTCTGAACCCACTCTACACTTTGGTGCACTGTATCTGAAAATGCTTTTTTTCCCTTGATGGTAAAGTATGAAAGGCCAGGTACAATGGCAAAGCATATGTCACATTTTATTCTTCTGACAGTGTGGTGAAAGATATTGCTGTTCTGGTAGATTCAGCTATGCTTATCTGGTACATGAGCACACATTACTTTCTGCAGGCTTGGATCACTTTGGACAGTATCATTAAATGACACGTCATTACCTGTTATGGAGTGGTACTCTCACTTGAAGTGCCTCCTGGGATACATGCAGAGAGGATGATGGGTAAAGATGGAACATGCATTAAAATTTCAATGCAAGCACTATTGACTTTGACTTTTCTAAAGCCAAACGCTGTAGCCTGACTGTACGATAGTGTTTGTCACAAGGATTGTAAAGCTGCAGATGTGCATCAGTTGAAAGTTGCGATGAGTTGAACGATGTGGATAGGTGAAGGCTCCAGAGAGATCAGCTAGGCTAGCTTTGAGCAGAAGGGGGTAAATTGAAGGTTTATTTATCCAATTCACTGTCAAGGTCAGCTTACTGAAGTGCTGTCCTGTGTGCGTTTTCAAAATGCCAAAACCTGGAAAATTGCTAGGATTGGCCTACAAATCACTGACCTTTGTGCAGCAAGCATCAACTTGCCAAAATCTTTTTTAATAGCATGGCAAGGATTTACTTCCATTTAGCAAAGTGAAATCAAGGCTTTATAAACATTTTCATACGGTTCTTCTCCCAAGCTCACACTAAAAAATAGAAATAAAGAATAGGACATAAAGGAAAAAGAAGAGGTGAGAATTGATTTTTACCAAGTATAGTCTTTGATAGTCAGATTGTGATGGGCAGCATATTGATTTAAACATTCCTAACTCCTTTCAAAAAACATCGTGCGCAGTGCAGTCCCTAATTGCCAGTTATAACCTAACAGATATTTGGGACACTATAATTATCCTTTTATGTTTGTTCCTACTCGTGGTCCCTGTTATAAACTTATTCTATTCATAATTGTTAAACGTTTATAATCGCCCTAATTCAGCCTCAAAATGGGAGAATTGTCTTTTTCCGTTGCTTAAAGTTTGCAGAATATCTTTCAGCACAAATATAGATTTCAGTACGGTGAAGTGTACATTCACGGTTGGATTGAAAAAATTGGCAAATGAATACGTAACACATATATATTTTAAATAGGTTAATGCCTCCACTGGCACTGAAGGTAGGAATTTCAGATTAATATCATCAGCTAGTCTTTAATTTCGTAATGTTATTTATCTTAATTGTTAACTCAAACGAATAATGAAAAATAAAAATCCCACAATTAATTTAAAGTCCTAAGCCAGTCAAATTAATGAAATTATTTTGTTAGCTGTGTCGTAAAGTACATGTACTGAACTGATCTTTAATTTTGAGGGCGATTTTGAGCCCGTACCCCCCGTCCGTGCGAATAGCGGTGCACGCTCAAAATCCGGAGAGACTTGGAAAATGCAATTTACTCCGGTGAGTTTCTGAGTTTTG
Organism: Mustelus asterias; assembly: GCF_964213995.1. NCBI lineage: Eukaryota > Metazoa > Chordata > Chondrichthyes > Carcharhiniformes > Triakidae > Mustelus > Mustelus asterias. The sequence goes on from NC_135804.1 coordinate 31,966,472, forward strand.
ATCTTTCAGCCCTCTCACCGGCGGAGTAGCATGAAACACACCGCGGGACTCCAGGAACTCATTTGAATATATTAGCATGTCATTAGTGACCACTCTCTCTGGGACTTGCCCCTCACCAGATGTTCAGTGGGCACCAACGTAACATCACGCCAATGTTCTTTACAACAGTTCTCCATAAGCATAAGCCTGGAACCTTCACCTCCGAGGGGGATTTTGGAGGTGTGCATTCAGGCAGCCAGCACCCTTCGCATGTTCACTGCTCAGGGGACACCAGAGAGTACTCAGGGGATACAGTGTAACTCGGGGTCAGGGGTGGGTGTCCCAGAATTTCAGGGAGAGGTATTGGGAGGGGACACTTGCAGGCCTAACCTTCCTTTCATGTCGGGACACCTCTTGCTTTAAAGGGGTTGTGAAGGCTGGTAGGCAGGCAGCACTTCCCATGTCCTCCATATCGCAGCTGAGGGAGTGTCCTTCCTTAGTAGGTGCTGGGAAGAGAGTAGGAGGGCTTGAAAACAAGAGGCTCAGTACTGGAGGCGACTGAGTTACCCAGATGGGGTCCCATCACAGGCCGGGTTGTAAGGGCAGAGCGGGGGATTCAGGAATGGGCTGCATCTCCCGTTATGCGGCAGATAAAGGAGGTAGGGCAGAATAGACGGACTGGGATAGATTGGAGCAAAGGCAAGTTTGACAAAAGTGTCAAAGACGCAAGACAAGGGGAGTGTTAATGGTCCCATTAAGGACTAAAGAGCTGTTAATAGTGGCAAAAAATGAGATAGCAGAATGTTTTAAAAGAAGAACATAGCTCAGTGCTCAGTGGGAGTAAAACAGAATGAAGAGGAATAAGTAGCCATGTGAGGGAGGGGTAGGGTTGTATTGGTGCAAGCCAAGAGAACTGATAAAACAAAAAACAGAAACAGGGGTCAGGATGGAGGGCAAGGTTCACAGTTTAAAGTTATTGAACTCAATATTGAGTCTAGAAAGCTGTAACATGCTTAGTTGGGAGACGAGGTGTTGTTCTTTCAGTTTACTTTGGGCATCGCTGGAGCAGCGCAGCTGGCCAAAGGCAGACATGTGGACATGAGAGCAAAATGCCGAGTTGAAGGGGAAAGCACGGTGGGCAGCACAGTGGCACAATGGTTAGCACAGCTGCCTCACAGTGCCAGGGACCCGGGTTCGATTCCCAGCTTGGGTCACTGTCTGTATGGAATCTGCACGTTCTCCCCGTGTCTGCGTGGGTTTCCACCGGGTGCTCTAGTTTCCTCTCACAGTCCGAAAGATGTGCTGGTTAGATGCATTGGCCAATCTAAATTCTCCCTCAGTGTACCCGAACAGGTGCCGGAGTGTGGTGACTAGGGGTTTTCACATTAACTTCATTGCAGTGTTAATGTAAGCCTACTTGTGACACTAATAAAAAAACTTAAACTTAAAAAAAGTGACCAGAAGGCTGGGATCATGCTTGCAGACTGAGCGAAGGTGTTGTGCAAAGTGGTCAGCCAGTCTGCATTTAGTCTCTCCAATGTAGAGGAGATCACATTGAGAGCAGTGGATACAGTAGACCAAATTGAAGGAGGTGCAAGTAAAATGTTGCTTCACTGAAAAGGAGTGTTTGGGCCCTTGAATAGTGAGGAGGGAGCAGGTAAAGGGGAAGGTGTTGCATCTTCTGCGATTGCATGGAAAGGTGCTATGGGAAGAGGATGAAGGGTTGGGGGAAATGGAGGAGTGGACCAGGGTACCACAGAGAGAATATTCCCTGCAGAATGCTAAGAGGGAGGTGAGGGGAAGCTGTGATTAGTAGTGGCATCATGCTGGAATTAGCAGAACGGGCGGAGGATGATCCTTTGCATGTGAAGGCCGGTGGGGTGAAAAGTGAGGACAAAGGAGACCCTGTCGTCCTTCTGAGAGGGAGGGGAAGGGTGAGGGCAGAAGTGCGGGGGATGGACACAGTTGAGTGCCCTGTCAACCACAGTGGGTGGGTCGGTGGGGGGGGTGGTTGGGTGTTGTACATGGTGGTATCCTCGGTTGAGGAAAAAGGAAGACATATCTGAAGCTCTGTTTTCGAAGGTGGCATCATTGGAGCAGATGCGGCGGAGACGGAGACACTAAGAGATGGAGTCCTGACAGGAAGCAGGATGTGAGGAGCTGTAGTTGAGGGAGCTGTGGGAGTTGGTGGGTCTGTAATGAATATTGGTAGTCAGTCTATTGCCAGAAATGGAGACAAAGAGATCAAGGAAGGGAAGGGAGAGGGACCATGTGATGGTGAGAGAGGGATGAAAATTGGAAGCAAAACTGATACATTTTTCCAGGTCCAGATGAGTGAAGCGGCAAAAATTCAGCTGCCCTGCTGCCTCTGTAGTCTTCGTTTCTCATCTCCTCATCTGTCCCTCACTCAAATAATTTTCATTTCTTGCACCATTACATGCCTGACAGTATCTACAATTTCCATTTGATTTGCTGTCATTTGACTCCCATTTGCCTTGTTTATCACTTTCTCATTGGCTCTTGCTCTCTGCAATCTTCATTTCTCACTTTGTTGTTTGTCATTAATTCTTCACATTCTCAAAATCTTACTCTGCTGTCTTCCATCAGTTTTAATTGTTGGTTCCACAGTCCTGAAGAATCTTAGCCACGCACATTGTAGCCTTTTTATAATGAATTGTAAAAGATGGATTGTAAGAAATGTGCAATATTTGTTGAGGATAATTGCACTTTAACCATAGTTATTCAGCAAATCTTTCTTGCATGTAATATTCAACAGAGAACAAGTATTGGAGAAACTCGAGGGACTAAAATGAGACTTGAGTCTGTGTCAGAGCAAAGAGGTGGAGTTAGGATGGTAATTTCTTTACTGTGAAAATCCCCTAGTCGCCACACTCTGGCGCCTGTTTGGGTACACTGAGGGAGAATTTAGTATGGCCAATGCACCTAACCAGCATGTCTTTCAGACAGTGAGAGGAAACTGGAGCATCCGGAGGAAAGCCACGCAGACACAGGGAGAACGTGCAGACTCCACACAGACAGTGACCCAAGCCGGGAATTGAACCTGGGTCGTTGTCGCTGTGAGGCAGCAGTGCTAACCACTGAAGAGTGGTCCCTGATCTCATACACAGTTGAGTAGATTTAGACCTTGCCATGCTTTAACATTAAAATATTAGGGAAAATTCAAGTCAGTTAGGGAGCCTAATTGTGTTGTGACCTGTTTGTATGGAAGAAAGCAAACACTTTGAAAGAAAACTGAGTACAGATTAGAATACAAAATACGATTACCTGATGTGTTCTTGTGTGGATACGATTAGCTGATGGTACAGGATGATCGCTGGAATTTTACCAGCCTGTCCACCACGGGAATCGCCGTGGGAGAGGAGTAGACAATGGAAAGGTCTGTTGACCTCAGGCGGGATTTTACGATTTCAGGATGAGTGAGGCCATAAAATCCCGCTCAGTGAATCAAGAGCAGTGTTGGAATCTGGTCCAGTGTAACGATTTAACACCATGAACCCATCAGCAATATTGTAAGCTCAATAAAGTGTTGCAACATTAGCTCTTACAACACGTATAACAGACTCAAGAACAACATCTTCCCTGCTGTCATCAGACTTTTGAATGGTCCTATCATATAATAAGCTGATTTTTCTGTTCATCCTACCTGTAACTGCAACACTATATTGCGTACCCTATCCTTTTATTTTTCCTCATGTAGGACAGCACAGTAGCCTCACAGTGCCAGGGACACGGATTCAATTCCCTCCTCAGCTGATCATCAGTGTGGAGTTAGCACGTTTTCCCCGTGTCTGTGTGGGTTTCCTCCGGGTGCTCCTGTTTCCTCCAACACTCCAAAGATGTGCAGGTTAGGTGGATTGCCCATGCTAAATAGCCCCTTAGTGTCATGGAGATTAGCAGGGTAAATATGTGGGATTATTTGGATAGGGCCTGAGTGGTATTGTTGACGGTGCAGGCTCGATGGGCCAAATGGCCTCCTTCTGCTCTGTAGGGATTCTATGATCCTATTTCATGAGCGGTATGTTTTGCCTATATAGCATGCAAGAAACAAGACTTTTCACTGTATCCCAGTAAATGTGACAATAAATCAAATCAAATCAATCAAAATTACAGGTAGAAAACATTTAACTCGGGTAGCAATCCTGTGCTGTTACTCAGGGTTAATCAAAGGGTGCACTGTCTTATAGAGAAATGCTCTATGTAATGTACAATGCATTGTCCTATGTCTAAATTGCTGTTTTCTGTAAGTCAGTTGTTCTTTTTAAAGCCACAAGGTATAATTGCTATACCTCCATCGTCAATTAGTTGCTGATTGCTCTGAATATGCTTAAGATAATTAGCGACCAGACTAACTCTTAAGTATGAGTCTTGGAAGGCATTTTATGTTGAAAGTGAAATTGCTCTGTACTTTGTAATGGTTGGTTTCATTTCTCTTTTGCTAAAGCATTTAGTGGAGTATCTTGAAGAAGTGAAGAGTTGAATGCATAATCTGGATCTGTTTCTGGGGAATGAGGTAGGCCATGTCGTTAGGGGGATATTTAGGGAACAGGAATGATGATGTCATAAGGTTTAGGTCAGCTAAGGAAAAGCACAAGCAGCAATTTAGAATAAAATACATAATGGAAGCGGGCTAATTTGAGTGGGTTAAACTGATCCCTGGTAAATTGGAATCAACGATTGGCAGGCAAAACTAGAATGGAACAACAGGTGCCTTGACAGAACCATAGAATCCCTACAGTGCAGAAAGAGGCCATTTGGCCCATTGAGTCTGCACTGACTCTCCAAAAGAGCATCTTCCCCAGACTCACATCCCACTCTATCCCCATAACTCCATTTACCATGGCTAATCCACCTAACCTGCACGTCTTTGGGAGGAAACCGGAGCACCCTGGTGGTGCTTGAAGTCTGGAGTATTGAGATATTACATTATTGTTTATAAATCTGCAAGTCATTTTTAAAATGTTGGTGGGAAAGCTTTTACTAACACTAATCCAGGACAAAGTTGACAGTCACCTGGACAAGTGTGCAATTATTGGGGAAATCCAGCATGGATTTGTAAAAAGCAACTAACTTGATTGAGTTTGATTATGAGATAAGAGAGAGGATCGATAAGGGTCATGTGGTGGATGTGGTAAATTTGGACATTCAAATGACATTTGATAAAGTGTCACCTAATAGGCTTGCCAGTAAAGTTAAAGTCCATGTAATAAAAGGGACAATGACAGCATGGAGGTAATTTTGGCTGTGTGACAGCAAGCAGTAGTACAGGAACAGTTGTTGTTCAGATTGGATGTAGGTATGGAGTGAGGTCCTTTGGGATAGGTGCTAGCTCCACTGTTTTTCTTTCAGTTACGCAGATGGACTGGAGAAGGTGAGGCTGTTCTCCAGACAGAAGAGAAGGCCCAGAGGACATTTGATAGATGTGCTCAAAATCATGAGGGCTAAAGACCAAGTAGAAAGGGAGAAACTGTTCCCATTGGCAGATGTGTTGACAACCAGCAGATTTAAGATGATTGATATGTGAACCAAAAATGACATGAGGGGGAATGTTTTTATACAGTGAGGTGTTAGGATCTGGTTGCAATGCAGTGCACTACCTGTGAATGTGGTAGAGGCAGATTCAATCATAGCTTTGGGTGCACCTATTGGCCCTCCCTTAAGTCTACCTGTTCTCCTTATCAGATGCTGACCCAGAGGCAACTTCTTAATGAGATGCTTCCTCAGAAATTCCTCCAGGATCTTGACACAGCCAATTCCAATTTCAGGATCAGGATCTGGACTCTGGAACTAACAGTCAGCTTGTAGAGAGCTAGATGGACCAAATATGATGGACCAAATGGACTCATTTTGTTTTGGAACTATTTACTGATTCTATAAAGGCAATCCGGGAGATGCAGTTGGCGATGTTTTATGGCCTCGTTCGTCCCAAAACCGTAAAATCCCACCCGAGGTCAACGGACAATTCTATTGTCTACCCCTCGCCCGCTCCGATTCTGTGGTGGGCGGGGCGGTAAAATTCCAGCCAGTGTATTTGGATTCTTAGTAAGTGCTCAATAATTTATTTCTCACGTGGTTTGTTGCAGAAATTCTAGTAACAGCCTGAACACGGTCAGAAGATTGGTTTACGAACAGGAAACAATTGTATCAGTCACTGAAATTAAGCATGCAGGTACAGCAGGCAGTAAAGAAGGCAAATAGTATGTTGGCCTTCATAGCGAGAAGATTTGAATATAGGAATAGAGATGTTTTACTGCAATTGTATAGGGCATTGCTGAGGCTACATCTGGAGTATTGGGTGCAGTTTTGGTGTCCTTATCTGAGGAAGGATGCCCTTGCTATAGAGGGAGTGCAACAAAGGTTTACCAGGCCTATTCCTGGGACAGCAGGTCTGTCCTATGAGGAGAGACTAAGTCGGTTAGGATTATATTCACTGGAGTTTAGAAGAGAGAGGAGATCTCAGAGAAACGTATAAAATTCTAACAGGGTTAGACAGGGTAGATTCAGAAAGAATGTTCCCAATGGTGGGGGAATCCAGAAATAGGGTCATAGTTTGAGGATAAGGCATAAACCTTTTTGAACTGAGGTGAGGAGAAATTTCTTCACCCAGAGGGTGGTGAATGTGTGGAATTCATGACCTCAAAAAGTAGTTGAGGCCAAAGCATTGTCAGGCGGAACGGTAGCACAGTGGTTAGCACTGCTGCTTCACAGCTCCAGGGTCCTGGGTTCGATTCCCGGCTCGGGTCACTGTCTGTGTGGAGTTTGCACATTCTCCTCGTGTCTGCGTGGGTTTCCTCCGGGTGCTCCGGTTTCCTCCCACAGTCCAAAGATGTGCGGGTTAGGTTGATTGGCCAGGTTAAAAATTGCCCCTTAGAGTCCTGAGATGTGTAGGTTAGAGGGATTAGTGGGTAAAATGTGTGGGGGTAGGGCCTGGGTGGGATTGTGGTCGGTGCAGACTCAATGGGCCAAATGGCCTCCTTCTGCACTGTAGGGTTTCTATGATTCTATGATTGTCAGATTTCAAGAAGAAATTAGGTATAGCTCTTGGGGCTCAAGGGATATGGGGGGAAGGAGGATCAGGATATTGAATTTGATGATCAGCCATGATCAAAATGAATGGCGGAGCAGGCTCGAAGGGCCGAATGGCCTACTCCTGCTTCTAGTTTCTATGTTTCGATGACTAATATTACTGGGTGCTGCTGGAACTGGACACCTCAGGGTTAATGTTCAGTTCATGTTTGTTCCTGGGCTCACCGCCATCTTATCAATGGCTATCCGGGATGGGCAATAAATGCTGACCTAGCCAGGGACACCCACACCCAGTGGAAGAATTAAAATAAGGAAGTTGCCAAGCATGTGAGAAGGACTGTAAAAAATTTCAGGAGGACATTGCAATGTTAGCAAAATGGGCAACAGCTGGCAGATGCATTTACTTTGGAGAAGCATGAAGTACAACGGGAGGAAAAGCAGGGAATGGGAATGTGCAGTTAATGGAAAGACCCTCGGGATCAAAGATATTAAGACCTGAAAGTACTAGTACAGATAGATATATAGTGATAAAAAGACCGATAGAAATGTCTAAATGGAGGCATAAAGCATAAGCATAAAGAAATGATGATATTGTAAAAGACACTGTTTAAATCATAGTTAAAATACAGTGCGCTCTAGGTGGTCCATTTTACATGCTACATATACCTGTAGGATTTCGTTTAACCTCACCTGGTAGAGGTGTTTGCTTCTTTTCAATTTATAAGTAGCTTGTAGGCTTGTACTACAGCTAGAAATAATAACGTGGTCAAGTTGCTCCTCCCAGAATTCTTCAGGGTATGGATGATATTTAGAAAGAGAAACCTTCATCAGCAAGGGTGAGGTCTTTCTTTCGCAAGGAAGGCTGAATAAGGGGTCAGTGATCTATGAGACAGGAGGGTATCCTATATCAGAAACAAACAAGATGCTGATCAACAGATCAGTACGGCAATGAAAAAACTATTTTTAAGAAATGGCTGTGTGTGACTACAGCCTTATGAAAATCTGAAGTTTCCTTTCGCAATTTGTATAGATAGACTAGAAGGATGCAATCTACCTTCACTATCCTGAATGGAAATAGTCAATATAGTCCGACTATTACTGAAGACGTTGAGTGTGTCAAAACACAGTTGAGCTCAATGAAGATAGTTTATATCCAAGTTGGACTCATGTCCATGAACATTACACCATGAACAGAGGACACAAACTCCATTGAAGGCATATAGTGCAAACCAAGATGATGCAAGACATGGTGTACTGTGATTGTGAAAAGAAATCTGAGATGCAGGAACTATTTCCACTGCATAGAGATTTTTAAATTATGGAGGTTTTTGATAGAGTGCCTAGAAAAGAGAATCTTCTGTTTTGTAACTCAATGGTGAGGGTTTGTGAATTGAAAATTATCACAATGATATAGAGGTGCAAGGAGAGAGCTGTTTACATGTTGGATAACTGAAGAATGGAATAATTTGCCTCAGGGAGTGTTTGGTGCCAAGGCCATTGTGTTTTCTAAACAATATAATTGGATAAATATTTAACGAACGTGGGTATAGGGGGACAGCAGGGTCATAGTTTTATTTTAGATTGCTCTAGTGAAAAGCTAGCATAGACACAGTGGGCAAAATTTTAACTGATTTGAAGCCAACAGAGTTAAAATCGGCCAAATGGGTCAAATAGTCTCTTTCTGTACTGTTAATTTTATTGTTTTTACAATGTGTAACACAGAAATCTCCAGGTGATGGAAGCATTAGAGGAGAGCACAGTGGCACAGTGATTAGCACTGCTGCCTCATAGTGCCAGGGACCGGGTTTAAATTCGGCCTTGGGTGACTATCTCTGTGGAGTTTGCACATTCTCCCCGTGTCTACGTGGGTTTTCTCCCACAGTCCAAAAATGTGCACATTAGGTGGATTGGCCATGCCAAATTGCCCCTTAAGTGTTTCGAGAAGTATAGGTTAGGGGGATTAGCGGGGTAAATAAGTGGGGTTTTGGGGATAGGACCTCAGTTCGATGCTCTGTTGGAGAATCAGTGCAGACCTAATGGGCCAAATGGCCTCCTTCTGCACTGTAGGGATTCTATTAAAAAAATCCAAAACATATGTTAAGTGAAGAGTCCATCAACCAATAATGCATGTTGTAAAATCACTCAGCTGCTGCTCATAATTATATGTCCCAATGGATAGAAAATTGGAGGTCCTGTACTCTTGGTTTCCTAAAGTGCATGGCAATGCAAAAATTTGGAAAGTGCCTCTAATTTATCCGTGATTTGTATATTATAGATAAAGAATGACAGAGATTCACAATCATTTCTTATTTCGGGTTGTTTGATGATGTGCCTGTGAAATACTTGAGACATTTTAACACATTTAACAGTGCTATATAAATGCACATTGTTGTTGCAGGAGAGGAAACTTACGTTGGTGAGTTGCCTTCTATGAGTCATCCATGCTGCAACCACAGTGTGCCAACAATAGAGGGAATACATATTGAGTTTAATAGCAGGGGTGTCAATCAAGAAAACAGCACTGTGCTTGATGATATTGAGTTATTTGGGTTTTGTGGTTGCACCTACCCAGGAAAGTGACAAGTAATCCTCCACAGTCTTGATTTGAACTTGAGGAATCAAGAGGTGAGTCATTCACTACAGAGTAAATTTAAACTTAAGTTTACTTAATAGTCTCACAAGTAGGCTTACATTAACACTGCAATGAAGTTACTGTGAAAATCCTCTAGTCGCCACACTCCAGTGCCTGTTCGGGTACACCGAGGGAGAATTTAGCATGGCCAATGCACCTAACCAGCATGTCTTTTGGACTGTGGGAGGAAACAGAAGCACCTGGAGGAAACCACACAGACATGGGGAGAACATGCAGACTCCGCACAGTGTACCCAATTTCTGCCCTGCTCATTGCACATACCATACTGATGTAGCTAATAAATTTCTGGTTATTGGTGCCTGTTGTAACGTGTCTTTATGGGATATCAACATAACAACACTAGACGAGAAATGTGTCATGTGATCCATTCTCAGTTTCACTTTTGCTTTGAGCAGAGCACACACACACAGCCCTGTTGTCTTCAAGCTTTATACCCATGTATGTATAACTATTCTCATGTACCCAATTGTAATAAATAAATCCACAACAAGTTTAACCTATCTCTCATGATGATTGATGCCATTTTTCTTGTATAGTAAATAAGCCCAGGATATTTAATGATTGTAGTGACACGTCATGGTGATCATTGATGGTAACGCAAGTGGCAGCAAGGTTAAGTGCAGGTATGACATGGCGAACAGTTTTAGATCGTGCTGCATGGCATGAGAAGACTAGGCATTTTGGCCAGACTAAATTAAATTGCAGCATTGGAGAGTGTTGAAAACGCAGCATGGTGACTGTGTAGAGAAGCTTTGGAGCCACAGCGCTGAACTTGTGCCCAAATAAAGAGCTGGTAAACAGACAGATCCCTCATGGTGAGATTTCAGCACATAATCTGTCAGTTGCATGAGTGGGACAGCGGGTTGAGAGGACCAACACCAGAGTTGCTCACTTGGGAACGGGGAGTGACTGGATTGATAGTGAGCAAGGGAGAGTCAAACCAAAAAAAGGCATACAAATAGAGTCAGAATACGCTGTGATCATAATGGGCAGCTTCAGGAATTGCTGAACAAAGAATTTAATAAAAAGCAGATGTGTTCCCACCACAACTCATCCTCACGGGTGGAGAAAAACATGCAAAAGCGACTGCAGTGACGCTTATGCCAGGTACTATAGGTGAAGGAAGGCCAAAGGGATATTGTCAGAATATCCACAAATTTCCCCAGTTTGAATGTCTGTGAAGCCAGTGAGATTCACACAGCTTTACTCACCTGATCCAGCACTCTGCAATTTTGGGGAATTTGGGAAAATTGCACCCAACATTCTATAATCCTTGCTAGGACATTAGCACAGGAGCCACAATACTGGCTCTGACAAGAAAACTGCAAAAAAGATCAATAAAACACAAGAGCCCAAGTTTTATCATCTTGCTGGACACAACAACCTGGCTAAGCCATCATCGACCAACATGACTGTAATGTCAAGTCCAATTTTAGGAATAAATTAAAAATAACATTTGCTCGGAATTGAACACTCTCATGATAATAAATGGTCCTTTCACCAAGTATAGGATAATAATTAGGGGTGGACTTTGTTTCGTAAAAGAAGCAGGGATAATCCAGGAAATTATAGGCTGGTGAGCCTGACTTTAGTGGTGGGGAAGTTTTTGGAGAAGATACTGAGGGACAGGATATATGCACATTTGGAAGAAAATGGACCAGTTAGTGACAGGCAGTATGATTTTGTACAGGGAAGGTCATGTCTCACCAACTTGATTGAGTTTTTTGAAGAGGTGACAAAGATAGTTGGAATGTGGTTTATATGGACTTTAGTAAGGCATTTGACATGTGGCAGACTGGTACAAAAACTAAAATTGCATGGGAATCGGGGTGGGCTGGCTAGATGGATACTGTACTGGCTTGGTTATAGGATGTGGAGATGCCGGCATTGGACTGGGGTAAACACAGTAAGAAGTCTCACAACACCAGGTTAAAGTCCAACAGGTTTATTTGTAGCAAAAGCCACTAGCTTTCAGAACTGGCTGTTCCTTCGTCAGGTGGGTGGGAGTTCTGATCACAAACAGGGCATACAAAGACACAAACTCAATTTACATGAATAATGGTTGGAATGTGAGTCTTTACAGCTAATCAAGTCTCAAAGGTACAGACAATGTGAGTGGAGAGAGCAGTAAGCACAAGTTAAAGAGATGTGTATTGTTTCCAGACAGGAAAGTTAGTAAGATTTTGCAAGTCCAGGCAAGTTGTGGGGGTTACAGATAGTGTGACATTTCCCCAAGATCCCGGTTGAGGCCGTCCTCATGTGTGCAGAACTTGGCTATCAGTCTCTGTTCAGTGACGCTGTGCTGTCGTGTGTCGTGAAGGCCGCCTTGGAGGACGCTTACCTGAAGATCAGGGGCCGAATGCCCATGACCGCTGAAGTGTTCCCCAACAGGGAGAGAACAGTCTTGCCTGGTGATTGTCGAGCAGTGTTCATTCATCCGTTGTCGTAGCGTCTGCATGGTCTCCCCAATGTATCATAGAATCATAGAATCATAGAAACCCTACAGTGCAGAAGGAGGCCATTCGGCCCATCGAGTCTGCACCGACCACAATCCCACCCAGGCCCTACCCCCACATATTTACCTGCTAATCCCTCTAACCTACGCATCCCAGGACTCATGCCTTGGGACATCCTTTCCTGCAGCGTATCAGGTAGACAACGTTGGCTGAGTTGCAAGAGTATGTACCGTGTACCTGTTGGATGGTGTTCTCACGTGAGATGATGGCATCCGTTTCGATGATCCGGCACATCTTGCAGAGTTTGCTGTGGCAGGGTTGTGTGGTGCCATGGTCACTGTTCTCCTGAAGGCTGGGAAGGCTGCAGACAATGGTCTGTTTGAGGTTGTGCGGTTGTTTGAAGGCAAGAAGTGGGGGTGTGGGGATGGCCTTGGCGAGATGTTCATCTTCATCAATGACATGTTGAAGGCTCCGGAGAAGATGTCGTTGCCTCTCCGCTCCGGGGAAGTACTGGACGACGAAGGGTACTCTGTCCACCGTGTCCCATGTTTGTCTTCTGAGGAGGTCGGTGCGGCTTTTGGCTGTGGCGCGTCGGAACTGTCAATCGATGAGTCGAGCGTCATATCCTGTTCTTATGAGGGCATCCTTCAGCGTCTGGCGGTGTCTGTTGCAATCCTCCTCATCTGAGCAGATCCTGTGTATACGGAGGGCTTGTCCATAGGGGATGGCTTCTTTAGCGTGTTGAGGGTGGGAGCTGGAGGAGTGGAGCATCGTGAGGTTATCCGTGGGTTTGCGGTACAGTGAGGTGCTGAGGTGACCGTCCTTGATGGAGATGCGTGTGTCCAAGAATGTAACCGATTCCGGAGAGTAGTCCATGGTGAGTCTGATGGTGGGATGGAACTTGTTGATGTCATCATAGAGTTGTTTCAGTGATTGTTCACCATGATTCCAAAGGAAGAAAATGTCATCGATGTATCTAGTGTATAGCATCGGTTGACAGTCCTGTGCAGTGAAGAAGTCTTGTTCGAACCTGTGCATGAAGATGTTGGCATATTGAGGTGCGAATTTGGTCCCCATGGCTGTTCCGTGTGTCTGGATGAAGAACTGGTTGTTGAAGATGAAGACATTGTGGTCCAGGATGAAGCGGATGAGATGTAAAATTGCATCTGGAAACTGGCAGTTGTCGGCGTTGAGTACTGAGGCAGTTGCAGCAATGCCAGCATCGTGGGGGATACTGGTGTAGAGTGCCGAGACATCCATTGTGACTAGGAGTGCTCCTGGTTCAACTGCTCCATGTGTGCTGAGTTTCTGTAGGAAGTCCGTAGTGTCGCGACAAAAGCTGGGGGTTCTTTGTACAATGGGTTTCAGGATGCCCTCGACATAGCCGGAGAGGTTCTCACACAGGGTCCCATTGGCCGATACGATGGGACGGCCGGGTGTGTTTGCCGACGATGGCATTGCTGCAACTGCCTCAGTACTCAACGCCGACAACTGCCAGTTTCCAGATGCAATTTTACAACTCATCAGCTTCATCCTGGATCACAATGTCTTCACCTTCAACAACCAGTTCTTCAGACACACGGAACAGCCATGGGGACCAAATTCGCACCACAGTATGTCAACATCTTCATGCACAGGTTTGAACAAGACTTCTTCACCGCACAGGACTTTCAGCCGATGCTATACACTAGATACATCGATGACATTTTCTTCCTTTGGACTCATGGTGAACAATCACTGAAACAACTATATGATGACATCAACAAGTTCCATCCCACCATCAGACTCACCATGGACTACTCTCCGGAATCAGTTACATTCTTGAACACACGCATCTCCATCAAGGACGGTCACCTCAGCACCTCACTGTACCGCAAACCCACGGAAAACCTCACGATGCTCCACCTCTCCAGCTTCGACCTTAAACACGCTAAAGAAACCATTCCCTACGGACATGCCCTCTGTATACACAGGATCTGCTCAGATGAGGAGGATCGCAACAGACATCTCCAGACGCTGAAAGATGCCCTCATAAGAACAGGATATGACGCTCAACTCATCGATCGACAGTTCCGACGCGCCACAGCCAAAAACCACACCAACCTCTTCAGAAGACAAACACAGGACACGGTGGACAGAGTACCCTTCGTCGTCCAGTACTTCCCCGGAGCAGAGAGGCTATGACAGCTTCTCCGGAGCCTTCAACATGTCATTGATGAAGATAAACATATCGCCAAGGCCATCCCCACACCCCCACTTCTTGCCTTCAAACAACTGCACAACCTCAGACCACTGTCCGCAGCAAACTACCCAACCTTCAGGAGAACAGTGACCACGACACCACACAACCCTGCCACAGCAACCTCTGCAAGACGTGCCGGATCATCGAAACGGATGCCATCATCTCACGTGAGAACACCATCCACCAGGTACACGGTACATACTCTTGCAACTCAGCCAACGTTGTCTACCTGATACGCTGCAGGAAAGGATGTCCCAAGGCATGGTACATTGGGGAGACCATGCAGACGCTATGACAACGGATGAATGAACACTGCTCGACAATCACCAGGCAAGATTGTTCTCTCCCTGTTGGGGAACATTTCAGCGGTCACGGGCATTTGGCCTCTGATCTTCAGGTAAGCGTTCTCCAAGGCGGCCTTCACGACACACGACAGCGCAGAGTCGCTGAACAGAGACTGATAGCCAAGTTCTGCACACATGAGGACGGCCTCAACCGGGATCTTGGGGAAATGTCACACTATCTGTAACCCCCACAACTTGCCTGGGCTTGCAAAATCTCACTAACTTTCCTGTCTGGAAACAATACACATCTCTTTAACCTGTGCTTAATGCTCTCTCCACTCACATTGTCTGTACCTTTAAGACTTGATTAGCTGTAAAGACTCACATTCCAATCATTATTCATGTAAATTGAGTTTGTGTCTTTGTATGCCCTGTTTGTGATTAGAACTCCCACCCACCTGACGAAGGAACAGCCAGTTCCGAAAGCTAGTGGCGTTTGCTACAAATAAACCTGTTGGACTTTAACCTGGTGTTGTGAGACTTCTTACGTTGGTTCTTGGAGGCAGAGAGTGGCAGTGGAAGGGTGTTTTTCAGAATGGAGATCTGTAGCTAGTGTTATTCCGCAGGGATCAGTGCTGGGACCTCTGTTGTTTGTAGTATATAATGAAGTGTGAGGGATTGCCAGGGGATACAACAGGATGTAGTTAGAATGAAGACTTGGGCATAGAAATGGCAGATAGTGTTTAATCTGGAAAAATGTGAGGTGATGCATTTTGGAGGATCAAAGTTCGGTTTGAATTATACTGTAAATGGCATAACCATTAGGAACATTAATATACATAGAGGGATCTGGGCGTGCAGGTCCACAGTTCCCTAAAAGTGGCAACACAGGTGGCCAAGGTGATTAAGAAAGCATATGGCATGCTTGCCTTCATCAGCTGGGGCATTGAGTACAAGAGTTGGGAAATCATGTTGCAGCTATATAAAACCTTGGTTAGGCTGCATTTGGAGTATTGCATGCAGTTCTGGTCACCACACTACTAGAAGGCCGTGGAAGCTTTGGAGAAAGTGCAAAGAAGGTTCACCAGGATGTTGCCTGGTCTTGAGGGTGTTGACTATGAGGAGAGGTTGAATAAACTCGGATTGTTTTCACTGAAAAGATGGAGGCTGAGGGGAGATGTGATAGAAGTCTACAAAATGATGAGAAGCAAACACAGGGTGGATAGCCAGAGGCTTTTTTCCAGGGTGGAAGCGTGAATTACAAGGGGGCACAGGTTTAAGGTGAGAGGGGGAAAGTTTAAGGGAGATGTGCGGGGGAAGTTTATCGCACAGAAAGTGGGGGGTGCCTGGAACACGCTGCCAGAGGAGGTGGTGGATGCAGGCACATTAGCAAGATTTAAGAGGCATCTGGATGGGTACATGAATAGGGAGGGAATAGAGGGATATGAACCGAGTAAGGGCTGTATGTTCTTCTTTAGTTTGGTTAGCGCATCATGATCAGCGCAGGCTTGGAGGGCCGAAGGGCCTGTTCCTGTGCTGTACTTTTCTTTGATCTTTATTCTTTGTAAATGAACAGCTTTCATGCTAACTTTTATTATAGAACTCCATTACAAATATCGCAACCCAGATTTCAAACCTTCAGATTCATGAGGGAAACCCAAACCTTCTGAATCTGGCAAATAGCTAATGTTACATTAATATTTGATGGATATCCTTCCTTACTGACTTATAGCTTTATTTACTGACTTACATCCTTTCTTACTTACAAATTCTTAGAATTCTTACATTTGTAGCCAAGTAATTGCTGGATTCTCTTATTGAACTAAAAACTAGTTATGTATTTTTCCAAGATATATTTAACTTTATGAATTATATTCTTTGTATTACCACCATATTGTTATTATAATAAGATAGTCATTATTCTTAAAACAGAAATTGTCTCACCTAAACTTCCGTTTCAAACATTCAGTGAACCCAACTTCCCGTTATAGTGGGGGAATATTTATTGAGGAGTCAACCCAGGGCCTTTTAATAATTGGCAATCTGGCTAAAATATTATTGAAATTTAGACTATTGGGAGGAAGCTAAATCTCCTGGGTAATTTTCTTCCTGTGGCTAAGCAGCTGGTTAGATTCACTGGCCCCGAAAATGTGTCCGTGAGTCTGTTTTCCTCTGGCTGAAGTTGGGGAACATCAATCTGATCTTGTAGCTCCAAAATGAAGGGCGAGGTTTGAGAAAAGCACCATGTCACAATGTGTTTACCCAATCCTTTAAGAGTGATTGGCGCCTTGTGTCTTGTACAGCAAATAAACCCAAGGTTTTATATTGTTTTAATAGCACAACGGTGAATATAAGGTGCTGATGGCGGGCTGCTGTTAATGACCTGGCAGCTTCACATGATTTAACGTGTGTCATTCTGCAGACTCGCTACATCACCACTAACATCTTTTTCAAATTAGCAAATGAGAAAGAAAAGTATTGTTTAAGGTATATTGTTATTCACTAACATATATAACCATGTAGAGTCACAGCGTCATAGAAATGTACAGCACGGAAACAAGCCCTTCGGCCCAACTCGTCCATGCCGATCAGGCTTCTTAACATTGAGGAAAGCAAAGTTCTACCATGTCCAATACGCTGTGCATGTTGTATTCATAAATTCTGCAGCTGGTGACTTTCAAATGTTTATTTTTGTAACATATTGTTCTCCAGTATGTATTCGTCATTTATGTAAGTTTTACAATTGTTCTGAACTTGTGTGTCTGACCTACACATGGATTTTGTCCAAGGAAATCCAAGGCGTAAGCCTTTATCAGGCTTGATACTTCTTCAGTGAAACAATGAATCTGATGCTTTCGGTTTTATGGAGCAAGTAAGTAAGTAATTATGAGATGCAATGAATCTTAGTCATTAGAATCACGTACAGGTATGTTCATAAAAGCACATTTTGCTTTGTGAAATCATATTGTAATTATGCAAATCACTTATCAGTGCTAACAATACATTATGTGGAAATTAACATAAACAAAGTTGGGCGATATTGGCTGCTCCTTCCTGCCAATGTTTGACCTGTGTGAGCTTTCACATTAACTTCACTATTAACTCCACAATGCTGGAGAGAGACCATTGAATGAGATACCAGCTGCACCTTGTTTCTTGCTTGGAATATTGCCGTGATAGATTGCATTTATTGTAATACAACAGGGAATAAGAGGGGCTATGTTTATCTTTTTACTATATAATAGAACAATGTTGAGTTAGCACAATAGAAAGAACATGTGAATTAGGATAATTCTCTGAACTAAAATTCACAAACAGCAATAAATCTCACTTCAGCATTACACATAACAGTGCACACGTTTTTATATATGTTTCACATCAATAGATAGTTCATGTTTATACGGATAATTAGTTTGTCAATGTTAGTTAGCTAATCATACTACAGTTCAATAAATGTTCCATGTACCTGTAGTTACTATTGGGGAAGAAGACTTTGGCTAGGGGTATTTTCCTTCCACTTCTGGGCCTAACTTTGACAGGGTGACAGTTCCTCTCTCTTAATTAGCTGTAAGGGTTCTATTGTGAAGTGATTTAGAAGGGCATCAACTCAGTACCCATTGTGTATGTGAAAAATGACTTGGCACTGATTTCGTACAACGTTGGGACTTTCTTTCATAAATGATTCGAGAATAACTAGTGCAGGAAATGGAAACAGGGAATGCCAAATATTGTTGAGCAGGTGTAATGGGAATTTATTCTGTCATCAGAATATTCCAGAAGTTGGGAAAAGGGGAAAATCATTTAATTCTTTAGCATCGAACATTTAAGTATTCCCAGTGCACACCCTTATTCACTGACCAAATGAATAGATATTGGCAATCTGGCTAAATATATTTTTTAAACAACTTAAAAGAGTAAAATAATTATATTTTCTAAAGTTTCTTGTGCTAATTTGGAGAAGTGATTTTTGGAATTAAAAAAATGACATTAAAACAAGAGCTGATCCCAGATGTCTTGTTGGTATTACTAGCTGGGATGATACAGGAAACTTTTGACCTGTTCATCGAGATGTGCACTCTCACAATAACCTGGGTATCAATGAAAAGTAGACCAGCCCAATGGATACAAGTGGTCTTTAGCAGAGGTTACTTGGTGTTAAGGTTCCAGTCCTTGAAAACACAGTGGGATTTCTGTGATTGATCACCCAAGAAACCTCAGGCAGAATCTTGTTGTGGGGCCAGGGGTCCTGAGTCCCAGTGTTACCTCTTTTCTGGAAGGCCTGCTGAACCACATGGCAATCAGTTAATGGTAGGGTCACTTACGGGCCTTCCCCTAGAATCAAGACACCAGGGGCAGAAGTCCAGGCTAGCAAGGTCTGCTGGCCAATCAGAGGCGGGAAGATCTGGTGTCCTGCAGTGCTGCTGAGGAGGCCAAGGCTGCTCCCAGTAGGGCATGCTCTGGAGTGCCGGAATTGCTGAGCACCTGGGCTACAGGTAAGAATAGTTGGCGGCTCGGGTTTTGAAGGGGTCAGTGATGTGGGAAGGGGAGGACAGAGGGGTCAGAAGCAAAGGTAGGGGGGTGGTTCCTAGCAACCCTACCCCTTGCCTTCCTGATGTTCAGTCCCTCAATCAGACACTGTGCCCTTGACTGAGGGACCCCCCTCTCTCTCCAAGGTGACAAGTGGCCCTCACAGATTCACCTATTGTGCCTGCTGCATGGTAACAGGTCTGCTTGTTGGGTGGGCTCATCCCAGAGTTGGCAGGACTGGGGCTCTTACATGGTCATTACTTGGGCACTGAAGGACCTCAATTAGTCTTAGGGTGGGAAAGCTTACCTTGGGCCCTCCCGCCCAGGACTTAATTCTACAGAGATGGAAAGGTGGTGGGGTTCAGGTACATCGCCACTCCACCTGAGTAAATACCCTTCCTGCCTCCAAGCTCACCACCAACAGGAGCAGAAGGCCCTGCCCCTTGAATCATTTGCAATATTGAAGAACACAAAGGCAGAAAAGAAAAGAGTTTGTGATGGGAATCATGGTGGTCTTCCTCAGTCCACTGGCCTAGGAAGAAAGAGGGAATTATAGTACAGTCCCCTTTGAGAAGTACACTCTATTGTGAGAAAACAGATTGTTGCATTAAGTTTCTTTGGGCAGTACATTAAGCATGATAGGGAACACTTAAAGGTCACCTGCAGTGGATTTAAAGTAATGAAAAATAGCCTGCTTTCAGAAGTGATTTCATTAACAGTATAAATTGTGCTATTGCTTTATTCTGTAAGTTGATTTCCGCAGTGGGAGATCAGCACTTCCAGGTGTATATTGTAGTGGAACCTCCATTATTTACACCTCTGTTATCCAGCAGGATACTTACAGGACAGAACCTGGTTATTGCATCATTGCACACTTCAGTTTGTTTTGCATATTTTCTCTTCTTTTCTTGGTAAATAAAACTTCATTAGCTGAGAAATGACGTCTGTTTATATTGGCAGGCACACGCCAATATATTCATATCCATATTCATATGACGCTCCTCTATCCACTCCTTTACTGGATGCATTAACCCATTTAAAATAAATAGGTTAACCTCCATACTAAAGTAGCAGACATGTTAATACTATCAATGGTAATCTTTGGGCTGTAATTTGTCTGTAGACCCCTATTAGGGGACTTGCCTCTTTCAAGTGGATCTTTATGCCCACCCCCCGTGCCCTGTGGAGAAGCATGTGACTAAGTCGGTTAGAATTATATTCATGACAGTTTCGAAGAGTGAGAGGGGATCTCATAGAAACTTGTAAAATTCTAACAGGGTTAGAAAGGGTAGATTCAGGGAGAATGTTCTCAATGGTGGGGGACTCCAGAACTAGAGGTCATAGTTTGAGGATAAGGGGTAAACCTTTTAGAACTGAGGTGAGGAGAAATTTCTTCGCCCAGAGGGAGGTGAATGTGTGGAATTCACTACCACAGAAAATAGTTGAGGCCAAACATTGTGTGACTTCAAGAAGAAATTAGATATAGCTCTTGGGGCTAAAGGGATCAAGGGATTTGGAGTGGAGGGGGGGATCAAGATATCGAATTTAATGATCAGCTATGATCAAAATGAATGGTGGAGCAGGCTCAAAGGGTCGAAAGGCCTACTTCTGCTTCTAGTTTCTATGTTTCTCTGACCCTCTGCAGTATCACTGTGGCAGATGATTTCCATCTATATGTCCCTTTATAAGGAAATAAATCTATCGACTTTATATCTTTTCTTGAAGCTTACAAATTAAAATCATTTTGTGCTGAAAATTCAAACTCTTACATGCAAGTTTCAATCTCAGTGTATTCAAAATAAAGCACTAAGTAATGTGGTACTGCTGAGTGGTTAGAGATAAATTGTACGGCAGACTGTGGTTTGCTGCAAGGTTTTAAGAAAGACTCATGACACCATGAACTTCAACATGAGCTATCCAGTTAAATGAAAGCCTAGGCTAGGTTACAGTAAAATTCTCCCAGATATCTTTAATTTAGCTATTTGATGTAAAATATTCTGCTACTAATATAAGACACACTTACACTAGTATTGTTACCAAAGAGACCCTTGTATGATTGAAATACCAAACTCGGCATGCTACACCCTGGGAATGGAGGGATACAAACGATTGGTCTAGTTGGACCAAGGAGCGGCACAGGCCTGGAGGGCCGAAGGGCCTGTTTCCTGTGCTGTACTGTTCTTTGTTCTTTGTACACCCCTACAGTCATGACTGCACCATTATCTGTTACCCTGTTACAATTCAGAAGCTTCAGTTCCCAGTGCAGGAGAACAGTACTTCTAAAAGTACCCGTCCAGTAAGGTGAGGTGATTTCAGAAGAAAATACAGCATGATATAATGCATATTACAGAGTTAGAAGGTAGTATTTGAATCACAGGTTTTTAATAAAATTGAAAATCTCTTTGTAATAGTTTCATTTGGACTCTGTATCACTGTGAATTTCAATGACTTGTCTATCTTTTCATGCTATATGAAGTTTATTTTTTTACTTACACCCCTCACAGCTTCTCTTGATGCAGTAGGGTGCGGGGGGGCTTGGATGGAAACAAAATACACGAATAATTGCCAAGTTAAATTTTCTTCCCAATCTCCTGAAGATACTGATTATATTGCGTATTGATCTGCAGGTACCAAAATCTTTCAGCACATTGCACAATAAAGGCTCTTCTTTATAAACATGTCCAGACATCCGCAAGCTGATTTTAACCTTGCTACCTCACAGGAATGGGCTGTGTGGGTGATTAGACTAAGGGAAGAGCATTTACCAGCTGACTTGCTGGCACTACAAGGAAATTGGGTCTGTACTCTCTGAAGTTTAGAAAAATGAGAGGCAATCCATTAAAACGTGCAAGATTCTCAAAAGACTTCACAGGGTAGACACTGAGAGGATGGGTGGGATCTTGAGCCCGCACTCTCCGTGTGCCAGATCACCAGAGGGGGCTCAAAATCTGCCAAAAACTGAAAATCGCAAATCTCGCTGGCAAGATCATGATGTCTGATATTCCCACCCCTCGGCAGTGACATAACCAGGCATGAACGCGGTGCTAATATATTTCAATAAATTTAAATTATACACCCCCCTCACCAAATTAACACCCCCTCACTAAATTTTCCTATCTTGCCGATATGACATTATATTGGCGAGGTTCTCATCAGGTTTACCCAAATGTAAAGTGTCAGACCTGCTGAGATTTTCCAGCCTTTCCTGTTTTTCTTTCAGATCCCAGGATTCGCAGCAACTTGCCTTTCTGATACACACTTTCAATAGGTCATCTGATTCACCATGTGAGCAGGTGGGCAGGAACCCATCACATTGAAATGAGATCAGGGAGTTAAATACCTCAGGACCCACCCTAGCAATGTCATGGGGGCTTCCTACTAGCCCTATCCCCACATGTTCATCTTGCACCCCCAGTTAAAATTGGGCTTGAGGGTCCGCAGGCAACTTTATCATGGAGGATGATAGCTAGCGTCTTCTGATAGAGATCAGGATTGAAACCCATGTTGTTTTTTCCCATTCTAATCCAGTGGTGTAGTGATTATTTATCAATCCATGTTTGAAGCTACACATTGGCTTTTTAAACACCCTGTATATTTGTGGTTATTGGGATACCAATCATTCTCCATCTATAACAAATACATTATCTACCTTTGTGAGTGATAGTATAAAAATTACAGTGATACAGCCCTGGTTTGAGAGTTAAGCATGAGACCTGAACTGAACTGCAATTCCAATTGCTGAAGAAAATTGTATTCTCAACACTGGTAGATGTCAATTCTCTAAAACAGGTCAATATTGTGCTATGTATAGGTTGAAAATTACAATCCATATTGCTCATATGTTACTAAGTTTCGTTTTTATTTTAAGGAAAAGCCTTTGCCCTTTGTTGCACGGGTGTGAAGTGTCTTGTGTTAATTGACATTAATGAGCAATAGTCCCCATTGCCCACTGAGAGTGGACAGTATCCTGTTGATGTCAAGGTAGCATGGTGGCACAGTGGTTAGCACTGCTGCCTCACAGTGCCAGGGACCCGGGTACAATTCCAGCCCTGGGTAACTGTTTGTATGGAGTTTGCACATTCTCCCAGTGCCTGAGTGGGTTTTCCTTGTGTGCTCCAGTTTCCTCCCACAGTCCAAAAATATGCAGGTTAGATGTGTTGGCCATGCTAAATTGCCCCTTAATGTACCGATATGTGTAGGTTAGGGAAATTAGCGGGGTAAACACATGGGGTTATGGGGATAGGGCCTGGGTAAGATGATCTATCGGAGAGTTGGTGCAGACTCGATGGGCCGAATGGCCTCCTTCTGCACTATAGAGATTCTATGAAATGTAATCTAGGGAGTAATTTTCTGTCAGTTCACAGAATTGTACTATTGTACGATATGCATTTTACAATGGGCGGGATTTTACAGCCACACTCACCCCAAAACTGGAAAATCCCACCCAAGATCAACGGACCTTTGCATGGTCCCCCCCCCCCCCCCCCCCAGCCCGCTACAATTTCCGTGGCGGGCGGGACAGGAAAATTTCCACCAATGAGTTTTAACATGTTCTTGAAGTCGTTTCAGATTTATCATCTGAGAAAATGCTGGTGTGGACAGTAACACTTCGTCCAATTCTGTAATGCAACTTGTAACTAAGGTACATTTGAACTTTAGGTTTGGGTCTTTCCCTTTCCTCCTGAGGTAATGGGGAGTGTTAGGTTATAGTGAAGGTTAAGGCTGAGTAGGATTGTGACTTGGAATGAGTCACTTGAAGAGAGTCACTGCAGCTGGCTAGATTTCAATATTAACATTCTTTTTGCATTACTGTTGTATTTTCAAGAGCTACTATTGAGAATGCTAATGCTCATGCTTTTGTGCTCTACTTTGAGTCGTACACATTCTTCCCGATCTACTTTGACTGGGATGTTTTTGTCAGACACATTTCCCATCTTCTTTGCATACCGGGTGGGCCATCTTCCTCTTCCTAAAAGTGCACTCCATCACTATCTGTACGTTCACTTGTAGGACCTTGCTTGCTAATGGATTTTTCTCTGTTATTATTGAGGCATTGCCACCGACGATTATGGACTGAACAATGAAACCTGTTGATGGTCTTACCAAGTTAAACAGTTTCTTAGCTGCTGGAGAAACAACAAAGGAATATTGTTGTGTTTGTGTGGTGATTTGCTGCTACTTTTCTAATGCCATTAATGGAATTGAATTCTCCGAAGTCACATGCTTAAATGCGAGTTGATCTTGTTACAGCTTCTTGGAGTTTGAAGGAAAACCATTCCGTTCTCCTGTTTTTACCAGGTGCAGAAATTTCGCAGAATTTATTAACATTCTCCCTATATTTCCACCCACCCAGAAATTACCCTCCCTGGGTGCCTACGCCACTGTCGTTGCGGCCCAATCATTTTCCTTTTATTTCTGATTATAATATCTCTAATTTTTGTTACCAGATGTATTTTCCCTCAGAGGAGGTATTGGGTTACAGCCAGGAATCACTGATACTCAACTGAACTTCGGTACTGGTGTTTCGTGTCATTTCATTTCAAAACAGATTTCTGGTTAACACTTGTGGAAACACAAATAGAGGATAAATGCAGATGCAGCCTATCTGAGCCCTCCCTGAAGTAGTGAGGTTAGTGTCTAGTGTAAGCTGTTGATACTGCTTCTCTTGGTCCCCGGGGATATAGAATGTAACCCCAGGCCTCAGCGTGATGATATCTTCTTTACATCTGCTATCATAATCCGCCTAATGAGTTCATTAAATAGTCCCAGAGCTCTTCCATAAACTTGATTTTTTGTGTTTTTGTGTTATCTATTTCAGCTTATAATTTACAGTACAATGTGTGCTTACTGGATACAGCATCATCAGAGAGTTGGAGTTATTCAGTTTTTGTATGTGTTACCAATACTCGGGACTCAAATAACTGTTCTTAGTTTATGTCTTATGTACTCACTGAAGCAGTGTATTGTACTAAGCCTGCAGATAGTAAATGCTTCAAAATTGCAATTACATTTGTAATACTGCTCCAAATATGAAATTATGCACTTCAGATTATCTTGCTGCATGTTGGTAAGATATATTTCAAATGGTTTTAAAATACAAATATTTAAAAATGTTAAATATCCCTTGAAGGTTTGCCCCATATTTACCTGACGTGAATAGTTAGTGGGATGGTGCCCATGAATTCTGTGTCAGTGTGAGTTTTGGAAATTATTAATGAGCTTCTTAGTTGCAAGTCTGTTTGTATCTATTTGCCCTTGTTTAGAACTGTTTGGGAACAAATTAATTGTGTTGCTGGAAATAATTTATTTTAAAAAATCCAGTAGTCTAAAATAAGCGCAGAAGATAAACTGTCTTCTTTCCAACATACAAAAGAGCCTTCAGATGTTGAAAATCAATTAAAATCTTGTCTCTTAGGCTTCATGCAAGTTTTGAAATTGATACTTCCAGGTTTTGTGGAAGTTTCCAAATAAGGTGTAGAGGTATAAATTACAGAGATATTGCAATGATCCAATTGCTACATCTGAAGAGCCAGTACATTGGCACAATGCAAATGTCAATGGACAATTCAAAATTTTAAAAAACAAAATGAAATAATAACTGATAAGTGTTCATCCCTTTCCTAAAAATCAATTTGGGTTTGGAAAATATGACACTGTTCTATTGAAAGTGGAACTGATGCAAAAAATAACTGCATTAATAATGTCGGATTTCAAGTGTGCAACGTTTGCACTTGACCATGAATGAAGACAGTCATCCAGAAATCAGTCTGTATCTGAACAGCTCTGCACATCAGCTCATCCATGTCTCGGTCTACAATATGATCCAATTTAATGAATTGAAATGCTTAGGCATTCAGTTGCACTTCTGTGGGAGGCGCTTGCAATAAATGCAGGTTATAGTTTATAAATAGAAAGCATTCTCGAGTAGGATTTTAAATGGACTCTCCACTCTGTAAACTTAAGTGATGAACCGTGAGCTGCCATCATTTAATGAATCTTAATTTTGAATCTAAAATTGACTGTTTTGGCCTCTAAAGCCATACAGTTGATGAGTTCAGGGTATCAGGATCCCTTCATCTTCTTTGGCTACAGCTGAATTGCTGTGCAACACAACACTGATCTAAAATCCACAAATACACCAATCATTAAAAGTTGTGCCACAGGTTAGCATGAAAAAGCAAACCAAGCACTAGACATTATTTCTAGAGGGATAGAACTGAAAAGTAGGGAAATTAAACCTGTATTGAACTTGATGAGACCACACTTGGATTATTGTGTGCAATTATGGCCCCCACATTATAAAAAGGATATAGTGGCACTGGAGAAGGTGCAGTGGCCATTTGCAAGTATGATACCAGAAATGTGCAGAAGTGGAAATCAAAGTATTGGCAGGCTGCTGCTCTTTTCTATTGAAAAGAGTAGGCTGAGGGTGACCTAATAGAGATCTTTAAAATTTATGAAAGGTTTTGATTGGGGATATTTTGGGAAAGCACTTAAGTAGAGGTCATCAAGATGAGATAGTCACCAAGAAATCCAATAGGAATTTCAGAAAAGGCTTCTTTACCAGAGAGTGGTGGGAATGTCGAACTTGCCACCACATGGACTGGTTGAAGTAAATAGCTAGTGTTAGTGATTCTCTGATTCTATGATGATTCTAGTGATAACTGTCTTTGACTGCTGTTCACTAATTTCCTTAAAGAAAAGGTATTAGCCATTGTGACTCCAGAGCCACAACAATGTGGTTGGCTTTGAACTTCCCTCATCAATGGCCCAGCAAGCCACTCAGTTCAAGGGCAATTAGGGATGGGCAAAAAATGCTGACCTTACCGGCAACATCCCATGAAAGAATAAACAAACAAAAAAGAATAGCTTCTTCCTTAAGTTTACACTTCAGTTTCTGATTCTGGCATGATGTGTGTGTATACATATTAATAGATTCATGACACTGATGTCTGTAATATGCTCTGAGACCAGGACAAGCTTTGGAATCGCTGCAAGATTCAATAAATTTGCGGGACATTATAACTTAGATTTGTATCATTGGGCCTCATTTTGAAAGCAAACTGGTCTCAGATCACAAATTAGTAAATGGTCTGAAAACAGTTTCCAAGAGGTTCAATCACTTATTTTCTGACATCGGAACTAAATTGGTTAAAACAATTACTCATTCAGTCTTCGAAGAGAACATAATCCTCAAATTGATGAATGCTTCAGTTTTATATGAATGAGGTTTGATTTGATTCATTGGGAAATTAAAAACTCAAAGAACTGAAAAGCTATGGACTGCAATGATACCGCTATTAGTTTAATTAAAACTGCAGTCCTTCAGATAAATGAATCAATAGCTAGATTTATAAAGTTCTGTCTGAAATTTTGAGATCTGCAAAGAAAATGACGTTTCAAAGGTAGGAAGAACGAAACTACTGATGATTCCAAAATGTTTAAACAGCTTAGAGAAGATAACCAATGGTCAATATACAGAGTGCACCATTTTATTAATGCTGCTATTACACATATTTAGGATACTACATTCTCTTTTTGAAAAGAACCATCTTGTAGGTGTCAATCTCCTTTCATTTCAATAGAATACTTGATACCATTAATCACAAGCTACAACAGCCACAATGCCTCAAGGTGATTTCAGCCCCAGATATCTGACCATCGTAATTAGTATCCGTATCAAGTATTGTCTCTCAATACAATATGGCGCAGCTTGGAGTCCCTCAGGGAAGTACTTGTAAAGTAAAATTGTGTTGTCATTATTAGTAATGTCGTAAATGAATGGCAAACTAAAACTGTACAGCAACATTTCTGTTTCTTTTTTGATTTTTACCACCCCACTCAGTGAGCACTGAGCATGCGGGAACGCAGGAATCTAGAGCAGAAGTAGGCAATTCAGCCCTTCGAGCCTGCTCCGCCATTTAATCAGATTATGGCTGATCTCTCACTGGTCTCAAATCCATCTCCCCACCTGTTCACCAAATATGTAGTTGTAGAAGGACTTATCACTTCCTACAATTCCTGCTTGATTCCTGCCGGTTGCCCCTTAGCTGGACCCTTTCTTTTGATGAGCTCATCAACACAGGCAAATCATGGTCCTATGTCATTAAGACTGCAATGACATTTTAACGACTTACCTGAGGAGAGCAAAAAGGTTCCAATTCCCACCACCCCCTCCCCTCCCCCCCGCCCCACCCCGCCCCACCTCCCACCCCGCTATGTGACTTACCCTGGTACTGGAAGTGGCACATCGAGCATCCTTCCATCCTTTTCGGAAAGACAGCTAGCCAGCAGGATAGAAATGAGAAACCAAAAGAGAAAATGCTGGAAAATCTCAGCAGGTACGAAAGGCGAGAAAAGAGCTGACGTTTCAAATCCAGATGACCCTTTGTCAAAGATAGAAATGAGGCCTGAGTGTTAAAATAGTCTTCAATCTTCTGATGTTGGGTGAGTTGGTTGCCTTTCCTGCCTCTTGCACAATCAAAACCTGCCCCACAGTTAAAATCTCCTCATCGCTGTTCTGATGCTAATGATCCTACTCCACAAGTCTGTATTCCACAAGTCTTTCATTAACATTTTTATTTCAAATTTTATTTGGATTTCCTGCAGCTCAGTCATATTCCTTTATGGGTGAAATTTAATTTTGGAAAGTCAGTGGTAGGTTTCTCTTTCTTGTTGTAGTCTTAAATGGAAAGGACAATCAAGAGGATGCATAATGGGATGGGCCAATGTGTTAGCATACATTTTGCATTCCCATTGGAGTTGAACTTTCAGCACTCCTCCTCCCCGCCACCTCCCACCTTTAAATGTAAAAGACTCTGTCCCAATTCTTTTAATTATATGAATGGCAATGCCATAATCGAATGCATGAACGATAAATATTTCTTTTTTTTTCCACAGTTACTTTCAGGTCAAAGTGTACACCTATTATCATTTCTATTTGACAGATAATACTGTAGGAAGCAAACGCAAACTTAAATCAAAATCAAATACTGAGCTTGGTAGGTGAAACTGTGGTCAACAGTCAGATGCGACCTGTTATGCAATTATGGTGTTCATAGAAACCCTACAGTACAGAAAGAGGCCATTCGGCCCATCGAGTCTGCACCGACCACAATCCCACCCAGACCCTACTCCCATATCCCTACATATTTTACCCACTAATCCCTCTAACCTACGCATCTCAGGAAACTTAGGGGCAATTTTAACATGGCCAATCAACCTAACCCGCACATCTTTGGACTGTCGGAGGAAACCAGAGCACCCGGAGGAAACCCACGCAGACCACAAGGAGAATGTGCAAACTCCACACAGACAGTGACCCAAGCCGGGAATCGAACCCAGGTCCCTGGAACTGTGAAGCAGCAGTGCTAACCACTGTGCTACCATGTTCTTCATAGAGAGCATCCAAGAATGAGAGAACATCTACACTAACTAAATTAATCCATTTAGGAAGATTAAGACCATGATAGGAAATCATTTTACCTGTCTTTATAAAGCTCATAGAATCTTACACTGCAGAAGGAGACCATCCGGCCCATCGAGTCTGCACCAACCACAATCCCATCTAGGCCCTATTCTCATAGCCCCATAACATTTGCCCTAGCTACACCCTCTGACACTAAGGGGCAATTCAGCATGGCCAATCAACTTGACCTGCACATCTTTGGACTGTGGGAGGAAGCCAGAGCATCCAGAGGAAATCCACGCAGACACGGGGAGAGTGTGCAAACTCCACCTAGACAGTGACCCAAGCCAGGAATTGAACCCATGTCCCTGGTGCTGTGAGGCAGCAGTGCCAACCACTGTGCCACCATGCCACCTCCAAAAGAGCTGCAATTACTGGTGAATTCATCCTCATTGTTTCTTAAGAATACAGATCTGGTCATTCAGTCAGTCTTAAATGTGTCCTTCTAAGAGAGCAAGTGGTCTAAGAGAAGCTTCAATTGGAGCAAAGAGATTAGCTAACTGTGAGGAAATACTCTCACCAGACAAACTAAGACAAAATCCTATTTTCCTTTTCCATTTGTTCATGTTTTGTTTAAATCAGTTAATTTAATATGTGTATATTGGATTTGTTTATTCTTATAATAAGTTTATATGAATGAGAAATTAATGCATTACCAGTGGTCCCCAGCCAAACTTCAGTTTAAAATGTAATTGTGTGACTTTTCAGTCTTTAATAATAAGTAAATAAACCTCTTCTCTAGAACATTAACTTCAAGCTCACCTTGATCCAAAGCACATCTGTTTATTGTCCTGTTCTTTCACTCAATCCGCTTTACAGACAGTAAATGAAAAATCTCATTCTTGACCAATTACTTCGGTAGAATTTTCACTATCCTTTATCCATACACAATAGCATAATTCTAATTTATCAAGAATACAATAACACAGCCGTTAAAACTACGTACCCAACCATTAGAAAGTTTCCGAATGGCTCTCTGCTGACCTGCAGTACAAGCTAAGTCTCGGTGTTAATTCCTGTACATGCATGTCGTAAACCATAGCAACATGTTAGCTGGCTCAGTCAAAACCTATGGAGAATCTCTGTTAAATTCCACACAGAATGCAGAATATGTTGCATATTTAAAGAAATCTGCAGTTCAATTTTTTGTGCTTTCTCATCAATACACCTTCTCATGTCAAAAATAAAAACCCTCACAAAATATTTCAAGTGCATATGGCTCATTTATTAAACAAACAACAACTCTGTGAACCATGGCAATTACATGTATTCATTCAGTGTGGCAATTAGATATCTTAAAAAACAGGATTTTGTTCATCTTTTCACATAAGTGCTGTGCAACATGACAATGTTTCTTGGGTATGATGCTTTTAACTGCCATTTTATGAATTGCTGATTGTAATAAACTAATATATATATTTGACTTTCTCGGTCAATGTGCAGCAGAAGTGGCCATATTAGAAAGGTCAGAAAACAAGATGGTATTACACACTCGGTCTGCAATTCCTGTCATGCTTCTTGGGTAATTTTCCACTGGAAGGATTTGGAAATGAGTTACAGTTAAGTGGCATGTTTTAAATTGAATTGGGTTTGCACAAGTTTAGAATTCTCCTCATAATCATATCCTGCAGCCAGAGAGACAGTGACCCAAGCTTTAAAGACGTGTTTACACAATTGCTGGGGACAATGGTTAATTTGTTATCTTGTCTCAGACTTCCTGAAAAGATCCACATTTGTTGTCATCGGGATGATTTATTCATTCAAGCCAGCATCGGCCATAT
Organism: Mustelus asterias; assembly: GCF_964213995.1. Taxonomy (NCBI): domain Eukaryota; kingdom Metazoa; phylum Chordata; class Chondrichthyes; order Carcharhiniformes; family Triakidae; genus Mustelus; species Mustelus asterias. Next base: position 31,997,906 of record NC_135804.1, read on the forward strand.
GCTGGAAGCCTATACTTGCCTTGGAGTTAGTGGGTGATGGTTGGGGGGGGGGGGGGGGGCGCAGTGGCGGGGGTGGAGGGGCAAATAATTGGTTTCAATGGGTGGCACGGTGGTGGAGTGGTTAGTACTGCTGTCTCACTGCACCAGGGACCCAGGTTCGATTCCCGGCTTGGGTCACTATCTGTGTGGAGTTTTCATGTCCTTCACGTGTCTGCGTGGGTTTGCTCCGGGTGCTCCGGTTTCCTCCCACAGTCCAAAGATATGCGGGTTAATTGGATTGGCCATGCAAAATTGACCCTAGTGTCAGGGGGACTAGCGAGGGCAAATGCATGGGGTTATGGGATAGGACCTGGGTGGGATTGTGGTCGGTGCAGACTCGATGGGCCAAATGGCTTTGTTCTGCACTGTAAGATTCTATGATTCTATGGACTGGTGAAGATTTGGAAAAAAAGTAAGGGCCACTTACCTCCTGTTGTAAGAACACAATAAAAACAACTTCCATTTCATGTACCTTTAATGTGGAAAAATATAATAAGGCACTTCACAGAGGTGTAGAGAGAATGGCCAATGAATCAAGGAAGGGAAGAGGTGAACAAGGAGATGGGTACTAAAAATAGAATTCATGAAAAATGCAAGGAACAGTACCAACCGTGATACATGGGCCAGAATCTTATCACAGTTTACATCAGTGGGATTTTCCCATCCCGCTGCAGTGAACAGAGATTTGGCTAGCTGCCAAATTCTCTGACCTCGCTGCAGCAGGAGGGTGGTGTGAAAGACCGGTAAGATTGTGCCCATGGCCTTTTTCGACCTCAGTAAAGTATTTGAGCCTCTCAACCTTGAAGGCTTATGGTGTATCCTCCTCAGATCTGGCTCCCCCAGAAAATTGTCACCTTCTCTCTCTACCTACTCCACAATGACATGCAAGCTGTGAACTCCACCAACGGAACCCCGACTCAGTGAAAATGGAGTCAAAGGAGGCTGCCATTGTATCAGCTCTTTTCTCCATTTTGCTCACTGCAGTATCACAGCTCACCTCCAGCAAATCCCCAGGCATGGGAATAATCTTCATATGGAATATCGATTAACTAGTGCCACTTTCAATCCAAAACCAACACCACTCCAATCTCACTCACAGAGATTTAGTCCGCAAATGATTTTGATTTGATTTATAATTGTCACATGTACAGTGAAAAGTATTGTTTCTTGCGCGCTATACAGTCAAAGAATACCGTACACAGAGAAGGAAAGGAGAGTGCAGAATGCAGTGTTACAGTCATAGCTCCGGTGTAGAGAAAGATCAAGTTAATGCAAGGTAAGTCCATTCGAAAGTCTGATGGCAGCAGGGAAGAAGCTGTTTTTGAGTCGGTTGGTATGTGACCTCAGACTTTTGTATCTTTTTCCCGAAGGAAGAAGGTGGAAGACAGTATGTCCACGGTGTGTGTGGTCCTTGATTATGCTGGCTGCTTTTCCGAGGCAGCTGGAAGTGTAGACAGTGTTAGTGGATGGGAGGCTGGGGTTCATTCACGGCCCTTTGTAGCTTCTTATGGTCTTGGACAGAGCAGGAGCCACACCAAGCTGTGATACAACCGGAAAGAATGATAATTATGTGTGTGCTTACTCAGAAACTGAGCTCCAGCTCTTTCTCTGAAGCATGTGAGAACATGGGGCATTCTATAAACATTTGAAAAACTAAGGTCCTTTTTCAATAGCTCCAACAGCAAAACACTTGCCCCAGTCGATTAAAATCAACAGCGAAATCCTGGAAAACATGGACCATTTTCCATACCTTGTGTGGTGAACCATCGTTGGTTCCCACTGGATAGTACTGAGCCAGGGTCTGGCCAGTACTACAAGGATGTACATATGTTACTGTTGGGTTAGGGATGGGTTGTGCTACTTGTTGCTGTTGGGTTAGGGTGGGGTTGTTACACCTTTGTATTGTAGTGTTGTGGTACATCCCAGTCGGGCTCCGCCTCCTGGGAGATGTATAAAGGTCCCTGCTCTGGCTGGGACCCCTCAGTCTGGGATCGTATATATAATTATTGGCTGCTTCATTACAGTAAATAAAAGCCTTTATTTCCCGAGCATCTAGCCTCGTGTATGATAACGTGCATCACCTTGTGAGCCTCCCTTAACAAAGACAGACATGGACAACAAAATTTATCATCACCTCCAATGTGCCTGTTCAACCTTTGGCCAATGGAGGAACAAAATATCTGAGGACAGGATCTCAAATTCGAGACCAAGATCATGGTTTACCGGGCAGCGATGATCTTCGAACTCCTATATGCTTTGGAGACTTGAATAACTTACAACAGGCACCTCACAGCACTGATGAAGCACCATCCCTGCTGTCTAGCAGTCCAACAGCAACATCCTCTTCCAAGCCAACTTGCCCAACCTCGGGGAGTGAACCATATTGTTCGTATGCCTGACACCAGATCTCTGAAGCAACAGCTCTGTTCGGAACTCAGTCACAGCAGGAGGTTCCCAGGAAGACAGAAGGGATGTCCTCAAAACATCCTTGAAGAGGTCAGAAATTCCAATGTACTTATGGGAGAACCTGGCTTGTGACTGACCAAAATGGAGAAGGTTTATTTAGGAAGGCACCAATTACATTGAGAGATTTCATTGGGAACATACAGAGGCAATGTTGAGGCATCAGAGGCAGTGCACAAACCTCCAAACAACCCATCTACCCAAACCTTCAAGCACCACCTGCTCCATAAGTAGCAGAATGTACAGATCGCGCATTGGATTCATTGGCCATTTCATAACCTCATTGTCCTCAATGATGAGAGATTGCCTCAGAAGGAGAAGATTAAAGATGGTCTTAAAAGAGGAAAAAAGAGCTGGAGGGACTTAAAGAATGCCCTTTCCTGACTCTACCTTGACCATTCATTTGCTTTGTAAGGGACAATTTATGCAAGGTACAAAACTGCCAGAAAAACCCAGCAATGGCAGCGACCCAGTACAGTAGGATTTCTACATTTTTTTTCAGATTTCCGCTGGTTTCCCATGAAAGTTTTAGTGGACAATAGGTACAATCCCAAAGTCATTTGTCTCCAAGATATCTAGTTTAGGCCACAGTGGGATGCTGTTGATAAGATACTGAATAATTAAATGTTAGACTGTATGGTTACACTTCTGAATGCGAGACAGGAGCAGCCAGTGTCACTGCATCCAAGATACAAAAAACACAGACTCAAATCATGGTTTAAATTAATGAGACACGCAAATGGACATAACTGCAAAAGATTGCCACTTTATTCCGGATACAGAGTTTTGATTTGATTTGATTTATTATTGTCACATGTAGTAACATACAGTGAAAAGTATTGTTTCTTGCATGCGATAAAGACAAAAGCATACCGTTCATAGAGAAGGAAACGAGAGAGTGCAGAATGTAGTGTTACAGTTATAGCTAGGGTGCAGAGAAAGATCAACTTATATATATATAAAACTGAAATACTCATCCTTGTGGATTGCCTTAGTGCCTGTGTTACAGATGTCTTTGCCAGAATTATGCTCCCACACAGTGCTACCCCAGAGGCTGCAGTATGGCTGGTGCTGGGGGAGACTGTCAGTGGCTTTGTCGGTGACTTTGACCAGTTCTAAGCCCTGAGGGCCTGACTTCACAGTGCTGGCTGATGGACAATATCAAGGGCACCGAGATTGGCAGCTGTGGAAGCACAAATACTGTCATCCTGAAATATCTACAGAGCCACTGTGACCCTGGAGTGACACATCTGCAATCTGTTGGAGGGCAGATTGGGCTCCAGTGAGACCCTGCTAACCCCTTTGAGCACTCAGATCGGCAGCCATGGGGGTAGCAGTCTGAGCCTGCATGCTAATGAGCATCATGACTGCAGCCTGAGCTTCCACTTAGCACTTGGACTTCTATCCATACTGCAATGGAAGCTGAAACATTGGCCACTAGATGCTGCAAATCCGTAAGTATAGTCATGCAGTTAACCACCACTTTTACATTGGAAAGGATGGGCTCCAATCTCTGTGCGAAGCCCTGTGCCAAGCTGGAGCTGGGACTCCTCTATGATGCTGATGGTGACAACAGACTCTGTGCCAGGCCTGTCAAAACAGCAAACAGCTCTGCTTGCATGCCGATCAACCCCCCCCTGTACACAGGACCAGCAATGTCCTCATCTGAGTACTCTGTAAAACCTGTCTGCAACTTCCTCCACCGGGGATCTGGTACACTTGCTACCCTTTCTTTCTGGCCTTGCTGCAGCCCACCTGGTGGTTCACATATCCAGATCCACTCTCTAAACTAGCTTGTAAAATACATGCAGATGCAATGACTGCCCCTGACATTAATGCAACATTTTACAAGTGTGGCATCAAGGAGCCTTGGTAAAAATGGAAACATAGAATCCCTACAGTGCAGAAGGAGGCCAGTCGACCTATTGAGTCTGCACTAACCACAATCCCATCCAGGCCCTATCCCTGTAACTTCACGTATTTAACCTGCTGGTCCCCCGATACGAAGGGGCAATTTAGCATGGCCAATCAACCAATCTTTGGACTGTGGAAGGAAACCAGAGCACCCAGAGGGAACCCATGCAGACACAAGGAGAATGTGCAGACTCCACACAGACAGTGACCTGAGGCCGGAATTGAACCCGGGTCCCTGGCGCTGTGAGGCAGCAGTGCTAACCACTGTGCCACCATCCCGGGTCAATGGGAATCAGAAGGTAAACTCGCCACTGGTTGGAATCGTATTTTGCACGAAGGAAGATGATTGTGGTGGGAGGCCAATCGTCTTAGTTCTAGGACATCACTACTGGAGTTCCTCAGGGTGGTGTCCTGGGCCCAACCATCTTCACCTTCTTCATCAATGACTTTTCCTCCATCATAAGGTGAGCTGTGGGTATGTTCTCTGATGATTGCACAATGTCCAGCACCATTTGTGATATTGAAGCAGTCCATGTCCAAATGCAGCAAGTCAGGAGTCTGATGGAATACTCTTCCCTTGCCTGGATGAGTGCAGTTGGAACTGCACTCGCCCAGGCAAGGGAAGAGTATTCCATCAGACTTAGCATCATCCAGGACAAAGCAGCCCCACTTGATTGACCCCCCATCCCCAACTTCAACATACACTCCCTCCAACATTGAAGCACAGTGGCAATAGTGTGTGCCATCCATAAGGTCCACTGCAGGAACTCACCAGCTTTTGACAGCACGATCCAAAACCCATGACCACTACCACTTAGAAGGACATGGCCAACAGGAGCATGGGAATACTAATGCCTACAGACTCTCCTCCGAGCCACATACGATCATGACTTGGAAATGTATCTCCATTCCTTCACTGTAGCTAGGTCAATATCCTGGAACATCCTCCCTGACAGCACCGTGGATGTACCTACAACACATGGACTGCAGCAGTTCCAGATGGCAGCTCACCACCACCACCTTCTCAAGGGCAATTCTGGATGGGCAATAAATGCTGGCCTAGCCAGTGACCGCCCACATCCCATTAAAGAATTTTAAAAAGTACCTGAGTTTGTGTTTGCAAGAATGAGATGAAGTGTTGGGGCCTCTTTTTTGGATGTTTGCTCTACTTGTGGTTTTAAAGGTGAGGTTGCATTGACTGGCCAGTTGGCAAAATGTGGGTACCTGAAATCAAGAGTGCAGAAGGAGAGGGTTGGCGTGAGTGAAGGACATGTTGGGGTGGAAAACAAGAGGTTTATGGTGCCACCATCCTTAGCTTACACTTTATGCAAAATAGCAAGGTGAGTGCAGGTTAAGGTGCATTAGATAAGAACATATTTCTATCCTGGATGCTCTCAGTGATACTGCAATGGCCTCAGTGACTGTTTGTCCTAAAATATTGAGCATCATCTCCTCCGAGAGGCTGAGGAAATACAGCTGTACCTGCCCCTCACTGGTTCACTGCAGCTCCCTGTGCTTGTGTGACTTTGTCCTGCAATAGAGACGAGGGCCAATGCCAGTGAGTGTGTTTGCGTGATGCGCCTGCCATAGCTGGAAGTATGTGGGAGATGGCAGGAAGTGTGTGTGAGGCTTGCGGAGGTGGTAAGTGTGTGAGAGTGAGGTGGAGCTTCTGACTGTTAGGCAGGAGTCCTGATTACTCATAGAGTTGTGGCACGTTGAGCAATGTGAGTGATTGGTGGTGTAGAGAATAGGAGATGCCATGGGAAGGTACATTTTCTACACTCCTGGGGTCACTGAACTTTGTCCAGCATCATGGGGTTAGACTCCATGTATATGCCTTCTTGGCCAATTCCTCCCATTCTTTTTGCAGGTTCTGTCTGGGAGTATCGTAGTCTCCTTTGGAAGCATGATTTATTTTCCTTCTTTACTGGATTAAGGCATCAAGTGTCATATCAGAGAAGGTGGGAGCTCTCACTCTGTCCAATTCCTCATTGGCAATCTTTTTGATTTGATTTATTATTGTCACATGTATTGCTATACAGTGAAAAGTATTGTTTCTTGCGCGCTATACAGACAGAGCATACTGTTCATTGAGAAGGAAACAAGAGAGTGCAGCATGTAGTGTTACAGTCATAGCTACGATGTGGAGAAAGATCAACTTAATCAGTGGTAGGTCCATTCAAAAGTCTGATGGCAGCAGAGAAGAAGCTATTCTTGAGTCGGTTGATACGTGTCCTCAGACTTTTGTATCATTTCCCTGATGAGGACACAGCTTTGTGGGACACCGGTGTTGAGGATGATCGTGGAGAAGTTGTTGTTGCCTATCCTTACTGATTGCGCTCTGTGGGTTAGGAAGGCTAGGAGCCAGTCGCAGAGGGAGGAGCCGAGCCCCAGGCCATGGAGTTTGGAGATGAGTTTTGTAAAAATAATGGTGTTGAAAGCTGAGCTGTAGTCAATAAATAGGAGTCTGACATCGGTGTCTTTGTTTTCTAGGTGTTCCAGGGTTGAGTGTAGGGCCAGGGAGATGGCGCCTGCTGTGGACCTGTTGCGGTGGTAGGCAAACTGTAGTGAATCCAGGCAATCTGGGAGGCTGGAATTGATTCGTGCCATGACTAACCTTTCAAAGGACTTTATCTTCTTCCTTCCCTTGAAAACTTTCACAAACATTTTGGCCAGCTGCTGCAGCCTGCACGCACCTCTCCTTGTGCAAGCTGTGCACATTCCTGAGCCTTGTACTGTGTGTTATGCTGGGCTACATGCCATAATCAGTTTGATGAAGTTTGTGTGCTGTCCATCTCAACTCAATCACGTGTCACAATCCTGTGACCACTTACGCACCTAATCAGATTTTTAGCTCTGCTTTTTTAAATTAACCTATTATTGGCAACAGTAACAAAACAGTTGAGATCTGATCTCAGGTTTAAGTGTATCTCCATCAACTCTGTGTAAACGTGTTGCGAGATGGTCTGACAGTGGAATTGGGTCAGTTGTCACCTCTTCTGCCACTCATGTGGCTGCCATCTTGGGTAAATGTGTGAGATTGGAAGCAGGAAAACCTTTAATGGAACACGGCTTCACTTGCAATTGGGAGTTACAAATAGCTAGACAAAGATTCACACTGCATTCATACCAAACAGTGCCTAACCAGCAATACATAAAGATGTCTGCTGGGGACCACTGTAAAAATCATAGATTCATGAAATGGTTGCAACACAGCAGGAAGCCATTCAGCCCACTCTGGCTGTACTAGCAAAAGTAGCTCTGAAAATGAAAAGGGTTTGATTGCAGGGGCCTTGGAGGAACACAAACTGTCACTTTCCATGTTCAGGCTCCAGTTCTCTTAGTCTGGGAGTGACCGATGTACTGATGATATCCAGTGAGCTGCCACATTCACTCGTGCGGCGTAAATGAGGTTTAGACCTTCAAGTGGCTCAGGCCTCAAACTGAGAAGCACTTCGCCCACAGCTGTCCATTTTCCCCATCAGTAGTTGCAGTCAATTGTGTGACAGAGCATTTGGTATTTAAATTACAGTAAGCAAAATGTAAATGATTGTGTGTCATTTTAATATGTGCATTTAGGTTTCCTTTCACAATGCGTAAAGGTAAATATGTGAAAAGTTTTCTCTTTAGAAATGTACAAACTATTGGTTCCTATTTAATTTACTCCCTCAGTATTTCCGATTGGTGGGACATTGAGGTTTCTCAGTTTGCAAGAAGTGCCACTTTATCCTGTGCTGAATTACTTACTGTGCTGTATTCCATGAGTTCATGCGACTATAATCCTTCCTTCTGCTGTAAACATGATTGTTGCAACAAATTGCAAAAATATGCACATAAATTAGTATATTAAGTTGTATGAGGAACAAAGAAATGAACAATGCATAGTGTTGCTGCCATTTGTTAAATGCAACAAATGTTCGGAGGACTTGCAATATTTCTTACTTTACTCATGTCTATCATGTCTTCTGAAACGGAATATGCTGCAATCTTAGTCCTGAAAACTTCTCTTTCACATAAATGATTTAAACTACATCTGGTCCTGGTCCCAGATTAGTAACTACCATGGCTCTTAAAGAACCGGTCTTCGGACAGTTTCATTCCAGCAGGTCTTCATTCCTGAATGAAGGGGAGGCGATGGCCTATTGATTTTACTGCTAGACTGTTAATCCAGAAACTCAGCTAATGATCTGGGGACCCAGGTTCGAATCCTGCCACGGCAGATGGTGGAATTTTAATTCCATAAAATATATTCGGAATTAAGAATCTACTCATGACTATGAAACCATTGTCAATTGTTGGAAAAACCCATCTGGTTCACTAATGTCCTTTAGGGAAGGAAATCTGCCACCCTTACCTGGTCTGGCCTACATGTGACACCAGAGCCACGGCAATGTGGTTGACTCTCAACTGCCCTCCAAGGGCAACTAGGGATGGGATATAAATGCTGGCCAGCCAGCGATGCCCATGTCCCACAAATGAATAAAACAAAATTGGAACTTTTGATGTCTCATCAGGTGTTTAGGTTCTTACCTCAATTAGATTCAGCATTAGGATGAGTTCTATGAACGTTGATGCTATATCTTTATTTTAAAATTGCATTTAAGAAAATTCTATACAATTGTTTTTCAAATGGAAGGTGTAAAAAGTGTAACCCTTTAGCAACCTGTGCAGGTAAGAATTTAAGAAAGCACTGTTGATGCCAGAAGGTTCAGGCAGCTGGAAGATGTCAACTGAAGTAAAGGAAGACTCGCTGACGCACAGATAAATCACAGGGATGGGATTTCAGGAGCGCCTAGTGGGAGGGATTTGAAGGGCCCAGGTCAGGGGGACCACAGCTCTCTTGTGAGACCTAGAGGAGTACTGATTCTCCTGGCTCCTCAGAGGGAAGTATTTCACTTATCTTGGAGAATCCCTTCTGGTTGGTATGAGCGTGATGAGGGCTCTCCTGTTTCTTTAGATAGAACCAAGCGGCATCTGGAGCAGGTAGGAGGGCAGGTGTTCTATCCCAGTAAGAATGAGGCCTACTGCTTTTTCAGTCATGGACCCAAATTCACTGACCTGGGGTTAAAGGTGGCAGAATATTATACCACTGGCGATGTTTTTCACAGAAGTTTGACGGGGGTGATATCAGGCTGAAGGTTCCTTGGCTCTCGGAGAACGTGCATTTTTAGATGATGACTCATGTGCAGCTTGGCTGGAGAGAATTCATTGGCCAGCGGCGTGACCCAAGAATGTCTGAGGGCTGAAGACTATTATGGATTCTTGGACATCAGGTCTGGGCTGCTTACTCAGCCTCCCCATTGGCTTGAGGATAAAGAGGGAGCAGGTATAAGGGTGACCCCTTATCAACAGTGAACTTCTAAAAGTGATTGTTTGCAAATTGGGGGCCATTATCTGAAATACCTGAGACCCGGTGGGTGTAAAAGATGGTCTGTAACACTCTGATTACAGACTCCATTGTGGTCTCATTGAACCTGATTCTCTATATTGATCAAGAGTAATAATTGTTGGCCATGGTGTACATCCTGTCATGGTAGTCAAGAGATCAAACTCCAGCTTATGTCTCGGATGGGTTGAAAAGGTAAATGGCACCAGGCATTCTGTTTGCATTACTGAGGCACGTGTGGCAGCGTGGGACAAAATCTTGAACCGTCTCACAGCACTTATTGACACTTAGGTGACCTCCATGGAGCCTGTGGAGGATATCTTGTTGTATGAACTGTGGAATAGCCAAGTGGTGGTCACAACGAGGAGTCCATTCACAATGGACCAGTTGCTCATGGTGTTTGTGGATGAGATAGTCAGTGGGGTTGTATATACACCACACTTGGAGGCAGAATTCCCACATTTGACATCCTCTTTTTGGGCGCATTGAACATCCTGGAACGTTGTGGTGGATATGGACAGTAGTCATGTGACAGTCAAGGAGAATACTTCCACTTCCAACACAAGTATACATATGAACATATGAAATAGGAGCAGGAGTAGGCCATTCAGCCCCTCGTTCCTGCTCCACCATTTAATAAGATCATGACTGATCTGTGTTTTGATTTCCACATTCCCACCCCCGCTTGATAATCTTTAATTCCCTTACCTAACAAGAATCTATCTGCCTCTGCCTTACAAAAATATTCAGTGGTCCTGCTTCCACTACCTTCCAAGGCAGAGTTCCAAAGTCGAACAACCCTCTGAGAGGGAAAGATTCTCCTAACCGCTGTCCTAAAAGGGCAACCCCTAATTTTGAAACAGTATTCTCTGGTTCTGGATTCACCCACAACGGAAAATATTCTTTCCACATCCATCTTGTCAAGACCATTCAGGATCTTATATACTTCAAGGCACCCCTCACTCTTCTAAACTCCAATGGAAACAAGGTGTCTGTCCAACTTTTCCTTATAATACAACTCCAGGTATCAATCCAATAAACTTCCTCTGAACAGCCTCCAATTTATTTACATCCTTCCTATCATATTGTAGAATGTGCTGAGCCTGAACTTTAACAAAGAGGAACTGCAGGCATCACAGGGAATTTACTTCAATATTAGTTCATTTACACTATTTACAATCCGTACTCAATGGGCTACAGTGAAGGCACTCTTCTCAGAGTTGACTGTTGCCGAGAGGGCCTAGCACATGACTGCCTACTGTCAGTGTTAAATCTTTATCTACATCGTAGATTAGCACATCCATTTTGTTAACCTTTTATACTATTATCAGGAGTTCCAATAGAAGCTCCAGGAAATGTACCAATCCCTGTTCAGTATATCCACTGAAGAAATGCAGACAAGTCTGTAAAAACAGCTAAAAACAGATAAGTTAAAAAAAAGCATATAGCTGTTGCTGCTGGAAAATCTTCTTCATTTTGCACGGTGGCAGAGTGGTTAGAACTACATTCCTATGGGTGGCACAGTAGTTAGCACTGCTGCCTCACAGCGCCAGGTACCCGGGTTTGATTCTCGGCTTGGGTCACTGTCTGTGTGGAGTCTGCACGTTCTCCCCATGTCTGCGTGGGTTTCCTGCGGGTACTCCGATTTCCTCCCACAGTCCGAAAGTCATGCTGGTTAGATCATTGGCCATGCTAAATTCTCCCTCAGTGTACCCGAAGGCGCCGGAGTGTGGCGACTAGGGGATTTTCACAGTAACTGCATTGCAGTAAGCCTACTTATGACACTAATAAATAAACTTTAAAAAACATGCAATCTATGAACTAGTGAAACAATTCTGCTTTTTTTAAAGCAGCGTATCTAAGAATTCAGTTTCTCTTTTATATTTGTAGTTGCTGGGTTAAACCAAGTTGTCTAACTAAAGATTAATGACAGGTATATCTTATTAGTGACAAAGTAATTAGATGTGGAATATATGTGACTGGTTTGAAACATTTTAATCACAATATCACAGATTTGTTGTTCTAGAAAGAGTCCATGTGGCCTGTTGTGCCTGCATTGGCTCTCCGAATAAGCATTAAGACTTAGTGCCATTCTCCTGCCTTTTCCTGATCCCCCTGCATGTTGTTTCTATTCAAGTAATCATCTAATGCCCTCTTGAATGCCTCAATTAAACCTGCCTCCTTCACAACTCTTCCAGACAGTGCATTCCAGACCCCAACCACTCGTGTGAAAAGTTTTTCTCACATCATATTTGCTTCTTTCACAAATCACTTTAAATCTGTGCCCTCTCACTCTCAAATCTTTTACAAGCAGGAACAGTTTCTCCATATCCACCCTGTCTAGTCCAATCATGATTTTGAACAAACACCTCAATCAAATCCCCTCGTAGCCTTCTCTTCTCCAAGGAGAACAACCCCTACCTCTCCAATCTATCTTCAAAGTTGAAGTTTCTCATCCCTGGAACCATTCTTCTGAACCACATCTGCACACTGTCCAATCATGTTGCAGCTTTATTGAACCTTAGTTAGGCCGCACTTGGAATATGGTGTTCAATTCTGGTCGCCACACTACCAGAAAGATGTGGAGGCTTTGGAGAGGGTACAGAAAAGATTTACCAGGATGTTGCCTGGTAGAGAGGGCATTAGCTATGAGGAGAGGTTGGAGAAACTTGGTTTGTTCTCACTGGAATGACGGAGGTTGAGGGGCGGCCTGATAGAAATCTACAAGATTATGAGGGGCATGGACAGAGTGGGTAGTCAGAAGCTTTTTCCCAGGGTGGAAGAGTCAATTACTAGGGGGCATAGGTTTAAGGTGTGAGGAGTAAGGTTTAAAGGAGATGTATGAGGCAAGTTTTTTACACAGAGGGTGGTGGGTGCTTGGAACTCGCTGCCAGGGGAGGTTGTGGAAGCAGATACAATAGTAAGCTTTAAGGAGCGTCTGGACAAATACATGAATAGGATGGGAATAGAGGGATATGGTCCCCGGAAGGGTAGGGGTTTTTAGTTGAATCGGGTAGCACGGTCGGTGCAGGCTTGGAGGGCCGAATGGCCTGTTCCTGTGCTGTAATTTTATTTGTTCTTTGTTCAATGTGTTCACAGGTGAAGCAGCGTTTCACTTGCACCTCCTTCAATTCACTCTACTGTACTCGCTGCTTCCAATGCGGTCTCCTCTATGCTGGGGAGACTAAATGATGTGGAGATGCCGGCTCCTTCACTATTTTGTAAATTGAGTTTGTGTCTTTATATGCCCTGTTTGTGAACTAAAATCCCACTCACCTGATGAAGGAGCAGCGCTCCGAAAGCTAATGGCTTGGGCTACCAAATAAACCTGTTGGACTTTAACTTGGTGTTGTGAGACTTCTAATGAGGAAACTAAATGCAGACTTGGTGACCGCTTTGCACAACACCTTGGCTCAGTCTGTAAGCATGATCCCAACCTTCCTGTCACTTGACATTTCAATTCACCATCTTGCTCTCATGCCCACTTGTCTATATTTGGCCTGCTGCATTGTTCCAATGAAATCCAACACAAACTGGCAAAACAGCACCTCATCTTCCAATTCAGCACATTACAACATTCTGGAGTCAACATTGAGTTCAACAACGTTTAACTGTGAACTTTCTCCTCCATCTGGACCTTTCTCTTTCCCCAATCCATAGTGCCATCTGTCACTTGTTCTTTAGTTTTGCTTTCACTGAGCACTGATCTTTGTTCTCCTATTAACACGTTCTGCTATTTATGCAAAATCTTTCGTCTTTAATGCCACCATTAACACTCCCATTGTCTTGTGTCCATGTCAATCTCTCTTGAGCTCCCACCTATCCCTGAGCTTCTATTCTGCTACATCTTTTCCACCCTCCTCTCCAACTAAATAATCCATCACATTTCTATCCCACTTCAGTTCTGAAGAGTTATACAGACTCAAAACATTAACTGTTTTCTCTCAAAGAACAAAGAACAAAGAACAGTACAGCACAAGAAACAGGCCCTTCGGCCCTCCAAGCCTGTGCCGCTCCTTGGTCCAACTAGACCAATCGTTTGTATCCCTCCATTCCCAGGCTGCTCATGTGACTATCCAGGTAAGTTTTAAACGATGTCAGCGTGCCTGCCTCCACCACCCTACTTGGCAGCACATTCCAGGCCCCCACCACCCTCTGTGTAAAAAACGTCCCTCTGATATCCGAGTTATACTTCGCCCCTCTCAGCTTGAGCCTGTGACCCCTCGTGATCGTCACCTCTGACCTGGGAAAAAGCTTCCCACTGTTCACCCTATCTATACCCTTCATAATCTTGTACACCTCTATTAGACCTCCCCTCATTCTCCGTCTTTCCAAGGAGAACAACCCCAGTCTACCCAATCTCTCCTCATAGCTAAGACCCTCCATACCAGGCAACATCCTGGTAAACCTTCTCTGCACTCTCTCTAACGCCTCCACGTCCTTCTGGTAGTGCGGCGACCAGAACTGGACGCAGTACTCCAAATGTGGCCTAACCAGCGTTCTATACAGCTGCATCATCAGACTCCAGCTTTTATACTCTATACCCCGTCCTATAAAGGCAAGCATACCATATGCCTTCTTCACCACCTTCTCCACCTGTGTTGCCACCTTCAAGGATTTGTGGACTTGCACGCCTAGGTCCCTCTGTGTTTCTATACTCCTGATGACTCTGCCATTTATTGTATAACTCCTCCCTACATTATTTCTTCCAAAATGCATCACTTCGCATTTATCCGGATTAAACTCCATCTGCCACCTCTCCGCCCAATTTTCCAGCCTATCTATATCCTGCTGTATTGCCCGACAATGCTCTTCGCTATCCGCAAGTCCATCTCTCCACAGATGCTGCCAGACCTGCTGAGTTTATCCAGCATTTTCTGTCTTTATTTTAGAATTTCAGCACCCGCAGTACTTTGCTTCTAATTAAGCTATAATTTGCGACCAACCCACCAAGTCAAATATAACTTCCTTAAAAATACATCTATTTCCAAACACCATGGAATGGGTCGCCATCTTTATGGAACATCAGTGACTGTCACTGACTCATGGTCTGCACACTCAGTCTGCTGTTTGAGCCGGACCTTCGCCTTGGCTCTCTTCAGTGCCCCACTAAAGCGCAGATCAGTGATTTTTGGAATAGTGCGATACAAGATGGAGGAAGGGGACATGGAAGTGGAGACTCTGTCTGAAGCATTTCCACTTCTGACCTCATGCCTACTGCCTCCTGTCCCAACGACTGAATCAATCTCTGCATAGGTGCAAGTGGGGCACTTTTTAGCAGGGCCTCACAGGTTCCAAATGCCAGAGGACGTCAGCCAAGCGTATCTGAGCAGTCAGAACAGGAAATGAGAAACCTGTCTGTCGCACTCCTGAAGCCATGAGGGTAGCTCGACACAGGAATAATAGAAAAGGGAGGGAAAGGGATTCATCATTGCACAAGAGTATTCACTTGGGTGCTTAAGTCTGTGCTAAGATGTTTATCAACTGTGTTCAAAAACTTTAACTCAAAGCTCCATTGTTCAGCCCCCTTCCCTTGTTGTCCACCACCTGCCAAGTCGCCTTCAGCTTTGTGCAAAGCGGGGTGCCGGGTATAAATCTCGAGGAGCAATGGGTGCCAGGGAGAGGGGTGTGGTATTGATTGTGGGTCTGCTTTGTGCTGGAGGCTGAGGAAGGGAATGTTAGAATGTAACCAGTGACAACTTTGTATTGGCTGCAATGGGAACAAGATGTAACGGTCACCTGACCCAGTAAACCATGGAACCAATTACAAAGCGATGTAATAGTCAGCTGACCAGCTGATTCACTATAAATAAGAACCTGTGTAGAATTGTATGGAGCTTGGAATGGCCCAGGGTGAGGCCCCAAGTTTGGAGTAATGATCTTTCTTTATTAAACTCTTTCTTTGATTTATAAGTTAGAGTAAATTCTGTTGTGTTTTCATTATCTGCATTTTGAAGAGTTCCTTCAGAAGAAACAAGGACCACACTGGGTTCAGCATTGAGGTGCAAGATGGCTACACATTCCTAGACTAGTTGGAGCGTGTCTGAATCGCTTTAATCCCAAAAACATTCCTGATAGCTAAGTGAGCCACATCCTTCTCTTCCTCCTCCCCTGAAAAGGCAGAGTATCATCACCTTCCTCTTCCTACAACACAACCCTGTATGTTGTACCATGTTGTGCAATGTGCCGCATGCACACCATTATCATTCTGGCCACCCTTGCTGCTTCATACTGAAGGGCACCCCCACATCTGTCCAGGTACCTGAATTGCATACTCACCATCCTGCTGATTTGCTGAATGATACTCTTGTGCTCATGTAGTCTTAGCTGTAATTTTCCTGGGTGTCAGTGGTGGTTCTCCTCGCAGGTAGCCCTCACCTTCAGGAAGGCATCTGTTGATTCACTTGGGGGTGAGAATATTTTGGAAACTTGACAGATGCAGAACGAAAACATCATGGCAGATTCTTGCATATCTTGCACAGCATGACACCATTAGAAGGGAAATGTGTCTTGTGATCCTGTCTTAGTTTCACTTTTGCCTTGAGCAGAGCACGCACACAGCTCTGGTGTCTTCGAGCTTTACACCTTTGTATGCTTCTTTTTATATGTGCCTCATCTTATTAACTGAATCCACAATGTACTTACCCAATTCCTAATGAGCAATTGTTGTCTTTTACAGTAAATAAGTCCAAAGTATGTTACCATTGAAGAATCACAACAACATGCATGATGATCTATTAATGATTGCAGACCAGCTGAACACTAATGGAGTAGAATCCCCTTCAGTTGATGAATACTGCTGGCTGATGTGAGGGTGTCTCGATCCCCACATGTTCTGTGTCTGTGGGAATCCAGCCACAGCAGCAGTTCTAACAGCTATCTCATTCTGACTGGTCTCATCTATAACAAAGTGCAAATAAGTGCAGGTCCTTGAAACATGACACTGGCTGGCACTTGTGGGCAGCAGATTGTTAGGTTCGACAAGTATTCCCAGCAGATCCCTGAAAGCAGTGGGAGAGGTGGAAATCCAGGATCACGGTGACCTGGATGGCCACAGGTAATGTCCACTCACTTTGTCCACTTGACAGGAGGTCTTCTTGCAGAAGGTTGCAAAGCTCAGCCTGAGGAAAAAGTCCGTGTCCTCCAAGGTGACGGTGCATGTCCAAGAAACTAATTATCTGCCTGTACATAGCATGCATTGGGCTAATGTCTCACACAAGCTGGAGTTCTGTGATCCTCTCTGAACTGTGGGGCAGCAGCTGGTTGGAGAGAAGGCCACTGGTTCCTCTGCTGGTGCTTCTCCTGCTGCTGGTGTTATTATTGCTTGTTCGTCATCAGAGATCCAAGATAGAGCTGCAGAAGGTGCTTCCACGCGGCTGTGGAGGCTGACTGGTGTGAAGTGTGGACCAAAGGCAAAAACTACCAGAAATGGCCTGGAAAATAGTAAAACATGGTCTGAGAACAAGTCCTGGGAGCTATAGGTAAGGAAGCAGCTGTCACATCTCACTACTTCAATATTTCCTCATCTGTCAATTCCACAGACCCTGTCTACTCCTGTTATCCTTTTGCCTTGTTCAACCAGGTAAGTTCCAGAGAGGCCCAGGAAAATTGTAAATATGAAGGCGGAATCCAGGGTTAAAATCAGCTCATGAGCATTTAACATTTGTCAGTGTTAAATTATCTATTACTGGGGAGTATCCCTGAGAACTCGCTCTATAGAAAGACACCGGGAAACACAGGGAATTATTGCAGGTCTATTTGCTCCACACTTCAAACTACAACAGCCCACCTAGGGAAGTTCCCGGGCAGATCACCTCACACCCAGGGTCACCTGACCCATAGCTTTAAAGGGGTTATGCCCCAACATGCACAACACTAAATATCAGACCCATGGGGCTTTTCCACCAGATGCGCTCAGGTTAAATGCGGAAGCTGGGAGTTTGCGCTTGCTGCTGATGCTTCCCTGAAGTGCTGTCAGCTTCTGATGTTTTAACCTGCCACCCAAACAGAAACCCACCTGCCCTGCCAGATTAAAAATCAGCTGTATGTGAGTGTAAGGAAGTGATCGGACCTCCCATTGTACCATTGCCAGTAGACTCACTGATCACTGGAGGAGCATTTTGGGACTTTCAAGATTTCAAAATCAATTTGAAGCTAAATACTCGTTGGTTTATCTGATCTGAACCTTAGCTTCAGAGAGCTGAGCCACCTGAGAAAATTGAGATTAGAATTTGATATCTGGGAATCTGAGGGCAAATTCTGCCGGGGTATTGACACTGTTTGCAGTGAAATGGGTTTATAATCCACACCTGGCTACAAGCTGGGAGGGTAAAGTGCAGGGAAGGACAATGGAAAGCTGAATCAACCTTTTACTTTGATACGGATGGAGGAATACATTTCTCCAATCATATTGGCTGGGAACAGCGATGTGCTGCAGTCAGGTGCAAAGCAAGTATTAAAAATTACTGCTAAATGTGATGGATGGTTGACAATGTCACTGGGGTGCTGGAGAGCGTTGGGTGAGGGATGGTTAAACTGGTAAATTCATAGAAATCATGGAAACCCTACAGTGCAGAAGGAGGCCATTTAACCCATTGCGTCTGGACCGACAACAATCCCACCTAGGCCTTTATCCTATAACCCCACATATTTACCCTGCTAATCCCTCTAACCTACGCATCCTGGGACACTAAGGGGCAATTTAGTATGGCCAATGCACCTAACACGCACATCTTTGGACTGTGGGAGGAAACTGGAGCACCCGGAGGAAACCCATGCAGACACAGGGAGAACACAGATGTTGTGAGACCTAACCCACTGTGAGAGCATGACTTGCAGTTTAAGCACAATGGGGTCAGGGGCAGACAAGCAGTTTACTCAGTGATTTTAATAAAATATGTCCGTCTGATAATGGCCTGGGCCAGATTTCACAGGGCCCGGATAGATTTGGCAGGATCTCCGTGTTCCAGGTTTCCCAGTCACTGACCTGTGTTCCTGCTCTCCCCTCTGTGTAATGTTTTGCTGGCAAGATACAAATGATGTACCAGAGTGAAATTGCTTCTGAAACTACTTGGTGAGGAAGCTAAAGCTGTGAGGTATTGCTTCCTCATAGCCTGAGCTATTTCTCAGGATATAATCCCGACAGTGCAGAAGGAGGCCATTCGGCCCCTCGAGTCTGTGTCGACTCTCTGAAAGAGCATCTTACCCAGGCCCACTCCCTGGCTGACAAGGAAATAAAAAACAAAAACGATCCACAGATGGTGATTGGCTTACTGAGTATTTCCAGCACTTGGTGTTTAGATTTCATTGAAGAATTAACTTACTGTTTGATGCACTATCAATCAAGCAAAGACTAGTTTGTATGCTAGAACAAATAGGCTTTTATTCGCAAAAGACTTGGAGCACAGCCATGCCGATGGACTGGTCCAGAGACTGAGGCAGGGGAGTGGGGAGCAGTCACCTTTATACCTGCACCAGGGGGGGAGGAGTCTCAGGCAGGGCCGGCAGGGACATGTCCAGGCATGTCACACACACACACACAGGCAATAAGCTTAACAGTGGTTTACCACACTGTTAAAAGCCTCTTCTGGCCTCAGCTCCTCTTTGCACCAAGTTGGTTTGGTGCAAAAGTCACAGGCCTCTGTGTGAAGTTGTAGTCTTGCTTCAATCTGTACATTGAAAGAATCCGTGGCAAGTTTCCCTCACCAGCTTGGGCCAGTCGAATTGGCTATTTAACTGCCCATCCATCGTACCAAATGTTGTACTCCCCTAATTACACTGAAACTATAGGCAACAAAAAAAACATGTTACTTTTATTTTGAAATTATAATGTGGGGGTAGCTTTGGTAAACGTTGCTTTGGTAGAGTACAGACAGGACAATTGCCCCTCTTAATACAGCCGACTCAGTTTTGAATCAAATGGTTAAAAAGACCTCTCTTTATTGTGACTTTACAATCCATCTTTGATGCAGAGCACGGAGCTTCTGCCCTCGCGATAACACCAAAAATCTTTTTAGAAGTTTTCACTTTTCAAAAAAAAATGATGGGCTGAATCTTCTGTGGAGTGACAATCACCATCAGGTTGATACTCTTGCTTCTATTTTCCTACCTTGGATTGGAGTTTCACGTCTCTGGCCCAGAGCTCTGACCCGGGCCTGCTCAGAAGTGTGGAGTGCAGCTGCTCTTGGAGGCCTTCAGAACTGTGCACCATCAGTAGGGGAAACAAGGCCATGACCCTTTTTAATGGCTCCAGCTACCATCAACCTCGCCACTTTGACAAGCTAGGAGATAGAAGGTAAGTGGGTAATGGTG
This sequence comes from Mustelus asterias, assembly GCF_964213995.1. Taxonomy (NCBI): domain Eukaryota; kingdom Metazoa; phylum Chordata; class Chondrichthyes; order Carcharhiniformes; family Triakidae; genus Mustelus; species Mustelus asterias. The sequence continues at coordinate 32,018,019 of NC_135804.1, forward strand.
GGTCACGGTTAACTTTCTTGCACCCTAGATGGGCACAGCATGCCCAAAGTGCCAGCCCTAGCTGAGCAATGCCTGTAGTTGGTGTATCAAGCTCTTAACTTGGCCTGGTTGCACCCCTGGCACTTGCTCTCCATGTGGCAGAGCCTTGAGTAAATAAATGAGAAGAAATGCAGCTGTCGGCTTGGCCAATGGCCTTTGTCCTGCTGTTTGGGAACAGCTGTCTGAATGCATCCAAGTTGCAAAATCAACTTGGTCCTGTTCATAAAATAAATAAAATGGGCCACTTACCTCCTGGCCATGTGGTCATTTTCTTTATTCATTCATGGGACATGGGCATCGCTGGCTGGCTAGCATTTATTGCCCATCCCTAGTTGCGCTTGCAGGGCAGTTAAGAGTCAACCACATTGCTGTGGCTCTGGAGTCACATGTGGGCCAGACTGGATAAGGACAGTAGATTTCCTTTCTAAAGGGCAGTGGGGAACTAGATGGTTTTTCCAACAATCAACAATGATTTCATGGTCATCAGCAGATTCTTAATTCCAGATATTTTTTATTAAATTCAAATTCCACCATCTGCCGTGGCAGGATTCGAACCCGGGTCCCCAGATCATTAGCTGAGTTTCTGGATCAACAGTCTAGCAATAATACCACTAGGCCATGACTTTCTGGCCTCCTGAACTGTGTTGATCTGAGTAGGTCATTGATGACAGGCCCATAATCATTTTCTTTACATTGCACTGTATCTGGGAAGCCAAATGAACAAAGCACAAGAAATTCAGATCAGAAGATTCGGCAAATCTTTCCAACCTCATTCGAATAAGTTAGGTTAAACGTGATCTATTGGAGGCACAGATTCTGCCTGAGGTAACATTAAGATGTGGTGACCCAGTATCCAACCCCTTTTCCCTGATTGTTGCACCAGGAAATAAACATTTCTTGGGGATGAAGATCACAAAAATTGGCTGCACATTTCCCCTGATGTCCTTGAGTCTCAGCACTGCACCACACTGAAAGATTAACCAAGGCATCTGATTCCCAGACTTTTTTTCATGTTTGCATTTCTACCTCCTTTTTCTTTCCTGTTAATCTTTAATAGACATAAAGATGCTTATTCACATTATTGTGCCTTTTGGGCTAGAATGTTCATAGCACCTTTCAATTTCAAACTGTGATATTGATCTGTGTAACCTGGATATGTCTGTTCTGTCAGATCATCAGATGACATATCCGTCAAAGTGTCATCGTGAAGGATGTCAGCATTCAAGACATTTTCTTATTAGACTTACTCTGCATAATTTCCCCATGTCAGTTATCAGTACAAGATTCTCAACAAAAGATCATCGTTTGATGAAAGGCTTGTCACGGGAAGATTTTATTTTTAACAAGGATACGTTGACCGGGGTTGTTCAAGAAATCCAATTTTTGGGGACGGGTTGGTAGCTTCACTGAGAATGCCCCTGTCCAGAAATTGGCAAGTTTGAATGTTAGTTTTCAACCCTAGGCGCAGTTCTGCTTTTAGTGGCTCAGTTTCCTTAGTTTCCAGTAGGACTGTGAGATGGAGCACTTCCTTTGTAGCAGAACACTCAATCCAAGAAAGAAACAGAAGAGTCATAAGGCCTGATTTTACCATTTTGAGTCTAAGTGCCGAATCCGGGCGTCAAATAGATCCGCGCCTGGAATCCTCTTTCCAGCGCGCCCATATGCATTTTGCCGGCTCCTGCACATGCGCAGTTCGAAAAAAATTTGACAGAGCGTACCCGGGCGTGAAAGAGAAAACAAGCAGAAAGCAGAGAGAGCGGCTCTCTGACGGTCATCCTCTGGTCGGGGGGTGGGGGGGGGGGGGGGGGGGGGGGGGAGGGGGAGGGGTGGGAGGAGGAGTGTGGGCGGGACCCAGATCATCCTCTGGTCGGGGGTGGGGGTGGGAGGGGGGGCGGGACCCAGATCATCCTCTGGTCGGGGGTGGGGGGGGGGTCTGCAGCCACTCTGCGGGCAATCCCTCCTCCCCACCAGAGGAACGAATCCCTCCTCCCGGAGTGGACGTGCGGCCATGCCATCCCACAAAACCTTCAGGATGAAGCGATTCCTCGCTAAGAAGATGAAGCAGAAGCGGCCGATTCCACAGTGGATCCGCATGAAAACCAGCTACAAGATCAGTACAAGCCCAAGAGGAGACACTGGAGAAGGACCAAGCTGGGCCTGTAAAGGGGTACACCATCACTGGTACACTACCAGCCACAGATTACTCTTCGCTGCAGGGGCAAGACAGCGGGAGAGATGGCTGTGGCTGGTAGTGTACCAGTGATGGTGTATCCCTTTACAGGCCCAGCTTGGTCCTTCTCCAGTGTCTCCTCTTGGACTTGTATTGATCTTGTAGCCGGTTTTCATGCGGATCCACTGTGGAATCGGCCAGTTCTGCTTCATCTTCTTAGTGAGGAATCGTTTCATCCTGAAGGTTTTGTGGGATGGCATGGCCGCATGTCCACTCCGGGAGGAGGGATTCGTTCCTCTGGTGGGGAGGAGGGATCACCCGCAGAGTGGCGGCGGACCCCCCCTGCCCCCTCCCTCCCCACCGATCGGCCACAGACTGGCAGCGGACTCCCCCCGCCCCGACCAGAGGATGATGATCTGGGTCCCACCCTCCCCTTCTCCCACCACTCCCCCCCTCCCCCAACCAGAGGATGATCTGGGTCCCACCCCCCTCCCCTCCCCCGACCAGAGGATGACCTGGGTCAGAGAGCCGTTGCAGTCTCTGACCCTGCTCTTTGGAAGCTGCAGCGACGACTTCAGGCTTCTATTTTGCAGGTCGATTACAGTGCGGACGCGGAACGGGCCAGAAGACGGTAAAGTGGGATTTGGCGGTAGGGTTGGGCGCGCGGTTCATTAAGTCAATTTAAATGCATGCAAATTCATTTAAATCCTCGGGCTGTCCGATTTGGGCACGGGCCGGACCCACGCCCGAATCGGGTGTCAGTAAAGCTGCGATCTGCTCGGAATCGGGTGCAGATCGTGGTATAGGCCCCCGCGCCCAAATCGGGTGTCGGTAAAGCCGCAATCTGCTCGGAATTGGGTGCAGATCGCCGTATAGGCCCGACGCCCAACTTTTTTCGGGCGCGAAGTTTTGGTAAAATCGGGCCCATACAGTCATAGAGGTTTACAGCAAGGAAACAGGCCCTTCAGCCCAACTTGTCCATGCCGCCCTTTTTTTATCCCTAAATTGGTCCCAATTGTCCGCGTTTGGCCCCTATCCCTTTATACCCATTTTACCCATGTAACTGTCTAAAAGCTTTTTAAAAGACAAAATTGTACCACCTCTACTACTACCTCTGGCAGCTAGTTCCAGACACTCACCACCCTCTGTGTGAAAACATTGCCCCTCTGGACCCTTTTTTATCTCTCCCCTCTCACCTTAAACCTACGCCCTCTAGTTTTAGACTCCCCTACCTTTGGGAAGGGTTATTAACTAAAAAGCTGATCTATCATAAAATCATATTGTAAAAACCCTACAGTACAGAAGGAGGCCATTTGGCCCAGCAAGTCTGTACTGACCACAATCCCACCCAGGCTCTATCCCTGTAACCCTACACATTTACCGTGCTAATCCCCCTGACATGAGGGTCAATTTAGCATGGCCAATCAACCTAACTCACACATCTTTGGATTGTGGGAGGAAACCGGAGGAAACCCACACAGACAGTGACCGAGGCGGGAATTGAACCCAGGTCCCTGGCGCTGTGAGGCAGCAGTGCTAACCACTGTGCCATCGTGCCGCCCTATGCCCCTCATTATTTTATAGACCTCTATAAGGTCACCCCTAAGCCTCCTATGCTCCAGAGAAAAAAGTCCCAGTCTATCCAGCCTCTCCTTATAACTCAAACCATCAAGTCCCGGTAGAATCCTAGTCAACCTTTTCTGCACTCTTTCTACTTTAAATCCTACAGAGCAGCATTCATAGAATAGCAGTGAACAGTGGAGAAATGCGCACTGTCAATTCCTAATGTGACAGTAGGAGGCATTTTGCTTCGCGAGTTTGAGAGAAGGACGAACAATTCCAAGCAGGCTATCACCATTTCTCTCTCTCAAGAATAGTTAGTGCCCCATCCTACTTTTAAAGTTTCAGTTTATTTATTAGTGTCACAAGTAGGCTTACATTAACACTGCAATGAAGTTACTGTGAAAATCCCCTAGTCGCCACACTCCGGCGCCTGTTCGGGTACACTGAGGGAGAATTTAGCATGGCCAATGCGTCTAACCAGCACATCTTTCGGACGGTGGGAGGAGACCGGAGCCCTCGGAGGAAGGTACGGGGAGAACGTGCAGACTCCACACAGACAGTGACTCAAGCTGGGAATCGAACCCAGGTCCCTGGCGCCGTGAGGCAACAGTGCGAACCACTGTACCACTAACTTAAATGTGGTTAACACTGACATTGTTATGTATGTATTTAAGGGGGCGGGGGGGGGGGGGGGGCGGTGAAATATTCAGAATTGGAGAATTCCCAAGTAGCAGTGCAGGAATCAGATGCATAACCTGAAATCGAGCACCAAGGGAATTAATTCATTTCAAGCTTTTCTTTTAAAAAAAAGAAGTCTTAAAGGTATTGTGATTAAATAACTCTGATTTACTGTATGGAATCAGTTGTCTTTTCCACAATATAATTATGAGATGCACCTCGTCAAAATTTTGGAAGGCCCTGTCAGTTTGAAAAGAACATGACCTTAAGATTGTATCAGTATGTTTGCTGATGCATACAGGCAAGATAGAAGGGTCACAGTGAAGCAACACAGGAGGGAAAAAAAGAGCTTTTCTAAACATATGTACTCAACTGAGGTGAATTTGTTGGATAGATAAGAGTATAACCCGTTCAGTGTAAGGAGCAAGAGGTGGTAAAATTTTTAGACTTCTATAGGTTTTTAAGCACTCACCATCTAATCAGTCGCTGACAAATACATTGTAAATCAAGGCTCTGGTAAGTGGAGATGCCAGAAATGTTTGATCTCATTCCAAGCCTTGAAACAACTTGCTTATGTTGTGTGCAGTTTGGCTCCTAACTAAAACAAAGCACTGAAAGATGAATGTTCTCACAGGTCACGGTGAGTCAAACTGTCAGTCTTGAACGACTACATCTTTCAGCTGGATTGAGGTGAGAGGTAAAGTCCAAGGGAACTGCAGACTGACAGGATTCTTTCCTCAGCTTCCACTACTTATGGCAGATCCTCAGTTAAACCAAACACTTGTCATGTTCAGAGAAAGTTTTATAAATTTTTAATGATATTCAGCATAGCTGCTGCTTTGAAATTTTGCTGTACTTTAATTTTTTTTTCTTCGTTAGTGAAGGTTTGCTTATTCACTGAAGTGCTCGGAGCATGTCCTCGGGATGCCATGATAATTGTGCTGTTAATAATATCGTAGCAGTAGAAATGTGCTCATGCTAATCAAGCCATAAGAATTTTTAATATATTCAGTTATTACATTGCACCTCATACAAATCATGTCACTTACAATTGCCACTATGCACTTGTAGCGTAATTGTATACACTTACTGGAAATTTCCACTGGTCAGGTTGATAAAAGCAAAAACAGCCTTCATATTATTTGTGTTCCTGATAATGTTTATACCATTTAGGGTTTTGTTATAATTCAGGTTAAAAAAACAGAATTACCCATTGCATCCAATTGCAAATGCAAATAATCAGTGGAGAGACAGCATCATATTCACAGGATGCAAACCATAACAGTACAAAGACCTTGCAAAAGAGGTTTTTATTAAAGTTTATTTATTACTGTCACAGGTAGGCTTACATTAACACTGCAATTCGGGCCCGATTCTCCCACTGCGACCCGCAACTTTTCTGGTGGATCCGGTCGGGAGAATCGTGTGTCGGCCATTTCGCGGGATTCGCGCATGCGCGTCTCCCAGAGCCGGAGAACAGTCGCAGTCGAGACCACGCTGGAACGCGGCGGGAAGAGAGATAAGTCATTTGAATCTTTTTTTAATGTTGTTTAAATATGTTTTGCATGTGATTATCGGGCCCGGCACAGAACTTGCTGGACCCAATAGCATCTCTCACCCCGCCAGGAGTACTCCATTCCGGCGGGGTTTAGAATAGCTCCCCACGTTCAGGGAACTAGCAGGGGATCCCGTCGGAATGAAGGTGGAGCAATCGGGGACCCCCCAGGGGGTTGGGCAGCAGGCGGGTGGTGCCCCCTGGGCATGGGCACTGCCCAAGGGGCAAAGTGCCCATACCCGGGGGCACCATGGCACTGCCCACTAGGCATCGGGCTGTGTCAAGGAGGCAGGGTCTATTGTGGACGGGGCTGAGAGGCGATTGGTGGGGGTGGGGGGGTCCCGCTGCCACTCTGCATTGGGATCAGTCTGGGCTGGAGGGAGGCCAGCGATTGGGGTGGGATGGGGGTGGTCTGCTGGGGGGGGGGGGGAGGGGGGGTCAGTGAGGAGGGGGGGATCTGCCGGGGTGAGGGAGGTGGGGGGATCGCCACTGCTGTGGGGGGTCGGCTGGACCTCGGGGCGGGGGGCCGGGCTGGCCTGGGAATTGTTGTGGGGGTCACGATCAGGCCGTTGCCGTTGCGGGGGGGGGGGGGGGGGGGAGGCTGGAGGGGCAGCACTGTGGGGGTCCCGGCTGGCCAGCGATTGATCTTGCCACAAATGGGGAGACTGACAGATCAGGGCCACTGCGCATGCGCAGAGTTCCAGAACTGTCAGACTCCAGCGCGAATAGGTCCTGCCCTTGGGTTTTTAATGTTATTTATGATTGTGACCTCTGCAGTGGACAGAGTGGGGAGATTCAGGTCTGAAGCTGCACTGAAAAAACAGTTGTGATTTAGAACCGTTTTCCCACTAATTCAGCATTTTTGGGAGAATCACCTCCGAGGTTACTGTGAAAATCCCCTAGTCGCCACATTCCAATGCCTGTTTGGGTACACTGTGGGAGAATGTAGCCTGGCCAATGCACCTAACCAGCATGTCTTTTGGACTGTGGGAGGAAGCTGGAGCACTCAGAGGAAACACACACTGACACGGGGAGAACATGCATACTCAGCACAGACAGTGACCCAAGCCAGGAATTGAATCCAGGTCCCTGGTGCTGTGAGGCAGCAGTGCTAACTACTGTGCCACCATGAAGTCTGTGGTTCAGCAATGCTAGTTATAGCTGGATATGGAACAGTACATTCTTTGAAAGATATTCTGACATGTATCAGGGTACATTTAAACTGCAGCCACAAATCTGAGACTATTGGCTGCTGAACAACCTATCTGGCCTGGAAAACCTAATTTTATATTTGTGGAATGTTAAACTTCTTTAAACTAAAAAGAAACACATTGCCAAAATATATATTTTTAAATGTTTGTTTCTGATATTTCAGCCTCTATCCTCCTACTCCAGTGTAATATTTAGTCTCAGATTTGTAGCTGCAGTTTAAATGTATCCAAAGACATGTCATTATTTCATTTAAAAAAGTACTGTTCCTTATTGAGCTATAGCCAGTTACAATAGTACTATTGACAATGGACAGCTGGTTAGTGCTGCAGAGAGATGCCAACAGCATGGTTCAATTCCCGTACCGGCTGAAGTTATTCATGAAAGCTCTGCCTTCTCAACCTTGCCCCTCACCTAAAGTGTGGCGATCCTCAGTTTAAATTACCACCAGTCAGCTCTCCCCCTCAAAGGGGAGAGCAGCCTATGGTCACCTGGGACTATAGCGACTTCACGTTTATAGGAAAACTGGCACTTCAGTGTCACCGTTCTATTTAAGCATTGCATCAAGCCCAATTCTGTTCTTACCTGCTCTCCACACGTACTCTCTGCTGAAAGAGCCAATGGATAACAATCCGGAGCTGGTACCCTGGCTGATCTTTCCTCCAATCTAAAGTCTCTGCAACTGTAATGTTTCATGGCTCTCTCAGGTGAGATCAGCGAGCAATCCTCTGGATTTATAGGGCCCAGTGCCACGTAACCATTAAGGAAGCTTTGAGATCAAAATTATTATTACCTCATTTAGTCTGTGTCACTTAAAATCAATTTTTGAGACTCCTTCTCAATCTGCAATGAATCGTTAATTGTTATCCATTAATAACCTGGTTTTTTAAAAGTGCCTGGTACATATATACAGGCAGAATTGCAATGTATCTTCCCGTGCTTTAGAAAGCGTTGAAATATATTTTAGGGTCCTTCTACTGAAATGTGAAAACACACAATCATGGACCTGATTCGCATGTAATTTGTCTCATTACTAGTAATTCTGCCAACAGGGAATTCAAAGTGATGAGGAAATCATTTAAAAAGGAAAAAATACTCGCTCTGATCAGGAATCTGTCCCTGGACTATAGAACGTATTTTGCCAAAAGATATCCACCCGTTTTTATTAGTGCTTAGGCAATCATAGTGGCAGGGGCCCGGGTTTGATTCCCGGTTTGGGTCACTGTCTGTGCAGAGTCTGCATGTTCTCCCCGTGTCTGCGTGGGTTTCCCCCGGGGGCTCCGGTCTCCTCCCACAGTCTGAAAGATGTGCTGGTTAGGTGCATTGGCCATGCTAAATTCTCCCTCAGTGTACCCGAACAGGCGCCGGAGTGTGGCGACTAGGGGATTTTCACAGTAATTTCATTGCAGTGTTAATGTAAGTCTACTTGTGACACTAATAATTAAATTTTAAACTTAAATTAGGGTCAGAATGAGGCAGGGAGCCATTATACCAGATTTCTGCCTATTTTAGCATCTGCTGAAGTTTGCTCCACAATATCTAACTGGAGCTGGGAGCATCCACCATAAAATATACAGCTTTATCTAAATCATGTGGTAATCACCCAGGGATGCCACACATCCCGTTTTCTCTCATCACTGCCCTATTTATGCCAGGTGCCAATCATACCTGTATGAGATGACCACTCAATGGGTGGGATTTTCCACCCCCCTGGCAGATGTAGTGAGTCAGCCAGAAGTCCATTGACTTAGGCAGGACCAAAAGGTCCTACCAGAGGGTGGGGCAAGAAAGTTCTGGGCAATGTCTCCCCGCTACAGAAAGATTGGAAGTGGATTTAAAGGGCTCAGTGGATACTTTCCAAATATCAACAGAAAGCTTGGGGGTGAATTTTCCCCTTAACCACGCTGCAGAAAATGTGTGAGAACAGATCAGCCGCTATTTTCCCCCTGCCTGATTGTCCAGACAGTGTAAAGTAGGTTGTGTGCGGATTTATGCCAGCAGTATTTGAGAAGGCTGTTGAAAGGAGATGGTTCTTTTACACACACAGGAACATTGGACATATCTTGGAGATCTGTCACCCAAACGGATGGTCAATTATTCAGATAGATTTATTTATTTACTTTGAGGAAGTGACACTACAGGTTCAGCGCCATGCTGCAACTTCAGGGCAAGCGTAATAGCATTGGTATTGGATTGAAGATCACCATTAATACTCTTTTTAATATAATATGTAATGTCCAGTATTGTGTGCAGTTTTGGTCAGGGGTAAGTTTTTCACTCAGAGGGTGGTGGGTGAGTGGAATCGGCTGACGTCGGTGGTGGTGGAGGCAAACTCGTTGGGGTCTTTTAAGAGACTTCTGGATGAGTACATGGGATTTAATGGGATTGAGGGCTATAGATAGGCCTAGAGGTGGGGATGTGATCGGCGCAACTTGTGGGCCGAAGGGCCTGTTTGTGCTGTGGCTTTCTATGTTCTATGTTTACCTAAGGGAAGCTGTATTTGTCACTGAGGGAGCGCGTCAAAGGTTCACTAAATTAATTGCTGGGATGGAGGGGTTGTCCATTTAGGAAAGATTAAATATTCTGGGCCTTTATTCATGGAGTTTAGAAGAATGAGAGGCGAACTCATTCAAGCATCCAACATTCTTACAGGTCTGGGCAAGATGGATGCAGGAAGAATGTTTCTCTTGGTTGGTCAACAACTAGATCAACAGTGATCTCATTGAATGGTAGCACAGTCTTGAAGGGCTGAATGGCCTCCTCCTGCTCCTATTTTCTATGTTCTTATGTCCAAAATTAATTTTTAAGAGATTTGCCTGAAGTGCCAAACCTCAATCCATAAAAGGTGGCATGCGCAATGCCATGGGCCAGATTCTCCAACCCCGCTCATTGCTGGGATTCTCCCGTCCCGCTGCAGTGAATGGAGATTTGGCTGAGTGCCAAATTCTCCATCCTTGCAGGCAGCGGTGGGGGGATGTGAACGGCCGGAGAATTCAGGCCCGTATATCTACACTCAATAATTTTGTTCCTGGTCTGCCCTTTAAACTATTACATAGTTTGTGATGACTTTACTTGACGAAGTAAACAGGTTGAAAAGCTTTTGTAAAGTCTATTGCCTCAAAGAAACTGCATCCGAATTCTTCCACAATATCTCAGCCCCCTTTCAAACCTTTTATATGTCGACTGCCACCACCCCCGACCCACCCCCACCCACCCCCCAGCCCCCACCCCACAATGATATGGTGTCATGGGTGCATGCCTAACCCACTCCGACCCATTCTCCTCTATTTCTTTTCCATATAAAAACTTCCTGAATATCTGCAAAGTATCGCTGAAATGGAGAAATAAGAACAGGATTAGGCCATTTTGTCACTGGGATCTGTTCCATCATTCTTTTAATCACGATTGATCTGTACCTCCTTTGAGTGCCTTTTTTCCACATTTTTAAAAAAGTTTAGTTATTAGTCACAAGTAGGCTTACATTAACACTGCAATGAAGTTACTGTGAAATTCCCTTAGTCGCCACACTCTGGCGCCTGTTCGGGTCAATGGACCTAACCAGCATGTCTTTCTGACTTTCTTATCCTCACCTTGCAAAAATCTATCAAACTCAGTCTTAGAAATTCCAAATCTCACAGCATCCTTAGGGCAGGACTTTCCTCTCAACTTGTTTTGCAATGGTGAAGGCAGCCTGCCAATGGTTGGTGATGGGATCACCTGGTCCAACCATTGTCAATGGGGTTTCTCATTGAATGCTCCGCTCACTGCCGGGAACCAATGGCAGTTTGTACCATCGGCAGGGCCAGAAGATCCTGCCGTCGTGAACTACTGGAAAATTATGGCCACAGTCTTTTGGGGAGAGTGGTTCAGATTTCTACCACCCTTTGTGTGAAGCAATGCTTCCTGATTTTGCTCTTGGTTTAGCCCTAATCATGCGTCCCCTGGTTCTGGCTTCCTCCACCGGAGGAAATAATTGCTCTGCATCTACCCCATCATAGAAACATAGAAACTAGAAGCAGGAGTAGGCCATTCGGCCCTTCAAGCCTGCTCCGCCATTCATTTTGATCATAGCTGATCATCGAATTCCATATCTTGATCCCCCTTCCCTTCCTACCAATCAAATATCTATATAATTTTAAACATCTAAATTAGATAACCTCTCAATTCTCTAAACTCAAGGAATGCAAAACCAGTTTATATAACCTGTCCTCATAATCTAAATGTCTAAACCCTGATGAAGGGCCGAATGGCCTACTCCTGCTTCTAGTTTCTATGTTTCTATGATGGGGTAGATGCAGAGCAATTATTTCCTCCGGTGGAGGAAGCCAGAACCAGGGGACGCATGATTAGGGCTAAACCAAGAGCATTCTGATGAATCTGTGATGTATACTCTGCAAAGTTCTTGTGAAATCCTCAGGCAGAAAAATAAGATTCAGAATCAAAACTGCATGTGCTGTTAAAACATAAATTCCTTTATTCTCCTTCTGACTCCCTCTACTGATATATGTGAATGGTAGCCTTAAGTGGACAAAATGCACAATGCAATTTTCAATACACGACAGTCTAGTGCCCAAACTGAATGCAGTACTTCAGCTGGGGTTTGATCAAGACTCTGAGAGAGTTCCAAATATTCACCATCCTCAGGGTAAAAGAAAATTCTCCTCATCTCTGTTTTAAATGAGTGACCCTTTAAGCTTAAATGACCCATTGTTCTAGATTCTCCCACACGAGGAAACATTCACTCAACATTTATGCTGCCGACACCCCTCAGAATCTTATATGTTTCAATCAATCACCTCTTATTCTTCTAAACTCCAGTGGGTACAAACCTAGTCTGTCCACTTCTACAATACTGACAGATGCAGCTACAGCAGGCAGGTTGGTGAGAATGAGGTCAAGTATGTTTTTCTCTCGTTAGTTCCCTCAACACGTCCTAGCAGCTATGTCCTTTAGCACCCAGCCAGCTCGGTCTGTGGTGGCACTACCGAGCCACTCCTTTGACAGTGAATTTCCAGCTTCTCACTTTCCATCTCTTTCCATGGGGCAGCATGGTGGCACAGTGGTTAGCACTGCTGCCTCACAGCGCAAGGGACCCGGGTTCAATTCCCGCTTGAACCCTGGTTCAATGAAGAGTTCAGAAGAGCATGCCAAGAGCAACATCAGGCATACTAAAAATGAGTTGGAAAACAGGTGAAGCTACAACACAGGACCATTTGCATGCCAAACAGCAAGGCAGCAAGTAATAGACAGAGCTAAGAAATTCCACAAACAAATAGACCAGATCGAAGCTCTGCAGTCCTGCCACATCCAGTCGTGAATGGTGGTGGATAGTTAAACAAATCACTGGAAGAGGAGGTTCCATAAATATCCCGATCCTCAATGATGGAGCAGCCAGTACATCACTGCAAAAGATAAGTCTGAAGCGTTCACAATAATCTTCAGCCAGAAGTGCCGAGTGGATGATCCATCTCGGCCTCTTCCAGAGGTCCCCAGCATCACAGATGTCAATCTTCATCCAATTTGATTAACTCCATGTGATGTCAAAAAACAGCTGATGGCACTGGATACTGCAAAGGTTATGGAGCCTGACAATATTCCAGCAATAGCACTGAAGACTTGTCCTCTACAACTTGCAACATCTCTAGCCAATCTGTTCCAGTAGAGCTACAACACTGGCACCTTCCTGACAATGTGGAAAATTGCCCAGGTATGCCCTGTACACAAGAAAGAGGTCAAGTCTAACCCAACAAATTACTGCTCCATCAATCTACTCTCGATCATCAGTAACGTGATGGAAGAGGTCATGAACAGTGCTATCAAGCGGCATTTACTCAGCAATAATCTACTCCCTGACGCTCAGTTTGGGTTCCACCAGGGTCACTGAACTCCTGACCTCATTACAGCCTTGGTTCAAACATGGACAAAAGAGCTTGAACTGTTTTCCTCGCTGGAGAGAACCACTCCTGGCGAGGCCATCAAGGCAAGTAAGCCCGGATGATTGAGTGCCGGGCTCATGAAACAAATGCAAATGAGGATTTAAATGAATTTAAATAATTTATTCAGCTTCTCACCGCAAAAGGGCGAGAGGCTGACCTCACCGGAAATCCAGCTCTCGCCAAATCACAAGAGCCGAGAAATCGGACCTGATCCTGATTTCTCGTCTCTCACACAATTTTACCGGCTCACTCCACCCATCGGTGGCAGGGCAAGCAGGTAAATTCCACCCAAAGTACTCTCTTTCAGGGTCAAGATCTGTGCGAGTACCAATACTTTGTTCAGCTTGCAAGATAATATTGGAAAAGAGAGACGAAAAACAAAACAGCGCAATCAATGAAGCAGTTCTCAATCTCATGGAGGTTGGCCACCAACCAAGCAAAATCTACATCAGAAATAGACAAGACTCAATCATTTGGAAGTGACCATGGCCTCCCATGAACTCATTGTATATCATTGATGGAATGAGAGCATTGAGAAAACTGGGAGGTTATCCCATCCTGGAGAGTTTATGGTCCAGTAGAACTTGACAACCATGGCATTACCAATGATGAATATTGGATCTCATCAGCACTTGTCTTGAAACTCTTGAAAAAGCCATGTCCAGTCATATTATTTGCAGATTAATTGATGCTGGCTTTGTGTGAATCTTTGATGTACACAGGAAGGTTTTTGGAGCCGGGTACAAATTGATAAACATTGATAAACATTGTTCATTCCTTCGCACTTGGTTGGGTTTAGAAGGAAAGGGACCCTCACCTGGTTCCAGCAAACAAAATGCCAAGTGCAGTAGGAGGGGACTTGAGTTACTGAGGGGGGTAAGGAAAACCAGGAGAAAGACCATATGAACAAAGAGCAAGACTAGGCCATTTAGCCCCTTGAGCCTGCTCCGCCATTTAGGAAGAGCATGGCTGATCTTTACCAGCCATTGCAGGACAGAGCAGTGAAAGCAGAGATACCAGAAACCAACCTGTTTCCTGGGCACAAAATATTTGATAAGTTATGATGATAATGGCCATATCCTTTCTTTGGGTTGGTGAACTTGTTAAATACTTCTGTTATTTCATTCGCAGTTTAAGTTTATTTGTTAGTGTCACAGGTAGGCTTACACTAACACTGCAATAAAGTTACTGTGAAAATCCCCTCGTCGCCACAGTTTGGCGCCTGTTCGGGTACACTGACGGAGAATTTAGCACGACCAATGCATCTAACCAGTATGGCTTTCGGACTGTGGGAGGAAACTAGAGCACCCGGAGGAAACCCACGCAGACACGGGGAGAACGTGCAGACTTCGCAAAGACAGTGACTCAAGCCGGGAATCAAACCCGGGTCCCTGGCGCTGTGACGCAGCAGTGCTCACCACCGTGCCACCCAAGATAATCTCTTTATCCCAATCAATGGCAACACAGTTGGGCACGATTATTAAACATGGTAAAGTTATGATTTATCACACAGCACATTCAATTTCATGAGCAGCCATTACCTAAATCAAGCTCATCAGTTAATATTTGCATAAGCACTGAGTTGAAGCAGCAAGTTTCCCATAAGCTTTCTCACCTGTCAGAAGATTCTTGGAGTCCCACCTTCACAATGGGTTACTATGGTAACATCTCTTGGTGAGTATTAAATGTAGCCCGCTGGTCAAATTGATCTTTTTTTTACTTTCCCTTCCATATTACTGTAAATGTTATTTTAACCTTGCTTTCTCCTGAACAACAATAATATTTTGCTTTCCATTAATTATCAGGTTTAATTAATTACTAATACTGACCAATAGCTTCTGCCACTTGTCTATTGATTGAAATTGCCATAAAGATGTATCGAAGTTGCACATCAATTGTTCCCAGAGATTTTCACACACTCAGCAATTGTATTCTTGCACCCGAATACACTCTTTGAATCAAATAACTGTAGAGAGCGTAAATGTAATTGAGATCTGACAATTCAATTTTAATGACTTCATTCTCTCAGTGAGGGACTAAAGGCTTTGATTAATGATTGCCCAAAATGATTTCCTGTTATTCATTGTCCCTTCAGAATTTCTGACCAATCTCTGCAGTCTTCAAGCAATGCCTAAATTTAAGTGAAATTGTCCCATCTATTTCTGTCTCAGGCTAGTCTCCAAATGTCAACCTTTCCTTTGGCAGCATTTTAAGCTTTGTCCTAGATATGGAATCAGACTCTCCTTCCCACCTGTCTTTCATGTTTTGTAGGCATGACCTCTGGTATCACACGCAGCACTATTAGAGCTTCAGATTTTCAGGAGCCTGGGAGGAAATTTCGTTGAGCACACTTTTTTTTTAAGGCATGAAGACCACCTTTGCAGCAACTGACTGATTGGCTTCCAGACTCCTTGATCCTCCTACGGTTGTGGATGTTTGAGCTGACAATTTATCTGGCTGCGACTGAAAGCGTTTGCATTGAATTCTGACTGACTGCATGCAAAGTGGAAATCTGAAAAAATGTTGTCATTGATGTGAGCAACTTTGCAGCTTTAGTAATCTCTCCCATTTCCCTGTCCGTTTCACACATCTATGTTTCACTTCATTCTCTTTCACTTTGGAATTAATTTAACACCGCCTCCCCTCCATGCCAGCTTGTCTAACTTGTGCTTTACTGAGGCTAGTTTTCTTCTATCTTGATTTTCTCACGCATTTTTGTTAGCTGACTGAAATATTTTTTTTCCCTGTCACCTAATAATTTTCATCAACTCCTTCTAGCTCTTTTATAAGCAAACCGCTTGCTTAATGTAATTAAAAAAAAACTGTGACAGACCAACAGACTCAGCCCATGGCTTCTACCTGTTCTCCTCTACCTCTGCTCTGCTCTCACCAAACTCTTCATCCTCTTCATGGCTTGAAGTGAATGCTTCAAATGGGTTTGTTCTGCCCAAATATATTGAGGTTTGGCCACATATAATTATTGAATACAATTCAAATATTTCTCCACCACCGATGCTCAGTAGCAGCAATGTGTAATATCTACAACTTGCACTGCTGAAATTCACCAAAGATCCTTAGACAGCACCTTCCAAACCCCTGATCACTTCCACCTAGAGGGACAAGAGTAGCAGATACATGGGAACATCACCACCTGCGAGTTCCCCTCCAAGCCAGTCACCATCCTGACTTGGAAATATATCGCCATTCCTTTGCAGTCACTGGGTCCAAATCCTGGAATTGCCTCCCTAATGGCATTATGGGTCAACGCACAGCATGTAGACTGCAGTCATTCAAGAAGGCAGCTCACCACCACCTTCTCAAGGGCAATTAGGGATGGGCAAGAAATGCTGGCCAGCCAGCGACGCCCATGTCCCACGATTGAATTTTTAAAAATTAAACTCAAAACAAAGAAAAAGCTTCCCTAAACAGTTTGAGCTGCACACACTTAGTGAAGAATTGCAAAATGCAGTGGAACAGCAGCTCCGATAGGTTGGTAGCTGAGGCTAAAAGACAGTAATGGTGGCAGGAAAAATAATTATCACTGCAAAATCAGACTCCCTGCAAACAGATCTCTAAAATGTTAATCCTGGATTACAGGCTGTTTATTGCAAACTAAATACTGAGATTTTTTAAATTAAAATTGTGATACAGTCCTTTTAAAATAGATCAAATCATTTACGCAGAGAGTGGTTGGGGTGTGGAATGGACTGCCTGCAGTGATAGTGGAGTCAGACACTTTAGGAACATTTAAGCGGTTATTGGATAGGCACATGGAGCACACCAGGATGATAGGGAGTGGGATAGCTTGATCTTGGTTTCAGATAAAGCTCGGCACAACATCGTGGGCCGAAGGGCCTGTTCTGTGCTGCACTGTTCTATTGGTTAGCAGCTGATTTGAAGAGTGAGTATTAACCCAAACTACCCATTATTTGAATGGAATGTTTCTCAGTCAGAAATGGTTTGTCGAGGCCATAATCCCAACCAGTGTCTCAGCTGAGAACCATTCTCAGCAATTCACCATTCCGTGATGAAATGTCGTTCAGCAACTATGCAAGTTTGTGACTTCAGTTATGTCCCTGAGAGTGATTGCAAATGGGTGATGGGCTATATATGTTTCTTAGTTATATTTTAACATCGCTTTTTCCACTGATTTTAAAAATCATACTTCGTAATCGTGCTTAAGGGAGGCAGTGGCAGAGTGGCATTGTCAGAGGACAAATGATCCAGAGACCCAGGGCAAGATCTGGGGACCCAGGTTCAAATCCCACCACGGCAGATAATGAAATTTGAAATTTAAAAAAAAATCTGGAATTAATGAAACATGATGGCCCGGAAACCATTGTCGATTGTCATAAGAACACATCGGCCCCAATCTTACCTTCTCGCCCTATTGGCGGAGTGAGCTGGTAAGATCGCAAAAGAGCCGAGAAATCAGGTTCACGCCCGATTTCTTATGTCTCACGATCTTACCAGTATCGAATATCTGGCGAGATCTATTTAAATACAGATTTAAATATTATAAATGAGCCCAGGATCCAATTGTCTGGGCTTACCTGTCTCTGCGGCCTTGCCGGTGAATGTTCTCTCCAGCGAAGTTCATATATGATCCCAAACTGAATGCAGATTAAAGTTACCCACTGATGGGGACCAGTCGTGATGGCCTCGCCAGTAGGACAGGAGGCCATTGAGGCCCCCTGGGAGGTCAGGGGCAGGGTTTTCCCCTTGAGCATTGCCAACCTGGCACCCTGGCACTGCCATCCTGGCACACTGGCAGTGCCCACCAAGCACCGGGCAGTGCCAAGGGTGCGGGTTCAATTCCCGGCTTGGGTCACTGTGTCTGTGGAGTTTGCATGTTCTCCCCATATTGCTCCAGAAAACCATCCTGTATGCACTCCAGAAATTCCTCCTCTATTGTACTGTGACTAATTTGACTCTCCCAATCTATATGCAGATTAAAAGTTGCCCATAATCACAGATGTTCCTTTAACACATGCACCTCTGATTTCCTGTCGAATGTTTTTCCCAACATTACCACTACAGTTTGGTCTGTATACCACACCCACCAATGTTTTTTGCCCCTTGTTGTTTCTTAACTCGACCCATACAGATTCCACAACATCT
Organism: Mustelus asterias; assembly: GCF_964213995.1. Classification (NCBI taxonomy): domain Eukaryota; kingdom Metazoa; phylum Chordata; class Chondrichthyes; order Carcharhiniformes; family Triakidae; genus Mustelus; species Mustelus asterias. The sequence goes on from NC_135804.1 coordinate 32,036,290, forward strand.
ATGCTAATATCTTTCCTCAATATTGTGTCACTATCATCTTTAATCAACAATGCAACTGCACCGCCCTTTCCTTTCCGTCTGTCCTTCCTAAACACTGAATAGCCCTCAATGTTTATTTCCCATCCTTGCTCACCTTGGAGCCACGTCTCCGTAATACCAACTATATCATTCCCCCATACATCTATCTGTGCAACTAATCCATCCATTTTGTTTCAAATGCTCCAAGCATTCAGGTACAAAACCTTAAAGTGGGCACTTTTAACATTTCTTTTCCCTTTCCGACTAATCTTTACTCGGTCCTTATCTGACTCTGGTCCTTGATTTCTCTGCCTATCACTTTCCTTATTCTCCTTACCATCTTTTATTTTTGTTCTTAATTCCCCCTGCTCTGAATCCTTGCAAAGGTTCCCACCCCCCCGGCCATATTAGTTGAAAGCCTCCCCGACTACTCTAACAAGTACCCCTTCCCCACCCCCCCCCCTCAAGGACATCAGTCCCGATCCTGCCCAAATGTAACCCATCCAGTTTGTTCAGGTCCCACCTCCCCCAGAACAGGTCCCAATGCCCAAGGAATCTGAAACCCTCCCCCTTGCACCATCTTTTCAACCACACATTCATCCTATGTATCTTCCTCTTTCTACTCTGACTGGCACATGGCACAGGTAGTAATCCCGGGATCACTACCTTTGAGGTCCCACTTTTCAGCTTCCTATATTCTGCTTTTAGGATCTCATCCCTTTTTTTTGCCTATGTCGTTGGTACCAATGTGTACTGTGACCACTGGCTGTTCGCCCTCCCCCTTTAGAATGTCCTGCAGCCGCTCCGAAATATCCTTGACCCTAGCACCAGGGAGGCAACATACCATCCTGGAGTCTTGTTTGCAGCCACAGAAGCGCCTACCTATTCCCCTTTCAATTGAATCCCTTATAACTATTGCATTCCCTCATTTTTTACTCCTTCCCTCTGTTGTAGAACCAACCGTGCTGCAACAGATTTGGCTGTTGCTGTTTTCCCCTAAAATGTCATTCCCCTCAAAAGTATCCAAAACTGTATATCTGTTTTGCAGGGGAATAGCCACAGGAGATTCCTGCACTGCCTGCCCCTCTTGCTGGTGGTCATTCATTCCCTTCCTGCCTTTGGACTCTGAGCCTGCGGTGTTACCACCTTTCTATCCAGACTATCCATGGTACTCTCTGCCTTGTGAATGCTCCACAATGTCCCCAGCCGCCAGTCCAGCTCCGAAACACGGGCTTCCAGGAGCTGCAGCTGGAGACACTTCCTGCACACATGCTGGACCCAGGCATTGGAAACAATCGCGGCCTCCCACATGGAGCACGATGAGCAGACCACGGCTTGGAGCTCTCCTGTCGCGTCTTACCCGTTTAAATTAAACTTTTGAAAGATGTTTTGTTTCAGATTTTATCCAATTCTCTAGGGCCCTTCTTTCTTGTTCCTCATTATTAATGAATATAACCTTTACAAATTATAAACCATATAAATTACCTCTGAGACTATGAGAGATTAAATTATTCCGCTCCTTGACACCAGTTCTTCCTCTACCCACTATACAGTCAGAGTGACTGTGGTGACTTCTCCCAGAATGCTCCTTGGTGAATTCTCTCTGCTGCCTCTGCTGGATGGACAGTCAATCTGCATGTAGCACTCACAGCGTTGTCAGCTTCATTGCGAGGTGGGCAGTCTAAACCACACCCCTGCAGATTTACTGGGGTCAGGTCCCTTTATTAAGTAGACATGGTTCATGGGCTCTCACATGAGGCGTACGCCACAGATGTACCCCATTCCTACGCGAGGAACAGGAGAAGAAACTACCGCATGCTCCTGGAATTCTTTAATTGACAAGCTTTGAAATACAAAAATGACAATTGATCTCTCAGTTGCAATAGTTAGATGCTGTATCGTAAATTAGATATGTTGCTACTGCAGTGATTGATTAATGGTCTCTGTCCTGCAAAGGTAATTTGAACATTTCATTGACCAGCATTGTTTATGTTTTGAGATGCATTAAAGTATGTTTTCCTTTGGGAAAAATGCTCAAGTATTGGAAACTGAATAAAACACTGCTTGGGATCATCACTCCAATAATCTGAAGTGATTCAAATGTCCAGAGTCCTTTTGATATGAAAAATTAAATTTAGCAGCTATTATTCAGAAAAAACCATCTATGACTAGATAGCTTTGATTGACAGGACATTTGGTATAGTTTAGAAAAAAACAGGCCATATAGTTTTTCAGTTTCAATAAACTCCATTGTTTACATTGTCAGGGTTTCTAATTATAGATAAGCCCATTATGAATGTTTGGCTGAGTTTCAAAAGTTTCAATACCATTTATTTCAGCAAAGAGCTGAGCTCTGAACTATTTTGATAGTTTTAAGAGGTTAGTAAAGGATTATCTGTCTTTGATGTGGTTAGTGAAATAGCTATTTGTTTTTACAACAGATTGACCTTTTGAAGGAATTGAAGTTTTTTTTGACTATCTTTAATGAATGAGAATCTTTTTCATAATAGAGTATGCATGCTCTATTAGATTAGATTGTTAGAAGTTTCATTTTCTCATCTTCATTTCACAAACATGGCTTCTGAGGTCAGCCCACAGTGGATACTGGGTGACTGGTTATGGAGGATACATGGAGACATGAGGAGGATTTTTCAAGCCTATGGCGTGTTTCACAGTGGAAGAGACATCCTATCAGAAGATCTTGCCGCTGCCAACGGAGTTTCCTGTTCTATGCACTTCCCACCACTGCGGCAGGGATTTACTGTCAGTGGGACTTGGAAGATCTTGTCAGCAAGGACGGCTAGAAAATTCCAGCCACAGAAGGTCATGGGGAATATGAGAGGGCCTGGAGGGGCCATGGTGGTCTGAAGTGATATGATGGGTGTATGGGGATATGAAGGGTCATGCAGTGGGTGCGGGTGTATGAGGAGACGTGGGGGCCAGGTGGGACATGAGGGATGAGTGTTTGAGGGCCTGAAATTCATCATTAAAACTGGGTCCTGTAAATGGAAGCAAGCATTTTAGACGGCTGGTCTAGTTCTGCCTACCTCAGTTGTCTTCTCGGACATGTGTCCCTGTAGGCAGTGGGCCTGGCTCCATTCAGCAGTGCCTCCCCAGAATGAATACATAATGGGTGGGAGGCCCTTTTAAAGGAGACTGATCTGCCAGGTCAAGGTGTCTCCTGACTTGACCCGACCTACCCTCCTCCTCCACACAAGTCCAGCCCATATTGTCAGAACGTGCTTCATCATCGATCACTTACATTTGAAATGCAGTCAGTATTTTTTTGTTTGTTTTTATTTCAATTCAATCAAATCAAGTCCAATTCAGAGTCTCAACAAGTTGAGACATTCCCGATCCAAGCTGACAAGACAGGGCTCTCACTTCCTGTCTTGGGCTTGATCTACATGATCCAAGCTGATTGGAGTAGGCATAGCTCCTCCTCCAAGGCTTGATCTCATTTGCATCTTAGCCAAAAGGCCGAGATGCTGCTTTTAAAAATTGCTTCAAATGAAGCTAAAATGTAACCTAACGACTTCAACCAAGCACAGCATGTCGATACTACACTTGATCTTAGCCAAAAGGCCGAGAAATGCAGTCACTATTTTTTGTAGACAAAGGTGGCGATGAATTTGTGCATAGTAAGGTTCCAAGAACAGCAATTGGGATAAGTGATAAGGTTGTCATTTTATTGTTGTTATTGTTATGTCAGCTAGGATACTCTAACCCTCTGCTCTTCCTCAGATCGTGCCATGGAATCTTTTACATCCATCTAAATAGGCAATACGGCCTCAATTTAATGTAAAAAAGACATACAGTATTGAAATATCAAAATAGATTATTTGCTTAAATGCTAGAGTGAACTTTGAACCCACCACCTTCTGGACTCATCGACAACAGTTGTCCTTATTTTTTAAAATTAGAATTAGCATTTTATTCACATGTCGACACTTTCTCTTTTAAAATCTGTTGGAAAGGGTTATTAGGGTGGATCAATTGCTGGAAGGAAGGGAAGTAGAGTTCTTCTATAGTTGACTATGTCTATGAAAAAGAAACAAAAAGCAGCCTTTTCCATAGCTCAGACAATAAAGCCATGAGGTTTAGCAGCATTGGGGAATGGGGGTCCTGGACCTTGGCAGCAATGACAGAGGTGTTCCTATCATTTGGCAGTGCTGGAGTATCTTGGGGTTTGGTATCTGGATGGTCAGAGCCCTGTGATTATACAGCACAGGAGACATTACAGTAGCATTCTGTGGTCGGTCCTTGTTCAGCAGTTAGAAAGTGGGGATAGTGAGACTTGGGACCAATGAGTGGGTGGGTCCTGGGGAATCTCTGTGCTGGCAGAACTGGGTGTTGAATGGTTTGGTTCATGAGGGGATTCCTGGTAACTGTCAGTATTGGAGACGTGGGAAAGATTAAGAGCACTAGTCTAGCTGCCTTAATGGAAGCTGATGGTCTCTCAGTCTTCCAAACACTGATTTGCACATTTGTAAAAGATCTTCCCAGAGACTTTGAATTATGGGATATTCATTTGACTCTTGATATCCTTGTCTTTCTGTCTCTGCGACTGTAAATAAAATCATGGCAGCTTGAAGAAACAGATTTATTTTAATTTACAGCCAGTAATTCTGGCATCACATCAAATGTGTGTGTTATAAAGACTGCAGACAGCAATGGCAGTGTGCGTGTGTGTAGTGTGTATATGTTTCTGCGTATGTGTGATGTATTTTGTGTGTTATAAAGGCTGCAGGAAACAATGTATGTATGTATGTGTGTGTGTATGTGTGTGGGTGGCGTGTCCATGTGCATGTGTGTTGTCAGGGATGTGCCAGCCAATCCAATGCCACCAGCATTGTATGAGGCATCCCACAGGATGTGAGTCCCAATAACAAGGTTAGCAGTTGTGGGCACACCAAAACAGCTTACATCATCCTGCTAATAGGAAATACTTTGAGGTAGACATTGGTACCATTCAGTGAAGACATACATATGCTCATGTTAAACCTAACAGAAACCAAGGGCGCAGACAGCTAAATATACAGAGAGTATCTTCAAAGAGAAACAATGGTATAATTGGCGACTGTTGTGTGGAAGCAGGAGGCAGCATCCACCTAGCAGTTTGAGGTGCAGAATCCAGCTAGCAGCCTGTAAGCCGGTGCTGGTTAGCAGACCAGGAGCAAGTGTGCAGAAACCTTTGTGGAGGCAGTTAAAGCCCATATCATCGCTAAACCAAGAAGAAACATTCCCAGAATAACTACTCAATCATATACAGTGTGGTAACTATAAGCTGGCCTTTAATTATGGATCTATTGGATTGGATGTTGTTTGGGCAGAGGGAAGTCCTGAAAGAGTTAAAATCTTGTAAATGTACTTTGGATCAGAAGGATAATTCCTACTTAAACTGTATGGGTGTGTTTAGTAGTCTCTTGTACATAACTGTTTTAGATCCTTATAGTCCTGTTCGTGTATATGTGTATTTTATTTATTGTAACAAATAATCTTTAATAAGTGCTATACTGAGGACTGGGCTGGTTACTGTTCTCACTGGGTATCTCACAGGGCTCCTCACACCATTCCTGTAGAGAAAACTATACACCACCATGAACTGCTGTTTCTAAGTTGGGACAGGCTTGCAGTTAGCATCAGCCGGGTTTGTATAGTTGTGTTTGCTATTAAGGCTGCAGACTGCAATGGCAGTGTGTACATGTGTTGTGTGTACGTGTGTGTGTGTGTGTTATTAGGGCTGCAGACAACAATGGCTGTGTGTGTTGTATGTGTGTGTGTGTATGTATGTGTGCATGTGTTACATGTGTGTATATGTGTGTATGGGCATGTTGTATGTGTTTGCGTGTTCAGTTGTGTGTGGTGAGTATGTGTGTGTGCATGTGTTGTTTGTGTGTGTGTGTTAGAAAGGCTGCAGACAGCGGTGGCACTGTGTGTATTTGTGTGTGTGTTGTGTGTGTATGTATGTGTGCATTGTTGCAAGTGTGTGTATGTATGTGTGTGTGTTGCATGTGTGTATGTAAGTATGTGTGCATGTGTTGTGTTGTGTGTGTGTATGGGTGTATGCACGTGTTGTTTGTGTGTGTGTGATGTGTGTGTGTGTGTGTGGTGTGTCTGTGTATTTGTGTGTGTTGTATGTATGTGTGCATTGTTGCAAGTGTGTGTATGTATGTGTGCGTGTTGCATGTGTGTATGTAAGTGCGTGTGTGTTGTATGTATGTGTGCATGTGTTGTGTGTATGCACGTGTTGTTTCTGTGTGTGTTGTGTGTGATGTGTGTGGTGTGTGTGGTGTGTGTGTGTATTTGTGTGTGTGTTGTGTGTGTATGTATGTGTGCATTGTTGCAAGTGTGTGTATGTATGTGTGCGTGTTGCATGTGTGTATGTAAGTGTGTGTGTGTTGTAGTATGTGTGCATGTGTTGTGTTGTGTGTGTTTATGGGTGTGTGCACGTGTTGTTTGTGTGTGTGTGTTGTGTGTGTTGTGTGTAATGTGTGTGTGTGTGTGTGGTGTGTGTGTATATGTATGTGTGCGTGTTGTGTGTGGTGTGTATGTGTGTGTGTGTGTTATAATGGTTGCAGACAGCAATGGCAGTGTCATTGATCAGCCCTGCTGCCCATCAAAAGCATTTCCAAAACACCTAACCCCAAAAGTATTATTAAATGAATATAAAAGTCTCAATATCTTTTGTGTAAAACAAAATTACAGCAAATCGGTTTCCATTGTTAGGTTTTTATTATCCCACCAAAAATGATTTGCCCGACATGATATTGAGATTTTTAAATCAACTGCATGGTGTTTCAAAATAGCAGCAAAAATCTCCCCCCAAGTGTCCAGCTGGTATGTGGACAGGTCACCAATGATTGGAACATGATTTCCAGGGGAGCCGTCATTGTAAGCAAGGACAGCAGGTTACTCCTGAAGTACATTGAGATCATATTAATCATTGGGAATGTCAGAAGACAGGGATCCATGACTTTCTGAGGTAGCCCTGGGGATTCTACTGCAGGAGGTGAGAAGGCACAAGAATTTATTCTGGTCCTTTCTTCAAAGGCTTACATTCCCAGGCCAACCCCAGTGGAAGGACACTTTGAGCAGGTCAAAGACCAGACCCCAGTGTGTGGTTTCAGTGCTGAAGAAATTTAATGACCAGCCAAAGTCGTAATTATTTCTTGATGCAACACATGCATTTTCCCCACCTCCCTCTCGGGCTCCAAGCCTTCCTTCCAGATGAGAGAGGGATTTGATGATACTTCTGGCCATTTAGTATAACTGTTATTGCTGCTCAGTGTGTGGACTCCTCCACACTGGGAAAATCAAAGGCAGATTCTTCCAATGTACAGGTCTGACGCTACGTTTTATGGTGACTTAGCATTTTAATTCTCGATCCCACTTCACTCTGACCACTTGGTCCTTGGTATTTTACACTGTAATCATGATGTGGAGATGCCGGCGTTGGACTGGGGTGAACACACTAAGAGTCTGTAACTTGATTTTGTGTCTCTGTGCCCTGTTTGAGAGCACATTTCCACTCCATCTGACGAAGGAGCAGCGCTCCGAAAGCTAATGGTATTTGCTACCAAATAAACCTGTTGGACTTTAACCTGGTGTTGTTAAAACTCTTACTCCATTTTACACTGTTCCAGGGAAGTTCAGCAGAAACCCAAGGAACAGCACTTCATCTTTAGCTTTGGCATTTTATGGTTTTCCAGATTCAACATGATTTCAATAACTGCAGTCACTGCTCCTATTTTGTCACACAACAGATGCTGGTAATGTTTCTGCTGTTGTCATTTACACCTCCTCCAGATCCATTTTTTGTTTCTTTACCCGTCCTTCTTTGCTGCTATCTTTGCCTTTCACTATCATTCCTTTTACCATTTAATCTCTCTTGCCTTCCACCCTATCACAGACCTTTTTCTTTCTTGCCTGCCCAATTTTACCCCCCCCCCCCGCCCCAATCCTTCTCTTCTTCTGTTCATGCTTAAAGGCTGTAACATCTCTCACTACTTCCAGTTCTGCTTTTGCTTTGCAAGAATGTTTTTTGTTTTAGCAAGAATGTCTTGACACAAATCCTGTTCTGTGTCACAGCTTGCTGCATCGCTTATTCCCCGCAACACCACCCCAAAGCACTCCCATCCTCCTCTGCACCTGGTTATAGTCCACTGAGCAATATGAACTCAGCCTGTTCTCTTCCTACTTGCAGCTGTTGTTGCTCTCAGAGCAAGCAAATGGCAGCGGGAATTTTCTGGCTGTTCGCGGCCCGCCACTGCTGTAAGCAAGGGCAGAGGATTTGGCGCTCAGGCAAATCTCCGTTCACTGCAGTGAGACCACAGAATCTCACTGGCATAAATGGCTGGAAAGTTCCAACTGGCACGTGCGACATAATACTATTACCATGGATGTAGTGGAAAAGCTCTGCACTTTCCTTGTCTTTACTCCCATGTATCACTCTCCTGTCATTTTCATCCACTCTAACACCTTTGTATTCTTCCCATTCAACTGTTCAGTGTCACGCAGCAGCATTGCCTCACAACAAATCATAAGCCCCAAACCGTGCCACTCACTAATATGTCCCTCTTCTTTCTGGAGGAGAAGTTGACTCAAAATGCCCAGGGACAGGTTTATCCTTGAAGAAAAGCTTCTCACATCCCGGTCCAGAGTGCAGTGAAGGACTTCACTGAAGCCTTCTGAAGCCCACTGCAGTGAAGGCTTCAATGAAGCCTTCAATGAAGCCTTCGACATTTGGGGCAATGAGTTCCCTCTCAGCATCGGAGATGGAGAGGTGGGTAGAGGTCAGCAAAGTCTTTGATCTTGATGTTGAAATTTAATCTGCCCAAGTTTTGGATGCCAAACCACTCTCACACGCAGGAGGTGCCCTAACCTGAAAATCATTGCTATTCATCTGATCTGTTTTTCTGCTTCCAGGTTCCTCTGCAGGATTAAGCCCTTTCAAAGAAAACACACTGAGTCAGCACCAGCTACCAATACCCTGCCCTATCATCCCTTCGGACCCCAGCATGATTAAGCCCAAAGAACAGTATGCCAAGGAGGAATGATCGTGACTTAGAAGCGTTTGTACAGGCAGAGCAGAAAGAGCCAGTGGTGGAAAAGGCATTTGAAGACATAGAGACTTGGTAAATACAGAAATTGTTGACTTTGACAAAGGGTCATCTGGACTCGAAACATCAGCTCTTTTCTCTCCTTACAGATGCTGCCGGACCTGCTGAGATTTTCTAGCATTTTCTCTTTTGGTTGGGGATAGAGACTTATTGAGCCAACCTTTAAGAGAAAGAAGTTGGAATCACATTAGCAGATAGCGCATGGATAAGGAAGTTCCACATTATGGCTGATAATATGGTGGCCTCCACCTCTAGCATGTATGCCATTCGAATCTAGTAAGAAGTCTCACAACGCCAGGTTAAAGTCCAACAGGTTTATTTGGAATCACAAGCTTTCGGAGCACTTCTCCTTCATCAGGAGGCAGGTTCACAAACACGGCATATATAGGCGAAGACACAATTGCAAGATAATTACAGATTGGAATATGAAGAATGATTGGAGTCCTTTTGGGATCTTGTCTGCTTTCTTGCATCTTTGTGGAAACTCGATGTCTGTGTCGATATGTGCGATCGTCTTGCTTAGCGATCCTCTCCAATTTGAGCTGATGGCGTGTGGTGTCGATAGTAGCCATGAGGTGGTGATGGTGGCATTGGACTGGGGTGGGCACAGTATTGTTGTGAGACTACTTACTGTGTCCACCTCATTCTAATCCAGAGAATGAGCCACAGCAGTTTTCTGTGGAGTGTGTAAGGTTGTCTATGGAAACTACACTAAGTTGGGCAATGCATGACTTATCACCACGAATGGCATCTTTGGTTAAAGACCTCTGATTTCTACTGTGTCCTCCAGCCTGCTGAAGCTGGGCAGCGATATTAAGTAGCCTGTGGATTGAATGGATTGAGTCACTGTCCTCCTGCAATCAGCTCTCATTCGGACCAGCGGGAGGGCTGTTGATCTGCAGCCCCTATGGGAGTGTTAATGGTTTTGTGGTAACTGTGGCACGGTAGCACTGCTGCTTCACAGCTCCAGGGACCTGGGTTCGAATCCTGGCTCGGGTCGCTGTCTGTGTGGAGTTTGCACATTCTCCCCATGTCTGCGTGGGTTTCCTCCAAGTGCTCCGGTTTCCTCCCACAGTCCAAAGATGTGCGGGCTAGGTTGATTGGCCATTCTAAATTGCCCCTTAGTGTCCCGGGATGCATAGGTTAGAGGGGTTAGTGGGTAGATATGTGGATAGGGCCTGGGTGGGATTGTGGTTGGTGCAGACTCGATGGGCTGAATGGCCTCTTTCTGCACTGTAGGATTCTATGATTCTATGTTGATGCTGCCCTCCCTGAGGAGGGGGGTGTCTCTGAATCTTTGTCAGAGTCTCACCCAATGCGCACACAGGTGCCACCAAGTCAGCTGAGCCAGATAGCCCTGACAACAGCTGTAATACAGCAGTCCGTAGCTGGATCCTCTCAGGGCCACATTGCTAGAAATTGCCCACCACAAATCATTCCAGTGTCCTTCACACAGCAATGGTAGCCTTCCACCAGCCTTGCTAAAGTCATCAAAACAGCAAAATGTAGCTGCACTAGAGTTAGGTAAAGTCCACTTAAAAGAGATACTTGAGTGAATATTGATTTATTGAAATTTGTCAACTTGATTTTTAAAAGTCAAACTTTTATAGCCATTAATTTGTTCACGAAAAATTGCAGGACCTTCATTATGTGGTGACATTGATATGTTTCATGCAGTGAGTTAATTTGCCTTTGAAGGATGGGAAGACTGGGTGAGATGTGAAGGGAGAATGGTGTTGATCGTCTGTGGGACAATCTGCTGGTCGATCACATTCTCAGATTGCTCGAGATACACATGACAGCTGGCCTGCAGGTTTCCCTTCTTCCAGTTCCAGAGTCTGGGAAGGATAACGGCTACTCGTTGTCCAGGATCTGTTCATGATTGATGGTGAAATTGGACAGAACACAGCCCAGCACCAATATATGCAAATCTCTTGGCCCCTTTATTATGGCAATCTTTCTAGTCTGTCCTAGCATAAGGAAACATGGTTTCAGATCTCCAAAGAGCTGCTCAACTCTGGCTCATCTAATTCCATGACTTGTATTATGTTGTGGTTCAGCCTGAGAGTGCGGATTTTCTAAGTGATGTCATGAGCCAGGTAGATAGAATGAAGCACTTGTTACCAAGGAGGCATCCATGCACTTGTGGGAAAAGTACAAGCACTAGAGACTATTGCAATATGACAATATCTTGACATTGCCCCAGAAAATGTGCACACGTATGTATAATTTTAGGAGTATAATTGGTAACTGCCTGCATATGTATTGAATGGAAGGCTGTAGGCTAATGGGGAAGTGCCCTGAAGATGATACGTGTGTACTTTGGTTGAGTCTACAATAGTTGTAAAGTCAAGTTGCCTGCTCTCGCTGTTCCTGTTGCCCGTATGGCAGAGTTGACAGAGGGCTGCTGTTCTGAAGATGGCATCTGAAACCTGCTTGACATGGGCGCGCACCACTGACTGCCTAATGCGTGCTTTACCGCCTGCTGCACCCTGAACCAACACAGTAGCAAGAAGATTCAGATTTGCCGTGAGCCTGACATCCACAAGCCACAATTTGGTGTGGCTTCAAGTCTGGCTGAAGCAAGTGCCAACTTCGCTGCTAAACACAAGCCTCGTAACACATCGGGGGGAATTTTCCCGTCCCACCCGCCACGGGAAATATCTGGAATTAAGAATCTACTGATGACCATGAAACTATTTTCGATTGTCAGAAAAACCCATCTGGTTCACTAATGTCTTTTAAGGAAGGAAATCTGCCATCCTTATCTGGCCTGGCCTACATATGACTCCAGACCCAGAGCAATGTGGTTGACTCTCAACTGCCCTCTGGCAACTAGGGATAGGCAATAAATGCTGGCCAGCCAGTGACGCTCATGTCCCATGAATGAATTTTAAAAATACATTTCTAATTATCCCTGAGTTATGTCCTCTATCGCCCACATTCCTGAAAAGGTTCTGCACTGGGCAGCTGCCCTGAGTTTCCCTGCAAAACTCGTGGTGGGATCCTATTTGCAAAATAGAACATCCTACTTGAAAATGTTAATCGTTTCACTGCTTTGATACAGATTGAAAGCCGGTCAGTTCCCCCTCCAGCAATCAAAATGGTGGACGAGGCATAATCAGGGTGGGCAGGACTGCATTATCGCTCTCACTGACTAAATGCCCCATTAATAAGCTGGCGAAGGCAGTGAAAATGGACCCCGAGGTGTGAGGAGTTGCTTTAAAACATCTCATTTGATTGTGCTTAACAACATGATTTTTAATGACAAAAGGATTGCAGAGAACCATTAGCTTCGCAGGGCAGGGCAGCAAACCAAAGAGTGCCAGTGGGACAGAAGGCTCAGAGATCCATTTTAAAATGCTTTTTCAATGAGCAAAATGCTCAAGGAGCACTGACTTAGTCAGACAGAAAAGATATGGGAGCCATTAACCTAGCAAGTCAACAAAGCATTGTGGGGCAGCACAGCAAAGGCTCAGGGAGCCATTTACAAACATACTTTTAATTAAACAAAACGCTCATGGAGCCATTAATTTAGTAATGCAGTAAAGCTGTGGGAGCTAGGGCTGTAAAAAAGGCTAAGAGAAGTGTTTTAAAATGTACAAAATTTTCCAGAAAAAGCTGATATTTATAAATTACAGGAAAAAGGTGGGGAAAAAAAAGTAGAGATAGACCTTAAAATGCTGAGACAGAATGGTTCTTTGATTGCATCTCCTGACTGTGGGTCTTCTGTATTAATAAGTCTCTTGGCTGTAGGAGTTAGGAGCATCAGCAGTTCATGAAAAGATGAAAAATTGTCTCCTGCTGTGAAACATGTGTTGACCCTGGTGATCCATCAGTGATCTAATGCAAGCGGTGGTTCACTGCACGTTGATTGATCTGATATGTGTTTCGCGAGCCAGTGGCATGAAAGTTCAAGTAAGTCATCATGGTCAAGGCCACCTCAGTGGTGGGGGATTTTGGAGGTGGAGTGAAATCAGTGGTGACAAAACTAGTCCGAAACATTCAGAGTAATGTTGGCATTGTCAGTAGAATCTGCTCGGGTAGACACAATCTGTTAAACCCGATCATGCAGGCACGCCTGTTTTTTCTTATGCTGACAAAATTCCTCCCCATCCTCTAGCTCATTGAGAGCAAGTTAGAGAAGAAAGCACTGGTATTAGGAACAGCCGGTATCTCACAGTGATGGACGCATACATACAAATAAGCCAAGATTGGGATTGAACTGAAAGGTGGCCAAAGGCACAATGGAAAGGCAGCAGGAAATTAGTGTTGTTAACAAGAAAGCTACTCCTCTGTCACTTGCAAAACTGCTGCAAAAGTGTCGATGTTGCAGACTAGGAAGACAAGTTGCAAATGCAGCCCAGTCTCTGATAAAAGGATTGTGTGAGTGAGTTTAGTTAAACAGGTGCAGAGAAGTATTGATTTTGCTCAAATTACACCTCGAAGGTTATAATAAGCTATTTTTTCTGTGATCTCTTTTGTCAAAGTCTCACCTGTTTATCTACACAAGGTTAAGAGGTGTCAAGTGCTTAAACTTCCATGATTGATACATTAATGTTGTGTTTGACTGATACTTTTATAAGGTTGTAGGGACCAGTTTTCTTTTCCTAAATTATGAATGGATATTTTGTTCTAAACAGTTTCACAAATGCCATTGTTACTCTAGGGCTCCTGACTCAAGCTAATTTCCCAGCTCATGCCTCTGTAGTAAAAATTCAGCATCGTAATTTTCAATTTTCTGTATTGAACTGCACTTAATTCTGTTTAATCTATGAAAATATTGACAAGTACAACAGCTAATAATTTTCTTAATTTTTTATTGAGGTTTTCACACTTTGATTGGCCAAATGTTTTTTTTTCCTGTAGATGAAGGTGATTAAATTGACAATATTGGATCTGTGGTTAGAGTCAGGCCATTGTGTGGAAGTTAACCCACTTCAAACAATTTAGGCCTACCATATTTAATGAAGCTTAATCCAGTTCCAGGATCCAATCAAAACCTGACAATTAGGGTTAACTGCTCTCAAATTTGGTGAGAGCCTCTAATAGGGGCGGCATGGTGGCGCAGTGGTTAGCACTGCTGCCTCACAGCGCCAGGGACCTGCGTTCAATTCCAGCCTTGGGTCACTGTCTGTGTGGAGTCTGCATGTTCTCCCCGTGTCTGTATGGATTTCCTCTGGGTGCTCCGGTTTCCTCCCACAGTCTAAAGGTGTGCAGGTTAGGTTGATTGGCCATGCTAAATTGACCCTAGTGTCAGGGGGATTAGCAGAGTAAATATGTGGGTTAACGGGAATAGGGCTTGGGTGGGATTGTGGTCAGTGCAGACTCGATGGGCCAAATGGCCTCCTTCTGCACTATAGGGATTCTATGATCCTATGATTCTGGGAGGTTAGAATGTCACACATGAGGTCTGCACCCTGACTTCACATCGGCAAGATTTACAAAAGGTTTTGAAAAATGAGATTCAGTCAAGGGGATCCCCTGGGGACCTAAAGGTAAGCACTGTGTCCTGGCTGTGCCAACCTGGCAGTGCCAACCTGTGCCGGGTCAGTGTCAGTTTGGACCCTCTGGCAGCCCCATGGGAGGAGTTCCCCTTCTGTGTGATGGGGAAGGAGGAGGGACACATGTGAGGAGGGAGAGTGCCCCCAAGACTGCAGTGGTGGGGCAGAATGGTCATCCCAATGCCTGTAAGGGGGTTGATGTGGGAGGGGTGGGGTCATCCCAGTGCCTGTGAAGAGGGGGTACCCCAATGCTGGGATTGTGGGGGCTGTGTGAAAGACCCGTCCCTTGTGCTGTGGTGGAGGGAGGGGTCAAGTCCCCGATGCTTGTGAGGGTGTAGAGAGGTCCTAAATGGCCATTGGGAGAGGGGGCTGTGAGCCTGAGAGCCAGTTTCTGTGCTGTTCGGGGCATCTCAATCTCAGTGGAGCCAGTCTCGCCAGTTCTATCAGGTCCCGCCTCACCAGAATGATGGCATAAACCCCACCCACTCATTTGATTTAGAAGCATACATAGAAACATACATAGAAACTAGAAGCAGGAGTAGGCCATTCGGCCCTTCGATCATTATGATCATGGCTGATCAGCAAATTCAATACCCTGATCTTGCCTTCCCCCATATCTTCCCCCTTATATCCCTTGGCCCTTTTATCCCCAAGAGTTATATCTAATTCCTTCTTGAAGTCACACAATGTCTTGGCCTCAGCTACTTTCTGTGGTAGTGAATTCCACACATTCACCACCCTCTGGGTGAAGAAATTTCTCCTTACCTCAGTCCGAAAAGGTTTACCCCTTATCATCAAACTATGACCCCTAGTTCTGGACTCCCGCACCATTGGGAACATTCTTTCTGAATCTACCTGTCTAATCCTGTTAGAATTTTATAAGTTTCTATGAGATCCTCTCTCCCTCGTCTAAACTCCAGTGAATATAATCCTAACTAATTTAATCTTTCTTCATGTGACAGTTCTGCCATTCCAAAAATCAGCCTGGTAAACCTTTGCTGCACTCCCTCTATAGCAAGAACGTCCTTCCTCAGAAAAGGACACCAAAACGGCTCACAATACTCCAGGTGTTGCCTCACCAATGCCCTATACAATTGTGGTAAAACATTTATATTCCTATAGTCAAATCCTCTTGCTATGAAGGGCAACATACTATTTGCCTTCTTTACTGCCTGCTGTACCTGCTTGCTTACTTTCAGCGACTGATGCACGAGGACACCAATGTCTCACTGAGAATCCACCTCTCTCAATTTGCACCCATTCAAATAATAATCTGCCTTCTATTTTTTGCTACCAAATTGGATAACCTCACATTTATCCACATTATATGGCATCTGCCATGCAAATACCCACTCACTCAGTCTGTCCAAATCACGCAGAAGCATCGCTGCATCCTCCTCACAGCTCACCCTCCCACCCAACTTTGTATTATCTGCAAATTTAGAAATGATTAACTTAGTTTCCTTGTCCAAATAATTAATATATAATGCGAACAGTTCGGTCCCAGCACATATCCCTTGTGGTACCCCACTAGTCACTGCCTGCCAGTCGGAAGAAGACAGATTTATTCCAACTCTGCTTCCTGTCTGCTACCAAATAAACCTGTTGGACTTTAACCTGGTGTTGTTAAACTTCTTACTGTGTTTACCCCAGTCCAACACCGACATCTCCACATCCTGTCTGCTAACCAGCTTTCGGTCCATTTTAATCAGAGAGGCTCAAGATTTGGAGTGAAAACTGGGCAGTGCTGCTGAAGAGCTACAGGCCGGATTTTAGTCAAAGTCTGACACTTTGAAAAACTATGGGAAAATTCTGTCTATAGTTTTACAAGATTTTCTGGATGGTGAACTGATCCTGCTGTGGAGTGACTAAAGATAGACATCTCGCAGCCAGGTGGACCGTGAAAATGGAGTACAGGGAAGAGAAGGGCATGGGAAAAGGGGCATAGAAAGAAGAATATATTTATGCCCCTTGGCCATGCATTGTGGTCCATGTGTCACTGCTTCTTGCTTTGTAGTACATTTATAGTTGTGACTCAAGGAAACACCTCTGGTCTATGTCACGCAACCTCACAACAAAGATTTTTCCAATATTGACAGTTCTGCTGATCATTTCACTTGTCTTAATGAGGTTATGTTATTATTCAGCGAGGTCTATGATCTTCTGAATGTATTACTTTGTTGCTACTGAGTCTGTTATTGAAAAGACTGTATTTGTACTTTGAATGTATTTTGTGCAAAAATAACTGCACTGTTCACATACCGAGCATTGATGCATTAAAGGCCTCGTAGAGTGAATCTCTTCAACAAACAGAAGTCCACATAGTTAACCAGACTAAACTGTGAGTCAACCAAGATACTACAGCTATTTTTAGGCAATAGTCTCAAATGTGGGTGAAATTAAAAATTCTATTTAATGAACAGAGCTCTGTAATTCTTTTCAGTTTTGACTCAGAAAGTTGCTATTAGGCACCTTATCATACAAAATTATGCAATCAAATCAGCTTTTAATATCACAATCAAACCTTCCCAGTTTTTTATATGCAGCAACCCACATGCCAAAAGGAAGGCTGTATTTCTATGTTATGATGCCTGTCTCATCCATGGAGAAAATGTTCTAACTTCAACCTGACCCTCATTCTGACTAATCTACCCTGCAGCTAAGGAAATTTGTTACAGAAATAATCTTTGTCAATGCATTAAAATGGGTAGATCTAAGGAACGACCTGAGATGGTTTGTTATAAAAGGGCCATTTTAAAAGAAATAAATGTGCGTGGAAACAATGACTTCATTTATTTTTGCGAACCTGGCTTAATTATCAAGCGAGAACATAATTTTCCTGAAGGGTAAGTGCATGCAGGGATAAGTGGCCACAGCTTTAGTGGCTGTGGAACAAATTGTTTTCATGCAACAAGCTCATTGTAAATGTGGTCTCCACGAATCATGTCTGGAAATATAGAATTTATTCCTCAACTTTGCCTGGAGGTAAAAGTAGAAGAGAACAGATTTTTTATTCCTGGTCTTATGAGTCCTGACCATAGAGAATGAATGGCTTTAGTACTGTACCCAGACAGAAAAATCAATGCTTCATATCAGGAGGCTTTAGGGGTTAGGCTCCCATGTTCATGTCAACAAGGCTATTGGTTTTCTTAATACACCAAAGTTGTCGTTTCCCTGCTGTGGGAAGCACTGCAGTGACTTGTGTGGTCAAGGCTTCACAAAGAACGCAATCTTGACCAACCGTTGGGAAAGGAAAGAAAATTTAAGTATGATATAAGCTTTCCCACCAGGTGAGACCATTTATGTGAGCACACACAGAGGAAACATACTTCTATTCCTTCAGAATGCCAAGGAAAAGAACCGGTCCACTTAAAAAATTCTGTCGACAGGATGATTGCAACACAATCCATTAACAACGTTGCTATTTTTAATTTGCGTTTGATATGAAAAAAAAAGAGTACCTGGATGCATCGTGTGTAAGGTGTGTGTGGAATAAAAACATTTTAATGATATTGTGGCAACCTTAATCGTGGGCCCCTGAAGGTTTAATATTTATCCGAGCGAGAAAATCACCATCTAAAAACTGCAGCCAAATCGTTAACTGGCTGCGGTTGCGTTAAGTAACAAGGTTGGAAATGCGTGCCACTTATTTAGGATTTCCGTGACCCCGGTCCACTTCTTGGAACTTTTTTTTTTAACTGGCCCTATCGTTGTGGTATTTAGTGACACCGCTTTAAAGTTGGAAATGCTGGAGGCTTACACTGAGCATTGTTCACCCAGAACAATCGGATGAAAAGGCAGTGCAGATGTAATTTGTTTTCAATGGCTGTTTCAAAAGAATAATTGTGGTGACATTGCTGGATCAATATTATGGATTTTTGTTTTCGAGTACACTGTATGTGTGGTGCTAAGGGGGAGGCAGGAAATATAACACTGCAGCTTGAATACGATAAAATGGATTGAGGTCTGCGGGTATATGTCGGGCTGGTAGCCATCATGGGCTGCTGCATCATTGGTGGGATTACAGAGGGTGTCCTCTGGGTTTGTGTTTTTATCTGACACTTGTAAAGTGTAGCTGTTTCTCCTACTCCCCCCCACCACTTCCATTCCACCTCTAGTTGGGGAAATGCTGGCTACTTAGGTTAAGCTCACATAAAGTACATGTTGAAATCTTTTGTGTTTAAAAAAAAACCTGAAGGCTCTTGAGCCGTCCACATAAACATACAGAAGTTTCTAATCACCAACGGGGGGAATAAGAAAATAAAAAAAAAAGGCAAGTGTCTAAATCCCTGCCTCGCTTCAGCTGTCAGAGCTGTTGCTGCTTTCTTTGCCTTTTACAGCTGCTCGGCTAGGAAATGTACCGAAGCTGGTAACAGGAATCAGCCCTGAACCAGGAGGTTTCCACCGGCCTATCATTAGCAAAAGAATCGTGGTCTACGCCTTTAAAAAATCTTTATCCGGCTCGGAAAAAAAAATAATGTATGAAGCGGGAGCCACTGTTGGATGTGTTGCAATGGGTTTTATGAAGAATTCCTGCTTGACACAGTCTGACACATTAATATCAGCGAGGTATTTGGTTTCATCTGCCAGGAGGGAAAGGGAAGTGTATTGATCATTTTCATAACAATAAAGACAGATATCATTAATGGTTTCACATATTCACATACACATTTGGTGGAAAATAATGCAGTGGAAAAAAAAAACAAAGGTAATAGGAGTGCATAATGTTGAAATATAAAAAGTCATGTAAAAAGAAATGTGAATTTGTATGATTAAATTTAATAGAACTGTACAGGCTTGAATGAGACATTTTCCCAAGGGTAGTTAGCAGTGTTGGTGGCACTAGATGGGGGTCATTTTTCAGGCCTGCTATTTCCTATGGGTCGGTGTCCTGAGGCTTTCCTATAAATGGCCTCTTTATGCAGTAAGATAATGGGCAGTTTGTGCATTGCTAAATCAGCCTATTTTGTTGGAAGCATTGCAGTCAGGGCACTAATAATTTGTCAGTGCAAAATACAGTGCATCTCAACAGGAGTCTGTTTAAGGGGACATCATTTCTCGATAAGCTCTTGCTTAGGTCAACATGCAGCAGTGCTCTTACACTATTCCCCTGTTGCTTCTGCCACACGGGAACACTCTGATTTATTGGGAAAGCACTAGTCGTGTCCTCTGCCTGACTGAATTCGCAATGTGAAAATATTTTTAAAAAGGAAATGGAACAGGTCACATTAACAATCTTGGCAAAAAATGTTCCCTCTTTAGCAAGCTTAAAAATATATATTTAACTGATGAACATTTTCCGAGATGTTTGAATATGCAGGAGGGGAAGCATACTTTGATTTTCGTTTAACCTGTCCAACTGGCAGCTCATATTTACCAGGTCATTTGTTCGTTAAGGGAGTAAATTACTCTTTCTTCCACCTTTTTACTGACAGGTGAAAAGTAGTTCTTGTGTGACCGACAAACAAGATCATCTGGTAGCGTACAGGTAAAGATGAACACTTTAAAATGATGGCTCGGATAGAAAAACAAGACGTCTTATCTGGTTATAAATTTAACTCTTGTACGATCAGCCTGGGCCAATTAGGACACCCCTGGGGTACAGCCTGCAGTGCCTGTATGAGCTGAAAGCCTGATTAGTCCAGGTCTCCTGATACTTGTTTTCACTTGTAAATGCTGGCACATATTGTATTGATTTTCATTTAGATATCTTAATGTTCAGAGACAATTCAAGCAGATGTGGGCTGGACTCGGAGCTATGAGTATGCCACACTGCTGTCTGGGAGTATTTCTTCTTGTGGTTTTGTTTCATTTCTTCCAAACTTAACACATTTGAAATCACAAGATATAAATGAAATGTGCTGAGTTGGCCAATCAGTCATGGAATGTATAAACAGTGCAGCTGCCCTTTGCTAACATCCTATTACCACTGGGTAGTTGGGTAGTCAAACAGGAATAAAAATTACTCTGCAAACATCATAAGTTAGGTGTGATTTGTGGAGCAAGATACCTGACAGTTCGTAAAGAGTTATATACCTCAACATTGCTGGAAATCAGCCTTGTTATGGCTTCTGTACGTCTATAAAGATTGTTCATTTCATATAAAACAGCTACCTGCACTGGGAGTCTGAAAGGAAGACTGATGCTGGTTATAAATATAGAAGAAAATCTATTTGTCTGCCCTTCCTGCTGTTTGCTAGTTAGACATTACAAACCAAATGGTTTTCCTAGGCAGTGGAGGTGTTTTGTTGGGCACCTCCTCTTTCATCTTGTGGCTGCGATTGAAACATGTCATCTCTCCTTGTCATAGTAGATAAACCAATGAAGTGTAACCCAGAGCCACAGTGTTGGTCTCCAGCTTCCAGCAGTACAGCAGCACACGGCAACAGTAATGAAAAGCCGCACTGTTTCTCAGTAAAAGTAAGTGTGACTGGTAAAGCAGCCAGGAGTGGATGCCACTAAAGATTTTAAAAAATAACTGCTTAGGCAGGAAATGCAATGAATAATTGCACAAATGATGGAGGAATGAGGACTTCCAGAATGGTGCACAGCCAACATTGACTGACGTGGACTGTAGGAGTGATAAGCAAAACAGGCTTAAGTGAAGTTGTCATAGAATCCCTACAGTGTAGAAGGAGGCCATTTGGCCCATCAAACCTGCACCAACAACAATCCCGCTCAGGCCATATCCCCATAACCCTATGTATTTACCCTGCTAATCCCCCTGACACGAAGGGTCAATTTAACATGGCCAATCCACCTAACCCGCACATCTTTGGAATCATAGAATAGAATCGTAGAATCCCTACGGTGCAGAAGGAGGCCATTCAGCCCATCACACCTGCACCAACTACAATCCCACTCAGGCCCTGTGTAATCCTGTGTATTGACCTTGCTAATCCCCCTGACACTAAGGGGCAATTTAGCATAGCCAATCAACCTAACCCACACATCTTTGGAGTGTGAGAGGAAACCGGCGCACCCAGAGAAACCCACGCAGATACGGGGAGAACATGCAAACTCCACACAGAGAGTCACTTGAGGCTGGAATTGAACCCAGGTCCCTGGCACCATGAGGCAGCAGTGCTAACCACCGTGCCATCCCAGTTGTGTTGTGTTGCTTAATATTATCAGCAGTTTATTTTTCGTACAGGCAGAATTCCTTCTGATGTATTTGGCTTAAGGGATATAGTTTTATGGTCTGGCACTCCAGAACTTGTTAATTTATTTAAGACAAAGAAACTAAAATGCACTTAGGAAATGTTTACTGCATTGCCATTCTCTGAGTTGGGTTAATTTGGCTATCATGCTTGGCAGTGACATCAGAGGGCCATTGTTCCGGTAGTTGCCAACTGCTGCTATGGCACACACAGACAAAGGAAGCAGAATTTAGAGCTATGATGGTGCTGGTGTTTTGACTATTGCCAAACTATTGTTTTGACAATGAATGGTGCTTGCTCTGTATAATCAGAGTTCTGTGTTTTTTGTCAGTCTAAGCACTAGTAGGTCTAAAGAAAATGAATCTTCTCTCAGACACTGTCTGATGTATTGTATTCAGTTCCAGGAACCGTACATCCAGAAAGGGTACTGTACAGATTTACCAATAATGGTGTGGGGGCCTAAAGGGTTAAACAGGTTGCATAAACCCGGGCTGCGTTCCCTTGGAGTTGGTAGTTTGAGAGATGGTCTAACTGTGAGAGATAATCTAAACTACATGGATTCAACAGGACAGGTACAGAGAAATTATTTCATCCAAAACAAGGAGACACAATCTTAATATTACAGCCAGACAATACTGGAGTGAAATCAGGAAGCAATTTTCCACTCAGTGGGTAGGGGAAATCTAGATTCTGTTCCACTCAAGACTATAGATACTTGGTCAATTTACAATTTCACTCTGAGATTTTTACTAGAGAAGTATAAAAGTGGAAATGGATTAGAGGTAGATCCATGGGAGTTGAGGTATAAATCAACCATGATCAAATTAAATGGTGGAACAAGTTTGAGGGGCCGAATGATATTTTCCTGCCCCTCTATTTCCAATCTATTTGTAAAGTTATTTGAGTGCAGATTGTTGGTTTTAAAATGTTAAAAATGGTGAAATGTTTTCCAGCACTTAACCATTTTTGAACGCACAGTTCGCATACTTGCAAACTTATATTTAGGTTATATAAGGGACTTGGTAGTACAGGCCAGCCAAGGCCGACAAGAATCAGTTCCAGTTATAGGATGGCTTCTTCCTTTTTGGAGCGAGTATTATCACATTTTGGAGCATCCTGCTGTGGGGAAAGAAAGAAGCTATAGGGGGTGACTTTGAGCCCGCACTCTCCAACTGCGGGAATGACGGCGCGTACTCAAAATCCAGCGAGTGCAGTTTATGCTGACGAGTTTCTGAATTCCAATCTTACTTACCCCTCACTGGTGGAGTGGCGTGAAACACATCGCGGGACCGCAAAAAGCTGATTTGAATATATTAGCATGCTATTAGCAAGCGCTGTCTCCGGCACTTCCCCCCTCACCGGATATTCAATAGGTGCCAATTCCATTTTCAACAGGTTCACTGAGACGTGAACCTGCCATGGGGGTTTCCCTGGAGGCGTAAAGGTGAGTATAGCCCCCAGAGGAGAGGGAAATGGCCAGGCAGTGCCTGCCAGTGCCCCCTGGCATTATCCCTAGACACAGGTTGGCACTGCCAGGTTGGCACCACACCCATGTCAATCTAGCAGTGCCAACCTGGCAGTGCCAACCAGTGCCAGGGTACTGGCCCTATTGGGAGTCTCATGGGGGAGGGGGTGGACTCATTCAGCTTTGGTTCTGGGCTGGGACTGGATGGAGGAGCAGGGGATGCCGGTGAAGACTGATGGCAGAGAGAGGGGAGCTTGTGGGGGGTGGGTACCGGTTCCGACTGTTAAGGGGTGAAAGTGCCGATGATTGGGTGTGGGGTATAGAAGTGGCGACTCCAATCGGGGGTGGGGAGTGGGGCCCCTAAGACCTCTGTGGTAGGCTGAGCTGGGGGGGAAGGAGGTTGGGGAGGTTTATCCAGGTTCTGATTGGTAAAGCCTTTAAAGATGGCACCCCGATCTTTGTGCAGTTGAATTTTGCCAGCGGGTTGAGGCACCTGTACGATGGCGTGAAACACGCCCCTTTGATTTTATTTACGCAGTGTCATAAGATCTGGAGAGAAAACCAACCTGTTTCTCTGGAGGTTTTTCTGCCGGGAATAACATTGCCATTTTTTGGTAAGGTTCCTCCCATTGTTCCTCGTATTAAGATGCAATTCTTACTCACTAATTGTGGAGCAGAAACAGTAATAGTGATGAGGAAGAAGGTCCCTTACTCTGTCCTATTATCATCAGTAAGAAGATTGCTCTGTGGAAAGCAATGGGATTGAAAATGTTAAGTTACATCCTTGTGGCGTTGGATCAGTTAGTTGTAAAATTGAATTCCATCTACAACAATAAAATCAGGAAACACATAGGTAGAAAGAAATGAAAGCCCAGGCACTACTTTTGGGCCTTTTTTAATCTTAGTAGAAGTAGTGCTTGATGTACTTTGTGTACACTGTGATGGTCCATTAAGGGAAACAAGTGTTTCAGTATGCCAAACATCTCTGATCTTTAGGCAGGCAGTTAACAAATCCACAATATAAAAGCACATAAGCCTTCAAATTGTTACACAACACCAAGACAGGCTTGACAAAAACATTATTCTTTAGATTTGCAATTAATTACTCTTATGCCTGTAACTTGCATTCTATTTGCATATCTTAAAGAAATGGAGATTCCTGCTATGCTTAGTTATTTAAAACTGCCTTCTGACTTTAATTTAATCATTTTTATTCAGATTACAATAAGTCTGGTTTCAATCTGCTTTACATGCATAAAATTGTTCTTTTATGTATGTTTACACTAGTTTGTTCCTTTTCACCTCTTATTTATAGCTACAAATGGAACATTCTGCTCAGGAAACAGAGCATGTGGTCAGATTCTCAGATGCTATCTCCTTTTTCTCAGAACACCTTCATCTGAATATCTTGCATGTTCTATACATATTTCCATTGTTACCCTTATTTAACAAATACACCTTGATGTTGGCTTTCAAGAAATTGATTTTTTGCTATGCATCTTCTCTGCTTTATCTTACGCACTAAGTTTGAAAGGCTCATTTGCTGCATTTCTTGCAAAAATAATTTATAAGTTGCATGTTTGCAGACATAGATAAGGCTCATCCTTCATTAATAGTCCACCTGATGGGCACATTTTGTAGCCTTGTTCTATCTGCAGCAGCTCAAAACCCGAGTAGCCAGCCCCTTTTAGCCAACCCCTTTAAGGGGAGGGGGAAGAGGTGGGGGTGGTGTCGAGTTTCGCAAGGTCATGTGACCTGATCAGCTAATCGGGCCAAAGAACAGAAATCCCAGGGCTGAGTATGGGTTTTCCCGGGTGGGATCGATCCTGGAGCTGTCGCGCCTGTAGCACATCCTAGCACTCTGTATATAAGTATAGTTATTCTAATAAATAGTTTGTTGTTCAAACCTGGTGGTCACCAATCTCTCAGATGTAATGTATTTTTTTCTTCTAATTGCACTGGATACTGTGATTAACAAAAATACATGTGGTCCATGCTCATTTTCTCCAAGTTGGACACGAATTGACTCATCTAAGTTTGTTGTGATGGAGCTTGTAAAACCATTAAGACATGGCAAATACTAACAGTGCAATACGCAGATGTGACATGTGATAGAAATGAATGTGGGAGCCTACTTACCTTTCATGTCAGCACAGTTTATCACAGTGGCTAACCCACACTTCCAGCCAAACCCCTAAATTATTTTGTGTGCTTAAAGTATTTTACAGTTTACTTCAAATATCCATCTCCAATTGACAATGCAATGTCTGTTATACTTTACCAAGTGTTTGTGGAATGGCTGGAAGATTTAACCTGACTGAAGTGTGAATTCCTTGTTTTTTATCATGCTTCTTCAAAAAGTGTTGGAAATGAAAAGCATCTGTGATAATTATTTGAAAGGATAATGCAATACAATAACTGATAAATAGCACAGTGAATGCAGTTAGAGTTAACAGAACAACTTTAATCAGAATAATTGGTTATGCATCATAGCCTCTGCATGCAGAAGATATATTGTACTGTGGATAGATTGTTTTCAAACAAAGATTATATAGAAAGCAATAGAAAGATATGACAATACAATATAATGCTCTGGACTTTGTCCACTGATTTTTGTAATTGAATATTCTACTGAGATGATTAATCAAATATTTGGCTGTCTTAAATCATCATAAAAATCAAACCACTTCCTGTTGAAGTGTAAATCTTGCACACTAGAATGTTTGTGTTTTGTCAAACAAGGGGCCAGTGTAATTCAGGTCACATTTTGGGTTTTTTGCGAGCTATTAAATTGAAAGCAAAAAACAATTTCAGGATGTGCTTTATTACTGAGACAATACAATCACCTCTATACAACACAACCCGAATGGCTGGATCCAAAGTACATCTGGGGCCGCACCGTAACTGTACAATCTGACTTTTTTATTTTCTATCATTCAAAAGTTTAATCGTCAAAGGCTTTGTAAAATGAAAATGACTATTAAGATTTTATTAACATTAATATTGCATGAAGTGATGTTTACACTTTAGGCAGTGTGCTTATAATTTGAAAAGCTTTTTTTAGAAAAGCAATGTCCCTAATCACTACATCAACCTCTCGCCATCTTTTCCCCAGACTATGGTGTTAAAGTGTCTGTGCAGCATTATCATTCTCTTCTGAATGTTCGCCTGTTGTGTGGTAGAGAATGTTTTTTTAATAAACATCTTAATTAAAAAAGCAGAAACAGAATGTGCAATTTTGTGAAACTTAATGCACTGGAATTTTGAACAGAAAAATATTATTAATTTATACGCTGAATTATTATTTCTGTTTCTCTCTCTGCATTTTTTTTTGTTTTAGATCATAATTAAAGGGAAAGGCTTGGGTGTTGAATGTTACCCCTACAGATAACATAATGGTTAGAATAAAGCGATGTCGATGAATAATGGTCTGCTTTTTAAATCAAATGTACAGTTCCAAATTATTTATTTTGATTTAATTGAGCTGTATTACTGGAGAGAAATCTCCTTGCTGTAATTCTGAAAACCTCTAGCACTGAAAGAGCAATGATCACAGAAATTATATTTTTAATATATTTTTTCTGAGAGTATGAACAGTGAAAACTTTCTTTTAACCCTCTCCTATCTGAGAATACCTCAACATGCTGCCACACAGCATCAGAGATCTGGGTTCAGTTCTGGCTTTGGGTGACTGTGTGGATATTGCACATACTCTCTATGTCTGTGTGGGTTTCCTCCGGGTGCTCTGGTTTCATCCCACAGTCCAAAGATGTGCAGGTTAAGTTGATTGGCTGTGCTAAATTTTCTCTTAGTGCCCCAAGATATATAGGTTAGGGGGATTCGTGGGGTAAATACATGGGTTATAAAGTAAGCCTGGGTAAGAGTTGGTGCAGATTCGATGGGCTGAATGGTCTCCTTCTGCACGTAAGGGATTCTATGATTCTATGATCCTCAAACTGGCAGTATTTCTAAGGCAGTTGTTTTAAGGATATTACTATTATTACCAATTTAAAACAGATTTAATTTGGCATTGTTGCAAGACTCCATTTTATAGAAGTCATACAAGTCGGAAATCTCTGCAGTTTTTTTTTCGTTTAGCATGACTATCATGTTATACATGTAACATATATATAATTTGAGAGTCACTTAATTAAGCAGTTTTTAAAAGTCAGAGGCTTTTTTTGTTTTTTTTCTAAGTTTGCATGGGATCTCCCTTTTTGGACATCACCTTTGACTGGGATGAGGAAGTGCTGTTGTCATTTTTGAGTCATTACTAATGGTTCTTTCTCTTGTTTTCAGTCTCTCAGATCACCCCAACAGGTGAGAATTTGTTGCCTCTAACTTGTACTGTAAGATTGCTGATAATGTTTTTTTAAAATTCATTTACGTGATGTGGGCATTGCTGTCTGGGCCAGCATTTATTGCCCATCCCTAACTGCCCTCCATTCCAGAGGGCGTTTGAAACTCAACCATTGCTGTGGTTCTGGAGTCGCTTGCTGGCCAGACTAGTGAAGGACGGCAGATTTCCTTCCCTAAAGGACATGAGTGGACCAAATAGGTTTTTATGACAATCGACATAATTCCAGATTTTTGTAAATTGAATTTAAATTTCATGATCTGCCATAGTGGGATTGGAACCCAGATCCCCAGATTTTGCCCTGGGTCTCTGGATTAACTAGTCCAGTGACAATACCACTACACCACAACCTCCCCATAGTAGCTAGGTAATTTATAGTGAGCTGAGGGTGAACACAGAAGCCTGTGTTTTCTTTCTCATTATTCCTGTGATCTTCTTCAACTTAGTAAAGGACCTCAATAGAGATTTCACTAGACCACAGTTAAAAACAGCAAAACAGCACGGTGGCGTGGTGGTTAGCACTGCTGTCTCATAGTGCCAGGGACATGGGTTGTGTCCTGGCTTGGGTCACTGTCTGTGCGGACTCTGCACGTTCTCCCCGTGTCTGCGTGGATTTCCTCCGGCTGCTCCGGTTTCCTCCTACAGTCTGAAAGAGATGTTGGTTAGGTGCATTGGCCATGCTAAATTGCTCAGTGTACCCAAACAGGCACCGGAGTGTGGCGACTAGGGGATCTTCACAGTAACTTCATTGCAGTGTTAATGTAAGCATACTTGTGACTAATAAATAAATAAACTTTGGTATAACTATTGAATATACAAATTGAAACATGTTAAGTTTACAATGGATGGAAACTTAACTATCAATCCTCATGAAATTTAAAAATAGCAAACAGTGGTATGAACATTCACTACATCCATTCAAATCAGGATAAGTATATAAAAATGGATATAAATAATGGGAATTTGTAACTTGATGTTGTTCATTATTTGTGCCAAAGCAATACTGGACTGTAGGGACAATATATACTCCTGCTGTATAATGTTGCCATTAGATGAGAAAGGGATTTAAAATTGAAAGGCCCTGAAGAAGGATAATGAATTATGGGATGATTGATTCACTCTCTTATGCTTCAAAATTAAAAATTGTCATTGTTTTGGAGGCTGCTCACCATGTGTTGTGGCTGCAGGCTTCTGAAGCCCTTCAATTCCTCGTGATAAACAAATACCCCATAATATCTCTCTACGTTTATGTCTGTAAGTAAGCTGGCCCATTACCTAAGAGTGTAACTTTTCACACCCAAGTACCACAGCAGCTGCAAGGAAGCCATTACCAGACCAAACAAAGACCAAAATGCATCATTTGTGTCACAGAAGCAAACCTCCTGCCAATAAGTCCTGGATCAGAGACGAGGAGATATCCTGGAAAAGTTTATGATAACCCATTGATTTTCCTTTCATCCCTGCTGGCATGCTGTCCATTTCACTCTTCCCAATCTGCATGGCCCAAGCTCACCAAATAACAAAGCACATGACTAAACCAATAGGCAGCACGGTGGCACAGTGGTTAGCACTGCTGCCTCACTGCTCCGGGATCTGGGTTCAATTCCCGGCTTGGATCACGGTCTGTGTGGAGTTTGCACATTTTCCCCGTGTCAGTGTGGGTTTCCTCCAGGTGCTCCAGTTTCCTCCCGCAGACCAAAGATGTGCAGGTTAGGTTGATTGGCCATGCTTAATTCCCCCATAGAGTCCTGGGATGCATAGGTTAGAGGGATTAGTGGGGAAAATATGTGGGGTTACTGGGATAGGGCCTGGGTGGGATTGTTATTGGTGCAGACTTGATGAGCTGAATGGACTGTTTCTACACTGTAGGGCTTCTATGATTCTATGACAAGATGTTAAAAATTCACTAGACCTTCTTGGGGCTCTGGCAATTATGGGACTAGAAGGCACTCTGGTAGTTATGAAGCTTGATTTTCTGACCATTCATAAGGTAAGACTTAGAAAATTTAGTTCTGTTGAGATGAAATGGTGCCGGTTTATGATTGCTTTTAGCAGGCAGTAACGTTTCTGATAGTCTGAAAAGTCCCCTTTGACACTGAAATAGGTTCCTTGTTTAATTTCTTCTTTTAGGTCATTCACATGCCTCTGAATAAGAGAATATAAAAGGCCCAATTATGGACTTTTGATTGATTGCCAAAACTCCCAGAGCCACTCTGCATTCAGTCAAACTGTTGTCAAAATGAACCAAGCCACGGAATGCAGGTTACCCATCTGAAATCCAATGCATAGACAATGATTTTCATTCTCTTCCCTTCACTCATGAAGAACTATAGAAAAAGCTGGGGCAGGGTTTTTTCCAAAGACCTCAAGGCCCACTGACAGACCCAACTGGGAGTTAGAAATCCCATAACTGTGAAAGACAGTCACTCAACTGTGATTCTCCTCAGGTTGGCCAGTTAGTGGTCAGAGGGCAGGCTCACCATCCTTTGATGGGCTTGCAAAGCGGGAAGCTATCTTGGAGAGAGCAGAAGCTGGATTTTCAAAGTAGGTGAAGGAGAAAGTGCCCCAAGCTGGAGGCGCCCTCTCTCCAACATTTTAACATTCAAAATAAGAAATAGCCTCAGCAGCCAGGCCACCATTGTGGCAGGTTAGGAGAATTTCCTCCAGAGAGTGGCCTGAGGCTACAGGCATGGGGTGGTGGTGGGGGACAGGGGGACGGTGGGGGGAGGGACGGGGACGGCGGGGGGGTGGGACGATGTGGGGGAGCCTTCGCCTGCCTGAAGCTACGGCCCTCCCATACTGCCACTGAAAGGCCATGTCCAGGAAGACAAACAGTTCCTTGACTACTCTGGGGAACTGAAGGCCAATTAGATAATTCCAATCAGCCTCTAACCTTAACAGATTCTTAGCAAGGTCAATTGGCTATCCTCCCGCTCAAGGGTGTGTCTTCCCACCTCCGGGAAAATGGTCTGGATGTAGGATGGAGCCAGGGAACCAGCATATCATCCAGAAGTGAGAAATTCCATATCAGCCTCCCTCTGGGCCAACTCTCAGTGGTGCCTAAAAGTTCAGCTCCCAATTGTGGTCTGTACCACGTCACAGTCAGTCAGCCAAAGTCAATGCCTCAAACCCTTTCTCAGCAAAAAGAGGCCATGTTTTTTCTTATTTAGTGAGTTCAGGTCTAAAACAATGGAGGTTTTTTATTTCATCATGGCTTCAGATGTAAAAGGTACAACCAAATATTTCAGTGCGATTCGAATCATTACATCACATGAATTAACAAATAAGAAAAGTTTGCTAAACATGTCTTTGCAACACCAGTGTAACCACTTTTAACTCAAAATCACTCTGCACAATACTTCTAATACATTGTTTAACCAATTTCGGTCTTGGGTGACTGCGTGGGTTTCCTCCAGGTGCTCCAGTTTCCTCCCACAGTCCGAAGATGTGCGGCTTAGGTTGATTGGCCGTGCTAAATTGCCCCTTAGTGTCAGGTGGACTAGCAGGGTAAATGCATCGGGTTATGGGGATATGGCCGGGGAGGGGGGGGGAGGGGGGAGTTGTTGTCAGTACAGGCTCAGTGGGCTGAATGGCCTCTTTCTGCACTGTAGGGATGCCATTTTTCTATTCTATGAATGCAGTAATGTATAGTCAGAAGCTTTTTCCCAGGGTGGAAGAGTCATGGATAGTCAGAAGCTTTTTCCCAGGGTGGAAGAGTCAATTACTAGGGGGCACAGGTTTAAGGTGCGAGGGGCAAGGTTTAAAGGAGATGCATGAGGCAAATGTTTTACACAGAGGGTGGTGGGTGCCTGGAACTCGCTGCTGGGGGGAGGTAGTGGAAGCAGAAACACTAGTGACTTTTAAGGGGCGTCTTGACAAATACATGAATAGGATGGGAATAGAGGGATATGGTCCCCGGAAGGATAGAGGGTTTTAGTTCAGTCGGGCAGCATGGTCAGTGCAAGCTTGGAGGGCCAAAGGGCCTGTTCCTGTGCTGTAATTTTCTTTGTTCTTTGTAGGAAGAATCAATGCATTTTCATACTGCACAGCCCCACAAGCAGCAATGAGATGATGACCCTGTGTAATGTGTTTTAGGTGTTGGTTGGGGAATAACCATTGGCCAGGGTATTATGCGATCTTGGAAATTTTCCAAATAGGATCACATCCTCCTAGAAAAAATAAGGACCTCAATTTAACATCTGTAGCGTTTCAATTTATACAAGCCTACATTCTGCTCTGAGAAAATCACTAAAAGCATATTTTAAATAGTATTCAACCGGAAAAACTGGCAAGAGTTAACTTAAAATTTCCAATCTGCAATACTGGGTAGATTGTCAACTTTCCACCCAAGTGTAAGACTGCTAAAGGGCGCCCGTTATAGGAAGCACCTTATTTTGCTGACATTTCTCTAACAGATTTACAGGCCAGATTGACATGTAGCAGCCCTTTTACTTACTGTTCCTTTCCCAATTTATAGGATTACTCCTGTTTGATTACATTTTAGAATGATGGATTATGGTTATTATTCTGTGAAGTAACTGATAGTTTTGGCCATGAGGACAGTGCAGCTGTGTGAAATCAATTTTGGAAGAAAGCGAGAAACTGCCAAGAACTTTGCAGAAAACTTGGGAGACATTTTGTCAAGTTGTGATGTTGGTAACAGAAGTATGGAATGTGTTGATACACAATGCCTTTTTATAGCAACCCATTCATTTTAAACGGAGTCATACATTTGTTACAATTTACATAAAAACATTCTTTACTGATATCACTCAGTGTGATATTGCAGCTTCAGGGTATAATTGCAAAATTATACACCACAGGGGCACTGTTTTTATTTAAAGGTTTTGACCAGCCTTGACTTTTTTTTGGCAGGTTAAAATAAAAAGTAAGGCTGGTTATGGTTCCCATCACATAATGACAAATTTCAATAAAGTCTAAATCAGCTATGCTGCCTCGGAAAAAGTTTTCCCAAGCAAGGATGGTATCCCTTTAAGACATTTTCCTACTGCGTTATTTTTTCCCCTTTCCAATTTAAATAGTGAGATT
Organism: Mustelus asterias; assembly: GCF_964213995.1. Taxonomy (NCBI): domain Eukaryota; kingdom Metazoa; phylum Chordata; class Chondrichthyes; order Carcharhiniformes; family Triakidae; genus Mustelus; species Mustelus asterias. The sequence goes on from NC_135804.1 coordinate 32,068,965, forward strand.
TTTCGCTCATTAAATAAAGGTACAGTTGGGATTAAAACTAAAGAGAAAAGAGTTTGTTACTTGCAGCTTTAGAAAAGAGCTATACTAGTAGGGAGAGAGGCTGAGTGGGTTTAGGTGTACGCTGGTCAGTGTTGATGCTACACGGCCATAAATCTTGCCCTTTTTCTGCCTAGTTATTGTGTATTTCTTTGGGTGAAAGATTGATTGTAGCAGCAGAAGATGAATTTGCCTACAGACCCTTTCTTCTTTTTTTTATACTCCTGATCCCTCACCAAGGTGATAATGCATTTTTGCGCAATCATTTGTTTCAGATTAAATAGCGCGCAGAACAGAGGCAAGATCATCTCGCAAGCGGGCAAACAACGACTGCATGAAGACGTACAACTGTCTCAGGTGTGAATACAGTCCCTACCCCAAAGGACTTGCAGTTTTTTTTCCCTGAAGGAGAATCACCTGTCTGAAGGAGGTCCATTATTCATCCTTTCCTCCATACTGCTCAAGGTGGCAGACTGCATGTGCAGACCATTCGCTGTAGGTGCGGGTCCCCTTTATTCTCTCCTCCCAGTCAAATGTGCTTTAATGTATTCGCACATCTCTTGTTATAATGATGAAAGCGATTGCATTCTACGCGGCGAAACTTTGAAAGTCAAGCAAACACTTTCATCTTGACCTTTCTGCAACACTGCCCCATATTCACTGCTTGTCAGCACATGTTAGTCTGGAGTCATCCGTCACTGCCATCCGTCACTCGTCTGCCATTCCCATCAGTCCCATTATCTGGGATCAGGAGAGAGCTGAGGATGTAGCCTGAAGGATCATTAAGCCTCTGTTCCCAGGTACCACAGGTAGTCCAGGTGGCCTGTTGTTATTTATAATGAAGGAACAACACAGCAGAACTGGATGGCGGTGGCCCATGAGGCTAAAGGAAGGACAGGCTAAGGGATGTCAGGACGGAAGGACAGCTAAAAGTGGACCCTGTGAGCAGGCCGTGCTTTATTGAACATCTGCTTGGGTGCATCGCTTCCAAGATTGATTAATTTAATTGTTTGCACTTTGCTTTAGTGAAATTTGAATACTTTGATGTCAGCTTTGAAGAATGTTGTACCAGTCCCGTTGCCTTCTCAGACTTATCCTTGCAGCAAGATGTCACGGGTGCGGATATTACGAATATAAACTTGATTTTAACAGGGAAAAACAACTGCAGTAGCTGGTGTCAGATTCACTTAGACGTTTTCAACCCGGCTACACAAATCATATGTTTCGGAAAAAAGTGGAACAGAAAGTTTGTAATAATGCAATGATTGCGGATGACATATTTTGAATAATCCTGCGGTACAGTTTTCTTTATTTTAACGTGACAGTTTAGCCTGCTTTAGGGACTTTCTGGTTATTCTATCGTGTCAGCAATTCTGCCTGAGAAAGAAATGATGGGATGCTGATTACTATCCAAAAATGTGGCCAGAACAGAAAATGCCACCATCAATGAAAGTAGCATCGTGTGTTATTCTACAACTTAACCAAATATTGAGAGCAAATATTAGTAGTAGAAATCACGTGATGCAAGTACTAATGTATGATTTTAAAAAAGAAGTATTAATGGTTGTGAGCGATGCTTGCTGGCCCCTGAGACTGACCACACAATATATCCTTCTACACCAGTCAGTGCACCAAGGCCAAAGCCAGGTGCCTATGGTACTTGTATCCTTCCACATCAGTCATACTGTACGGAGCAGACAATTAATTCTGGAGCAAAATTGAAAGTCAGAGGCAGAGTGTGAAAGAACAGAGTGACAATAATAAAGTGCCCCTGCCTCACATTAATCTCCTTCACTTCAGGGCTGTCAGAGGCGGCCTGGCGGTGACTAATGCCAAGCTTTGCATACAGTGGTCACAGACATGAGCAGCATGCTCCCTTTACAGCACCCGCGATTCGCTTTGTTGAGTTTTTGACTCCTGCAGAATCATCGAAAAACTGTAGCCGCTGGTCAAAGGTAGAACACTGAAGCCTTCATCATATCTATTGATCGATGCGTATGATACCCGCCTCTGCTTTAGAAATGGAGCGCGAGAAACACAGGGGAGACGGTTCAAAGAAGTTTCCAAATGGATTAACTCAGCAGGAATGGGTTAAAAGAAAGTCAGCTGTCAATAAAGTAAAAAACTTTTACAAAGTACCACTTGAATGGAGGAATGAGGCAGAGTGCAGCGTTGTAGCATACTAATCCCTTCTGCTGTGAAACAGTTGATACACATTTGGGAATTGTGTTTTATTGATTTTATTGTCACTTCTTGCACAAGCAGTAAATGTGCTAACATTTGAGGTACAGTATAATTATTCCAGAAAGGCAGACATCAAAGAAAATGTATTTTTAAACACACAGGTTCTGACAGGAAGACTGTACTGTTCAGAGGGGTCAATAGGTTAGAGAATTATTAGTCAATAGAAATTAGTACAGTACATGACAAAAGCTACCGAGCAAAAGAGTGAATATGATAATTTTCCTATAACAAAAGGATATTGAGTTGGTCAGCTTGCTGCAGAAACAGTATTTCTTCTGTATATTCTCAGTGAAAGCCTCCCCATATCGAGTTACCCATGTCTCTCTCTGTCTGTCCTGCATTATGTTTTAAATGAAGATTAAGGACAAACGCGGAGAGTGAATCTGAAGCACTCTGGGTTAATCTGCTCTCCATTCATTCCCCATGCACCCCTTGATTTAAAATTACTGGCGGGCACACACATCCCTCTGCACATGTGCGTTGTTAATTTCACTCCCCCCCCCTCCTCCCCCAACCCCGCCGAACTTCAATTTCATCATTGTGACTGCTTGTGAACTCGTCAAGATAATCCAAGCAATAAACATTCAAAATCAGAGAAGCTATGTTATATAGTTGTATGGAAACTAGATTAGACCCTACTTGCAGCACTGTGCACTGTTCACGGAGGTGTGTGTGTGTGTGGGGGGCGGGGGGGGGGGGGGTTCGGTCTCCAAGTGCACTGTGAGATAGGGACACCCTTTCAAAACTTTGCAGCCGGTCTCACTGGCGTGTTTAGGCCCTAAACATTCACCACTCTCCAAACAATGACTGAGTGTGGGATGATTGTGGAATGATCCGCGCTTCCAGTTTTCTCCTCATTATGACACTTTTTTTTGGAGAAAATTCCACCCAATGACTCAGCATTGTTGGAATGTGAAGCTTACAACTGTCTGGAGTGGTTGAGGCGATTAGCACAGATATGATTCAGAGAAAGCTAGGTAAAGTACATGAGGGACAGAGGAAGAGAAAGATAAGGTGAGATGAAGTAAGGTGGGAGGAGGCAGTGTGAAATATAAACACCAATATGGACCAATGAAGAAAAATGGTTTGTTTTTGGTGCTGTAAAGTTATATGTATGTAAGATTTCACTCCTTGAAAACACACAATTCTTCACTGAGTTCCAGAGAATGACTCAGAATAAGAAGGGGCTAATAGTTTCCTCTGGGGAAGTGCGCACACAATCTTTTATCATCATGAGAATCATGGAATACAGTGTAGAAGGAGGCCATTTGGACCATCAAGTCTGCAACGACAACAATCCCACCCAGGCCCTATCCCTGCAGCCCCACATATTTACCCTGCTAATCCCCCTGACATTAGGGGGCAATTTAGCCTGGCCAATCAACCTAACCCGCACATCTTTTGGACTGTGGGAGGAAACTGGAGCACCCGGAGGAAACCCACGCAGACACGGGGAGCGTGTGCAAACTCTGCACAGACAGTGACCCGATGCTGGAATTGAACCCGGGTCCCTGGCGCTGTGAGGCAGCAGTACTCACCACTATGCCACCGTGCCACCCACGGTCTGGTCTGGAGTATACAGTTTAGTGGTGGATGTTTTTCTGCTTAAACTCAAGTTACGTTCCTGGTGATGAGGAAAATTCCCCTCAACAGTCCAGTGTGTGACTGGAGGAGGGGGATGTACACTTTCAATCTTTGACAGCCTCCTGCGGGGAATGGGAGGAGATATATGTGTATGACCATTTTGCTAAGAAGGTGAGCTGTGGAGCCAGGGAAACTTAGTGAAAATGTTTGTCTATGTAGAGATGGGATTCAAGATTATTTACATGTCAATGTAATTTATTTCAGAGGGAATTAGATATTTATTCATGTTCCTGATAGAGAAAGTAGTTTCAACGTTCACCAGTCCAACATCATTATTCAAACCAAGAGTTAGCTTTGAGCCAAAATCTTACCAGAAGCAGCTCTTAAAATGTTGAATGTTAAGAGGCTTGAAAGCTTGGAGATCTTTGGGATAGTCAGGAGATAGAGAGGGACAAAGCTCAGAGATCACTGGGATAGAGTCAGGAGATAGAGACAAAGCTCAGGGATCATTGGGATAGTCAAGAAATAGAGAGAGACACAGCTTGTGGATCACTGGGATAGTCAGGAGAGAGAGACAAACCTCGGAGTTCACTGGGATAGTCAGGAGACAGAGAGAGACAAAGCTTGGAGATCACTGGTATAGAGTCAGGGGGTTGAGAAGAGCAAAATTGTTGAGCTCAGGAATGGAGCTATGAGATGTACAAGGGGAAAATAATAGAGATGGAACCTGGAATGTTGTCCCCCAGGATTGAAATCCAAAGTAAATAATTTAACTACATGTTTAAAATAAAAATTGCTTGAATTTTTAGTATATTTCATGAAGTCATCTCATGTTTTTTTCTTCTCTCGGAGGGTATGTCTAAATCACTGTGGTTACTTTGTGCCCCATTCCTCTCTTCCCCCCCTCCTGCGCTGCGCATGCTGCTGTTGACTCCATTGGGGTGTACAAAACCATTAACAATGCAGCAGAGTGGAGTCCAAATACATTTTACTGAATGGAAAAAAGATGAGAATTAATGATTTTCATTCTAAATAGCCCAGAGTTAATGCTTATTGAAGTTTGGCAGCATGCTATGTCAATGACTCAATATCATTGGTTGGTTGATGCTGAGATGCACAGACCAGGAAGATTCCAAGCTTCAATCTCTGGTCTGTATTGAATTCGCTCATCTTAGCTCGGAACTACATTTGGCATCAGGATCACTGGGCTATGAAGGTGAAAGAAAATCAACGAATGTTCCTGTTCCTGATTTTTATCCAATGTCTAGAGCTGTGAAGTGCTTTTGCACAGTGACTGAGTTCTGGTTTTGGTTTAGCTGTGATATTACCACATGGTTGATATTCTGTGTTTAGTTTAACAGATGAAGAACTTGGATACATCGCTGCAGGTTGCTAATGTATGTCAAACCTAGGAAAAAATACATAAAAGGTTTCAATGTTTGCGATCTTAGACAGTTGCTACACCGTTTAAAATCATGCTACTATGTTGTATAGGTTTTTATTTTGAACTGATTTGATCTAACATCGTCCGTGATCTGACTTTTCATGTGGACAATTGCCAAGCGTATGTTTAAAATGTTGGACTGAATATAACCCAATTGGTGGGATTTTCCCACCCTGGCCACTGGCAGGATCTTCTGATCCCTCCGATGGTGAACCCCTGTAGCAGATACCCCAGCAGTGGGACAGGCGAGCCACGCGAAACACTGTCAACATTGGCGGGACTGGAAGTTCCCATGGGTGCTCAATAGTGGGACATTGGGGGGTGCTGGAAAATCCCTCCCAATAGCTGGACATCTAATGTACCTTTATGGCATTAGCAAACTCATCACAAGATTCTTTGTTCTTTTGACAATGCCAATCTTATGTCCACCAAAGCTTATCAGGGCTTACTTGCAAGACTGGCCTATTCATTTACATAGAAGTTCCCTGGGTTAACACTGCCCCACAGTCACAGTTTCTTCTCCCCTCTTTACCCCAGATGGCACCACAGCAGGCAAATATGGCCCAACAGAACTTTGCCACGAAGCATCATCTAAATGAGGAAATTCACACTAAATCCCTTTCCTAAAAGAATGTCAAAGAGAGCACACAATAAACTGTATAGAGTAATTCAAACAAAAATAAACCTTTACAAAAACAAGATGTCTCCAAATGATACACCTTCCTTTACTTTTTCTTAGTACTGTCCTTCCAGGTATCAACACACCATCCTATCTTCTATCATAGTGCTGTGAGTAAGTTCTCTTGAGGGCCTGTAGTACAGGAGGTGATGGGCTGTTCAGGCTGAACACGAGGGTGCTGACTCAGGTTACATTCAATTGATGTTTATATGTCGCTAGAATCAAAGAAAATTCATTCCTTAAGTTTATTAATTAATGAAGAAGATATTGCGATAAGATACTGTTTCAATGCATATACACAGATACCCTACATAATACATTTTAAAATATATTAGACACTGGATTACTGATACAAGTCACAATTTAACATTTGGTGAGTCTTGCCACAGAACATGAGGTTGTGCAGATAATCCTGTTCAGGTTAGAGCTGGCTAGGTAGCATTAAAAAAACATCCAGACATAGAGGAAGGCAAGATGAAAAAACTAAAACAGTAAATGCTGGAGAACACCTCCCAGGACAGGTAGCTTCTGGAACTTCCATCAGACCTGGAATTTGAAAGAGACCAACATTTTCTTAACCAGTACCAAGTCATGGAGAAGGGAGTAGGGGAGGATAGAAAGACCAAAGGAGAAGGTTTAACTTAGGATGGAGGACAGAAGTGATTAAATATCAAAAGTGATATCAAAAGGACAAAACAGGTGTTAATAGTAGAAGTAAAGACAAGGGTCTACGTGGTGTACTTTCTCTTTTCATTTCAGATTTCCAGCATCTGCAGTATTTCCCTTTTGATGAGAAGACTGAAAGTGGATGCAAAGATGTAAGCATCAGGAATGCTTAGAATAACTGATCGCACATAAGTAAATAGGTCAGCTTTTAATTCTAATGGGAATGGCAAAGTCTGAACACGAGGAAAAAATAGCATATTCTAAATCCATTTTATCATATATAGTGACAGAGCACTGGTTGAAAAGTTTACAATGTTGAAAATAATGTGTCTGTGATAATCCCCACAATGTCCATTGGGAATCACTGATTGATGTTCATGTGGAGCTCGTTGAGTATGAGTTCCCCTGGTAACAGGCAGTGGCCTACCCAGCTGGAACTCATTATCTGAGCCTTTCATAAGGCAGGCCCAAGACTGGACCTGTTGAACGGTAGTCCCATACCAGTATGTGCACCCCATAGTAGTGGTTTTACTTTGCATTCTGTAATAAACTATGTTCCTTTTCAGTCAGATTTCCTGAGTCATTACATTGGCAATGAGGAACAAGAAAGTTTTCAGACAGCCTTTCAATGAACCCAGTAAGACAATGATGGGGAGATATTAAAAATGCCCCTGTTTGGGAAACTGGAAATTTATGATGCGGATGTGAAGGATTTGCCCCGATACGCTGAAAGAATGGAATATTTCCGGACAAACAAAATTGAAAGGACAACCGGCAAAAAGTCATCCTTCTGACCACTTGTGGGGCCCGACCTTCAGCATCATAAAAAGATTTACCCACCCGGTAGTCCTGGATTCAAAATCTTAGAACAAATTGTTAGATCTGTTATTGGTCAACTACGACCCTAAACTGTTTATTATATTGCAACAGTACAGGTTTAACGTGGCAACTCGACTCCCTGGGGAACCAGTCACTGAATTCTTGACAAGACTGCAGAAATTGACAGAACACTGTGAGTATGGGCCAGCATGTCCGGAAATGTTAAGAGATTATTTAGTATGTGGAATTAATAATATTGTGACCCAAAGGAAGCTACTGACTGAACCAACTCTGGACCTCAAGAAGCCACAGAACTGGCCGTTTCTGGCGATAACCCCAACAAAGTGCATGACTCTGTGAGGGCTCGTTGAGTATGAGTTCCCCTGGTAACAGGCAGTGGCCCACCCAGCTGGAATTCATTACCTGAACCTTTTAAAAGGCAGACTCAGGACTGGGCCTGCTGAACGATAGTACCAGGCAGGGACTAGTGTGTGTACATCACGGTTGCATTTTTACTTTGCATTCTGTAATAAACTATGGTCCTTTCCAGTCAGCCTTCCTGATTCAATACAGTGTCCAATGTTTCTTGTAGGAGTTCCTATTGAGGATTCAGATTCCTTACAGTGGGCAAGGCGATGAAGTAAATAAGTATTTTTTAAAAGTCATCCTCTTGTCCTGTTTATTCTGACCCTTTTCCACTCTGTTACTCTTTGTTGTCACAAATGAGTCAATCTGATAAGACTGTGTCAGTTACATCAGAGCAATCTCTCTAATCCCGAGAGGTGACATCACTGATGTCATAACATACGGTGGAAATGTTTGGAGACAGCGTGACGTGCAACCCTACAATCGCCGTCCAAATCAGAGAATGAAGAACGATAGGCAAGCAAGGTTGGACGTTTACAAAAGGAGGAACAATCGCTTTCCAATGGATCAATCAATATTATAAGCAATCAGCTAATTGATTACATTCTCACATACCTTGTAGACAGCGACAACACATTACACAGAGGATGAAATAATTTTTCTGATTGGCCTGCCAACCCTGTCAGGCCACATTCTGTTTGGAATTGCAGAAAGCCCTTTGGGCTACACAAATCGCTTGCTTGATTGCTTGTGGGATTGATATGCGCTGCCAACACCAGCAGCCCAACTTTACGTGAGGCCAACAAGCCTCTGAAATCAATCGACAATGTCAGGTTGCAGGTCACGGTTTCATTCCTTGTTACATAATAGCTAGAGTTAAAAAAATTGAGCTATATGTTATACATTAGCACAGACTTTTGCGTGTTACCATGACATGGTTCCTTACCGTTAGGTTTACACAAAGTTCGCCTTAACATATCCAGCACTGAAGCTCCTGGACAACAAGTCAGATATGTTTTGCAGGAATCCATTCGAGCAGTTACAGTGGATCTTTACCAAATCAGCTGTTAATAAAACACCTAGCTGGTTACATTTCTATTAATCAAATTGAATGCCTGTTAATACTCAGAGAATCGGAGCTCAGAGTACCTGATCGGACCTATCATAGAAGGGAATCATAGAATCCTTACAGTGCCGAATGAAGACATTCGGCCCATCGAGTTTGCACCAACCACAATCCCACCCAGGCCCTATCCCCCTAACCCCACGTATTTATCCTGCTGCCCCCCCCCCTGACATTATGGGGCAATTTACCATGGCTAATAAACCTAATCCGCACATCTTTGGACCGTGGGAAGAAACCGGAGCGTCCAGAGGAAACCCACGCAGACATGAGGAGAACATGCAAACTCCACACAGGCAGTCACCTGAGGCTGGAATTGAACCCAGGCCCCTGGCACTGTGAGGCAGCAGTGCCACCGTGCCGCCCACCTAGTTCAGCTTCATATTGCTAGAGTTAGACCATGGCATATTGGCCAGGCAGAAAACAAACTTTGACATGATTGGTTAAAGCTCAACAAACTTCACTCGGCATATATCGACGCAAAGATTAATTTTGTAATATGAGAAAAGTCTTTGCTTTCAATGTGCAAAAGACATCAACGCAGCTTGACTCACAGACAGATGGTGATTTTCTGAGCAGCCACACTCAGCGACTTCGATACTTAATCCATACCTAAAGATTTAGCTCGGTTGTGAAGGTAAAACCACATCATAATCATTTTGTTAATTGAAATATTGGTGCATTCCAAATACTGTTACTGCCACACTAATGAGTGAAAGAATCAGTGAGAGATTCACCTCCATCTCTCAATACTTTTGTTCTGCTTTAGCAGAAATCTGAAAAGCCCAATTGTTAAGGTGGCTCAAGCGTGCGGTTGGCTCCCATCTGATCTGGCCCTTGATTGGGAGGAATTTCACATTGGTCCTGCACCCCAACACTACTCTCAGGAACTGCGACCTCACAATTTGAGCTATCTTGTGGAAATTCTGTCCATGCCTTTCCATTTAACTAGGAGGGGTTTTCTGTTTGACCTGCTGCTGCACACCCTTCACTTCCTTGTCTTCTCCCATCATCAAGACATGCTGTGGCATACTGTCCTGCTGTCTAGCTCTGGAGGCGGTTCCCAATGGGGCTGTCTGTTTGGGAGTCCTCTCTTTCTCCATCGAGAACCTGGCATGGAAGGTGTTACATGCAGCAGTGCCATGTACTCGTAGGTAAAGGTGGTTTACAGACTCCCAGGCTACATGTGTTTTCTGTGGCTAAGGGGAGTCCATGTTCCACGAGTACATAAATTGCCAGAGGTTGCAGCCCCTTTTTCATTATTTGAAGGGGCTGATCTCCAAATCTTGGTTGCACTTCAAGCCCATGTCCCTGATCTTTGGCCACCCAGTGTGAAGGCGAGGGACAGACAAATCGGAGGATTTCCTTGTGGGTTTGCTCCTGGGCCTGTCAAAATGACCATAAACAGATCAAGGCAGTGGGCCATTGAGGGGTCATTTGACAGGCGGCATGGTGGCACAGTGGTTAGCACTGTTGCCTCACAGTGCCAGGGACCCATGTTCAATTCCAGCCTTGGGTCACTGACTGTGTGGAGTTTGCACATTCTCCCTGTGTCTGTGTGAGTTTCCTCTGGGTGCTCCGGTTTCCTCTCACAGTCCAAAGATGTGCGGGTTAGGGTAATTGGCCATGTTAAATTGTCACTTAGTGTCCCAAGATGTGTAGGTTAGAGGGATCAGCAGGGTAAATATGTGGGGTTACGGGTATAGGGCTTGGGCGGGACTGTTGTTGGTGCAGGCTCGATGGGCTGAATGGCCTCCTTCTGCACTGTAGGGATTCTATGACCCAACTGCCTCTGATCTGTGGCTATGTTCATCCCCAGGTGTCCTTGGAGAGGAAGCACACAGTGTCCACTAGGATGCTCAAGGTCTACTGTGACTGGTGGGCACCACCAGGCTTGGAGTGCACCATCTATCCCCAAAAGATTACTTTAATTTAATGAGTTAAGTTCCCTTTAAAGTTTTATTTTTGGTACAAAGCTCTTTTAAGGGAGTGTTAATTAGTTAATTTGTTTAAATATTGGATTTGTTTATTTGATTTTTACTCTGGAAAGTATAAAATGGGACTGGGGGGAAAGAGAGCTTGGGTTGCTGGGGTGACAAGAATGGGGGATGTACTGGATGGCAGAGGAGTGGGCTGGAACTGAGGTGTTGAGGCAGCTCAAGCATGCCATGGATTCCTGGTATGTTTGCGGCCTTCCGCAACTGTTAGGCGTTGCCGGGGCTGGAGTGCATTGTTAGCCCTGGGGGTGTTATTTAAATTTGATAAAAGTTCCCTTTGTAACTTCTATTTCCGTTGCAGTACCCCTTTAAAGGGTTGTTAATTAGTCAATTTGTTTGTTTGGTCTGGCTCACTCAAAAGAGTAAGAAGAGATTGCTGGGCAAGTGTGTGGATTAGCAGGTAGAAGGCAGATGTTGGTAAAGCTGCATTCTGTGAATAAACCTACTATGAAGAAAAGGATCAGTGTTTAATTTCGTACATCACCATCTGGCTTGGACACATTTAAAAACAATGACCTTAATGAGGTGTGTATGTGGCAGCCCCTGGGATGCCGTGTACTAACGCAGTGGATGTAGTGGTAGGAGGAGCAGGAGGCATTATCAAGCCAGAAGCTGAAAACTTGTAGTAGGCAATGTCACGGATCAGCTCTGTGCCTTGGTACTTTACAATCTGCATCCGTTTTGAAATGTGCTCTCCAGAGTCTAAAAGCAGAATTTTACAGCCAACAACAGCAGCATGAGAGGTCTGAAGAATTCTAATAGTTGCTTAGTTTAATGGTCCTATTTCTGTGTGCATACAGGTATGTAACAAGAAATAATTGAACAGTTTCATGGAAAGATGGGCTGTTTAATACAATTTCATTCATCAACACAACATAAAGTAATTAATAGTGATGTTCGGACGATGGAAGGAGTAAGACGTATTCAGTGTCTGAGATAGATTGGATGAAACTCAACTCCTGGATGCTATAATGGACAGACAATACATATTATCAGAGAGCTGAAAATCTATCCAATTGTTCCAGAAATGGGGTTTGGTGCTAACTGGCGTGAGGTTTATCCAGCATCAACAGGGTGGTAGCAGTTGAAAGATGTCTTATTACCCTAAATGGGGGTCAGTGATCTGGTCATGGCCAGCTTAAGCAGTTGACTACTGAAGCACCCGCAAATCCAGATCCTATAGGTGGAATGTAATGCCCACCCCACCAGCCTGGGAGTGGAGTGGGTTGGCAGGCAGAGTTAGGGTTAGCATTACTGGATGATGTGCCTGTCATCTACCCATTTCTGCTGGTAAGAAACATTAGGTAGTAGTCCCAGCCTTGCACCAACTGAGACCCTTAAGTGGCTGATTGATGGTCACTTCAGCGGCCTCCTTCCCACTGTGGTAGAGATGTACAGACCACATGGCTAGACTGCAGGGTTTTTTTGTAGGGTTGGGGAGTCTCATGTGTTCAAGCACTCTGTGCCCACTACGGTATTCCCAACCTCTGCAAAAACCACCCCCCCCCCCCCACTCTGTGCCCACCTCCATCCTCCTGATCCTGGCTTGGGTAGGACTGTTGTTGGTGCAGGCTCGATGGGCTGAATGGCCTCCTTCTCCACTCTGATTCCATGACCCAACTGCCTCTGATCTGTGGCTATGTTCCTCCCCAGGTGTCCTTGGAGAGGAAGCACACAGTGTCCACTAGGATGCTCAAGGTCTACTGTGACTGGTGGGCACCAAGTAAGTCCATTGATAATCATTTTTGGGGCCTGGGTGCAGTTCCAACAGTGGACACCGCTTCCTGCGGCACTGCTGAGACTGGACAGCTTCCAGCCATCTGATTGGTTGGCAGCTCTTAGAATCAGATGGGAGCAACTATGTAGAGCAATGGTCCAGCAGAAGAAAGGTCAATACTAAATTTTTATTTGTTTTTGTGGGGCCAAGAGAAAAAGAAGAATGGAAGGCATTATTAAAGATCCCATTGAACAACACTAATCAGTGTCCTGCTCGCTGGTGCTCAGTTTGGGTTCTACCAGAACTTATTGGTCTGTAGGAGTGATGGCAATGGTATCAAAGATTGTAGCACCAAGGTGTCCGAGCAAAATTGCAATCAATGGAAATCAAGAACAAACTCTCCACTGGCTGGAGTCATATATGGCACAGAAGAAGGTGTTTTTAGTTGTTGGAGGCCAAGTATTTCAGCCCAGGAAATGCTCAGGGCAGCATTGATGGCCATACTGTCTTCAGCTGCTTCATCGATGACCTTCCCTTCATTAAAAAGGATAAAGACAAGGTTGCTTGCTGCTGACTGTGGGTTTAGTTTAGTTTTCAATTTCTCAGTGAGTAAAGTCGCTGTGCGGTAAAACCTGGACAATATCTGGCCTTGGGCTGATAAATGACAAGTAACATTCACACTGCACAAGAGCCAATCTCCAACTAGGGAGTTCTCAACACCTCCCCAAGACATCATTATTGCTGAGTCCCAAATCATCTGAATCACAACATAGGACTACCATTGACCAGAAACTCCCGTCCCGCTGCAGTGAGTGGAGATTTGGCTAAGCGCCAAATTCTCTGTCCTCTCTGGCAGTGGCAGTGAGGCGTGAACAGCTGGAGAATTCCAGCCGTTGGCTCTGTTTTCTCTCCACAGATGCTGTCAGTCCTGCTGAGATTTTCCAACGTTTTCTGTTTTTGTTTCAGATCCCAGCATTCGCAGTAACTTGCTTTCATGATAATTTAATACTTACTCACGTAACATGTTCAGGCACCTGCCCTCAATGCTAAATGTAATGGAACCTACGAGGGAACAAGCTATCCTAGATCTGGTGCTGTGTAATGAGACAGGAATAATTAATGATCTTATAGTTAGGGATCCTCTCGGAAGGAGCGATCATGGTATGGTTGAATTTAAAATACAGATGGAGCGTGAGAAGGTAAAATCCAATATCAGTGTCTTGTGCTTAAACAAAGGAGACTACAAAGGGATGAGGGAAGCATTGGCTAAGGTAGACTGGGAGCAAAAACTTTATGGTGGGACAATTGAGGAACAGTGGAGGACTTTCAAAGCGATCTTTCACATGCTCAGCAAAAGTATATACCAGTGATAAGGGAGGACTGTAGAAAAAGAGATAATCAGCCATGGATATCTAAGGAAATAAAGGAGGGTATCAAATTGAAAGAAAATGCATACAAAGTGGCAAAGATTATTGGGAACCTAGAGGATTGGGAAATCTTTAAAGGTCAACAGAAAGCCACGAAAAAAGCCATAAAGAAAAGTAAGATGGATTATGAGAGTAAACTAGCTCAGAATATAAAAACAGATAGCAAACGTTTCTACAAATATACAAAACGGTAAAAAGTAAACATTGTTCCTTTAGAGGATGAGAAGGGGGATGTAATAACTGGAAATGAGAAAATGGCTGAACAGGTATTTTGTGTCAGTCTTCACAGTGGAAGACACAAATAACATGCCAAAAACGGGGGAAATAGCAAATGCACTAGTGGTAATTTACCAAAATTCGCTGGACTCTGGGGTGGTTCCAGCAGATTGGAAAACAGCAAATGTGACACCACTGTTTAAAAAAAGGAGGTAGACAAAAGGCGGGTAACTATAGGCCGGTTAGCTTAACTTCTGTAGTAGGGAAAATGCTTGAATCTATCATCAAGGAAGAAATAGCGAGACATCTGGATATAAATTGTCCCATTGGTAAGACACAGCATGGGTTCATGAAGGGCAGGTCATGTTTGACTAATTTGGTGGAATCCTTTGAGAACATTACATGAGCAGTGGACAATGGGGAACTTGTGGATGTGGTGTATCTGGATTTCCAGAAGGCATTTGACAAGGTGCCTCACAAAAGACTGCTACATAAGATATAGGTGCACGGTGTTACGGCAATGCTTTAGCATGGATAGAGGATTGGTTAACTAACAGAAAGCAAAGAGTGGGGGTAAATGGATGTTTTTCTGGTTGGAGATTAGTGACTAGTGGTGTGCCTCAGGGATCAGTGTTGGGACCGCAATTGTTTACGATTTACATAGATGATTTGAGGACCAACTGTAGTGTGTCAAAATTCGCAGATGACACAAAGATGAGTGGCAGAGCAAAATATGCAGAGGACGCTGAAAGTCTGCAAAGGGATATAGATAGTCTAAGTGAGTAGGCGAGGGTCTGGCAGATGGAGTACAATGTTGGTAAATGTGAGGTCATCCATTTTGGTAGGAATAACAGCAAAATGGACTATTATTTAAATGGTAAAAAACTGCAGCATGCTGCTGTGCAAAGGGACCTGGGTGTCCTTGTGCAAGAATCACAAGGAGTTGGTTTGCAAGTGCAGCAGGTAATTAAGAAGGCAAATGGAACTTTGTCCTTCATTGCTAGAGGGATGGAATTTAAAAACAGGGAGGTTATGTTGCAGCTGTATAAGGTGCTGGTGAGGCCACACCTGGAGTACTGGGTACAGTTTTGGTCTCCTTACTTGAGAAAGGATATACTGGCACTGGAGGGGGTGCAGAGGAGATTCACTAGGTTGATTCCGGAGTTGGGAAGGTTGGCTTATGAGGAGAGACTGAGTAGACTGGGGCTATACTCATTGGAATTCAGAAGAATGAGGGGAGATCTTATTGAAACACATAAGATTATGAAGGGAATAGATAAGATAGAAGCAGGGAAGTTGTTTCCACTGGCGGGTGAAACCAGAACTAGGGGGCATAACCTCAAAATAAAGAGGAGCAGATTTAGGACTGAGTTGAGGAGGAATTTCTTCACACAAAGCGTTGTGAATCTGTGGAATTCCCTGCCCAGTGAAGCAGTTGAGGCTACCTCATTGAATGTTTTTAAGGCAAAGATAGATAAATTTTTGAACAGTAAAGGAATTAAGGGTTACGGTGAGCGGGCGGGTAAGTGGAGCTGAGCCCACGAAAAGATCAGTCATGATCTTATTGAATGGTGGAGCAGGCTCGAGGGGCCAGATGGCCTACTCCTGCTCCTAGTTCTTATGTTCTTAAACTCTCTCTGAGGTTGAAAGCCATGTTATATTTTCTGGCCTTTCATCCTCCAGTTCCCTATGCATCAGAATTATTCTCTCATGAGTCAGCTGAGATTTGTACTTGGGTCAAATATCCATGATCTTTACAGCACAATTCACCATAACTCCCATTGGGATATGTGGAAGAAGAATATAAACGAATGCAGGACCTGGGCACCTAAAAAGTACTATAATTTTGTCTGGAGAAAAAAGTAGGCATACCAGTGGCATTTACATGAAGGGGACATTTATATTTGACAACCCAAATGTTGGCACGGTTATACCTGTGGTTCTTGGTGACACAATTCAATATCAATACTGGGACATACTGGCTTATGTGGATTTCTGGTATCCAGACATTTGATTTGATTTATTATTGTCACATATATTGGGATACAGTGAAAAGTATTGTTTCTTGCACGCCATATAGACAAAGCATACTGTTCATAGAGTACATAGGGGAGAAGGACAGGATAGAGTGCAGGATATAGTGGTGCTGTATAGGAAGGATGAAAAGAAAGATCAGATGAATATCTGATAGGGCCATTCAAAAGTCTGATGGCAGCAGGAGAGAAGCTGTTCTTGAGTCAGTTGGTACATGTTTTCAGACTCTTGTATCTTTGTCCCAATGGAAGAAGGTGAAAGCGAGTATGTCTGGTGTGCGTGGGATCCTTGATTATGCTGGCTTCTTTCCTGAGGCTGCAGAAAGTGTAGACAGAGTCAATGGATGGGAGGTTGTGTGAGGGCCTTGTCTACGTTCATAACCCTTTATAGTTTCTTGCAGTCTTGGGCAGAGCAGGAGCCATGCCAAGCTGTGATACATCCAGGAAGGATGCTTTCTATGATGCATCTGTAAAAAATGGTGAGAGTCACGGTTTTTATGCCAAATGTCTGAGAAAATTGGGGCATTATTGTGTTTGCTTAACTACAGCGTTGGTGTGGAGGATCCAGGACAGGTTGTTGGTGATCTAAATGCCTAGAAACTTGAAGACATGCATTTTCTTCCACAAATAGTGCATGTGCCAGTTGAGGATTTGTAATGAAATTCTGATTTTCCTCCTGTTGCACCCTCTTAATGATGCTTTTTAAGAAACCCACTTTTCATTCCATATATTAGAATAATATTTGAGCATTATCCAAAGTACTGCCCATTCTAACCTCTCATCCTTTTACCCTTTTGGCTTTATGCTGCTGCAAAAAGCCACAGGCCTCTGAGCCTCCACTGATGCCAGTGATTTGGCATCATTCACCTTAACTCAGTCAACCAGGTACCAGATCAGAGAAATTAAGCTTGGTGCAGTTGGAGAGTGAGCCTGAGGGGAGTGAGAGTGAGCCTGAGGGGAGTGAGGGTGAGTCTGAGGGGAGTGAGAGTGCGCCTGAGGTGAGTGAGAGTGAGTCTGAGGGGAGTGAGAGTGAGGCTGAGGGGAGTGAAAGTGAGGCTGAGGGGAGTGAGAGTGAGGCTGAGGGGAGTGAGGGTGAGGCTGAGGGGAGTGAGAGTGAGGCTGAGGGGAGTGAGAGTGAGGCTGAGGGGAGTGAGAGTGAGGCTGAGGGGAGTGAGAGTGAGGCTGAGGGGAGTGAGAGTGAGGCTGAGGGGAGTGAGAGTGAGGCTGAGGGGAGTGAGAGTGAGGCTGAGGGGAGTGAGAGTGAGGCTGAGGGGAGTGAAAGTGAGGCTGAGGGGAGTGAAAGTGAGGCTGAGGGGAGTGAGAGTGAGGCTGAGGGGAGTGAGAGTGAGGCTCAGGGGAGTGAGAGTGAGGCTGAGGGGAGTGAAAGTGAGGCTCAGGGGAGTGAGAGTGAGGCTCAGGGGAGTGAGAGTGAGCCTGAGGGGAGTGAAAGTGAGGCTGAGGGGAGTGAGAGTGAGGCTGAGGGGAGTGAAAGTGAGGCTGAGGGGAGTGAGAGTGAGAACAAAGAACAAAGAACAGTACAGCACAGGAACAGGCCCTTTGGCCCTCCAAGCCTGCGCCGCTCATGTGCCCAACTAGACCATCCGTTTGTATCCCTCTATTCCCAGTCTGTTCATATGGTTATCTAGATAAGTCTTAAACGATTCCAGCGTGTCCGCCTCAATCACCTTGCTTGGGAGTGCATTCCAGGCCCCCACCACCCTCTGTGCAAAATACGTCCCCCTGACATCTATGTTGAACCTTGCCCCCCTCACCTTGAACCCGTGACCCCTTGTGTTTGTCACCTCCGACCTGGCAAAAAGCTTCCCACTGTTCACCCTATCTATG
Organism: Mustelus asterias; assembly: GCF_964213995.1. Lineage (NCBI taxonomy): Eukaryota > Metazoa > Chordata > Chondrichthyes > Carcharhiniformes > Triakidae > Mustelus > Mustelus asterias. The sequence continues at coordinate 32,087,161 of NC_135804.1, forward strand.
CCCTTCATACACCTCTATTAGGTCGCCCCTCATCCTCCGTCTTTCCAGGGAGAACATCCCCAGTTTACCCAATCTCTCCTCATAGCTAAGACCCTCCACACCAGGCAACATCCTGGTAAACCTCTTCTGTACTCTCTCCAAAGCCTCCACATCCTTCTGGTAGTGTGGCGACCAGAACTGGACGCAGTATTCCAAATGTGGCCTAACCAACGTTCTATACAGCCGCAACATCATATGCCAACTTTTATATTCTATGCCCCGTCTAATAAAGGCAAGCATGCCATATGCCTTCTTCACCACCCTCTCCACCTGTGCTGCCGCCTTTAAGGATCTGTGGACTTGTACACCCAGGTCCCTCTGTGTGTTCTGCCAATTACTGTACAGCTCCCCCTTACATTAGATCTACTGAAATGCATCACTTCGCATTTATCTGGATTAAATTCCATCTGCCATTTCTCCGCCCAATGTTCCAGCCTATCTATATCCTGCTGTATTCTCTGACAATGTTCATCACTATCCGCAACTCCAGCAATCTTTGTGTCGTCCGCAAACTTACTGATCACACCAGATACATCTTCCTCCAAACCATTTATATATATCACAAACAGCAGAGGTCCCAGTACAGAGCCCTGCGGAACTCCACCAGTCACAGACCTCCAACCGGAAAAAGACCCCTCCACTGTTACCCTCTGTCTTCTATGGCTAAGCCAGTTCTCCACCCATCTAGCTAACTCACCTTTTATCCCGAGGCTGAGGGGAGTGAGAGTGAGGCTGAGGGGAGTGAGAGTGAGCCTGAGGGAAGTGAGAGTGAGGCTGAGGGGAGTGTGAGTGAGCCTGAGGGGAGGGAGAGTGAGCCTCAGGGGAGGGAGAGTGAGCCTGAGGGGAGTGAGAGTGAGCCTGAGGGGAGTGAAAGTGAGGCTCAGGGGAGTGAGAGTGAGCCTCTGATGACCAAAGAACAAAGAAAATTACAGCACAGGAAAAGGCCCTTTGGCCCTTCAAGCCTGCACTGAACATCCTGCCCGACTGAACTAAAACCTTCTATTCTTCCGGGGACCATATCCGTCTGTTCCCATCCTTTTGTATTTGTCAAGTCGCCCCTTAAATGTCACTGTTGTATCTGCTTCCACTAGCTCCCCCAGCAACGAGTTCCAGGCACCCACCACCCTCTTTGGGGAGTGAGGGTGAGGCTCAGGGGAGTGAGGGTGAGGCTGAGGGAAGTGAGGGTGAGTTTGAGGGGAATGAGAGTGAGGCTGAGGGGAGTGAGGGTAAGGCTCAGGGGAGTGAGGGTGAGGCTGAGGGGAGTGAGGGTGAGTTTGAGGGGAATGAGGGTGAGGCTGAGGGGAGTGAGGGTAAGGCTCAGGGGAGTGAGGGTGAGCCTGAGGGGAGTGAGGGTGAGACTGAGTGGAGTGAGGGTGAGGCTCAGGGGAGTGAGGGCGAGCCTGAGGGGAGTGGGGGTGAGGCTGAGGGGAGTGAAGGTGAGACTGAGGGGAGTGAGGGTGAGGCTTGGGGGAGTGAGGGTGAGTTTGAGGGGAATGAGGGTGAGGCTGAGGGGAGTGGGAGTGAGGCTCGGGAGTGAGGGTGAGGCTTTGGGGAGTGAGGGTGAGGCTGAGGGGAATGAGGTGAGGCTGAGGGGAGTGAGGCTGAGGGGAGTGTGAGTGAGTTTGAGGGGAGTGAGAGTGAGCCTGAGGGGAGTGAGATGGCGCTCAGGGGAGTGAGAGTGAGGCTGAGAAGAGTGAGATGAGGCTCAGGGGAGTGAGAGTGAGCTTCAGGGGAGTGAGATGGGGCTCAGGGGAGGGAGAGTGAGCCTGAGGGGAGTGAGGGTGAGCCTGAGGGGAGTGAGATGGGGCTCAGGGGAGTGCGTGGTGTTGTCCATCCATCATGTGTGAGCAGGAGGAGCTGGAGAAAGAAAGCGTTGCCGGCCCTGGGAGTCACCACCTCGTTCCTGAAGACGTGCATCGCACAGGACCTGTGATTAAAATAATAATGCTGAACTAATACTGTTAATGAAAATCTTGATCTGCCAGGAGCTACCTGTGGGCCAACTAAGTTGCCTCAGAATCATATTGAAAACATGCTGAATGTCCTTAAAATGGAGGCAACATGGCAGTTCTCAGATAAGTGAAGATTCAGTGCTGTAATGTGGTGCTGTTGGTCACGGAAAATGAATACCTTTCTCTAAGTGTAGTTGGTCTCATTGGGCAAAGGAGCACATTTGGCCACAGGGGTGCAATCAATGTCCTCTTGAACTTTTACAAATCCTGACAAATTCTAAAATCGACAAGCTTTGTGAAGCAAACTTTCTACAAGAACTTGTTCTGCGACATTTAGAGATAGGAGCACCTCTGTATATATTCTGATTTGGAGATACTGGCAGGTGGATGCTGCAAGCTTCAGTGCAAACTCACTAAGCCAACAGCGACCCAGTGAGAAACACGCTTGTCTCCGAGTGAGAAGATTGAGTCCCATGCCAGAGAATTGAGTTCAAAACTGTAGGCTAGTATCAAACGCAGATTGACTACCATGTCCTCAGGTCATGAAAAGCGCTCGCGAAATGTAGGTCTTTTGAATATCCATCTTTTTCTCCTTCTCTTCACCCAAAGTGCAAATGCAGTGGAAATCCATAACTCTATCAGAAATGTGGAAGGAAATAGCAGCCCTGGAAGATGACACAAAAGCCAAAGTAAATGAAATTGGCAAAGGCAGAGCCATGATATATAAGAAGACTCTGTAATTCTGTCATTTGCATGGGCACTCTTTGATATTATGACACAGAATGGGATGTGTGTTAAAGTAAGTTATATTCTGGTGGCATGGGAGACTCAGTCCTTCTCTGCTCCTGCTCATCTGATTTTATGCTGCGACAATGGAGGTCCAGGAACAAAAAAATGTCAAAACTAGAAGTTTTAAGAACTATAGGTGTTTTATCACAGTTGGATTATTGGTATTCCAATCAATAGAATGAAACAAATACTAATTAATTAACAGCTCATCAGACATTTGACAATTATGTTCAGTGAGGAATTCAGCTAAGCAACATTCAAAAGCACATTTAAAAAGGATGCCAAAAGACTTGCTGGTCAAAAGCTTTGTGATGTAGGGGGCGATTCTCCCAGCCTGCTAACGGGCCAGGAGACTCAAGCAGAGGCCATGTAGCGAGCTTCCCACTGGGCACCACAGCCTCTGGCCGCTGGATTTCCGGTGTAGTCAGCTCTGGGGCAGAAATTGGCACGGAGTTGTATAAATTATTGTAATGAGCATGAAGTCTCCAGGTCCGCTAGCTTCTACCACTCCCTGCCAGGAGTGTCTCATTCCAGCAGGGTTTACAACAGCTCCCCACGAGTGGGAAGCTGGGGGGCTGCCCGACCCCGCTGGGATGGAGGGGGGCCGTGGAGGACTCCCAGAAAGTGATAGTAAGGGGCGTGCCTCCTGGGCATTGCCAGCCTGGCACCGCCCAAGGGGCAAAGTGGCAATGCCCAGGGGGCTCCTTGGCACTGCCCACAGGGCATCGAGCAGTGCCGAGGGGGTGGGGCTAGGGGGGGCGGGGCCGGAGGGGGCAGGACCAGAGCGGCATGGCCTATGGGTAGAAGGGCCTCGGGGGTGGGGGGGAGGGGTGGAGGGGGTGGGGGGGGGTGGGGGGGGCCATTGGTGGGGGTGGGGTGGGTGTCCTACCGCCACTCTGCACTCAGCAGTGACAAAGGGACAGAGGCCAGTGATCGGGGCTGGCCATCAGAGTGAGAGGGAGGGAGTCGGGGCTGCAGGGAGGGTGGGGGGGCGGGGGGTGGTGGCGGGGGGAGGTGCAGGAGGAGGGGTTGGGGCTGTGGTTGTGGGGGGGGGGGGGCCAGGGTCGGGGCTGCCAGCGTGGAGAGTCGGGGCTGCGGCGGGGGTGGGTGGGGGGGGGGGGGGGGGGGTGTGGGGGGCGGGGGGGGGGGGGGGGGTTGGAAGGGGGTGGGCAGTGGGAGGGGTGTTGGGATTGCGGGGGATGGGGGAGCTGGGGTCGGGGCTGACGATGTGGGGGTCGGGGCTGACGATGTGGGGGTCAGGGCTGACGATGTGGGGGTCGGTGCTGACGATGTGGGGGTCGGTGCTGGCCCAGACACATCCGGGAGCCCAGTGATCGCTTGGTGGGGTCCAGTGATGGGGGGTCATGGGGCTGGCCAGCGATTGAGCTGGCCAGCGATCGGGAGACAACAGTGCGAGGCTACTGTGCATGCGCCGATCTCTGCTATGACAGATCAGTGCATGTGCAGTGGCCCACTCAACGCTATGCTGCCGGCCTCTCCTGTGGGACCAGGCCCTGACCCCTGATTTTTAATGAGATTCACGCCAGTGCCCTCTGCAGTGCACAGAGTGTGGGAGATTCATTTTGAAAATCCCGCTACAAAAAGCACGATTTGGCACTTAGAATCCTTTTGGGAGAATCCCACCCGTCGTCAGTCAGTGCTGAATAGCAGGGGAGTGTCTGAGGGAAGGAGAGAGCCATGCACAATGAGGTGGCAAATACTGCACTAGGAGATCAGATAGTTTGGAGGTTTGTTGACCTGAGATCAAGTAGGATGGTGACACCAGGCTGTACAGCTTTAGTCAGCCAGGATTGTTGTGTTGTTGTAGACATGACAAGGTCAGAGAAATAATGGATTTGCAACCACAAGGCAGCTGAAGAGAATCTGAGCATTTTAGGAGATTGAAGATCATTGCTGTGTACAGAGGGACCACGAACAATTGCACCATCTGTTGCAGGTGGAGATCTGTTTTGCACTCCATGCTTTGTGGTTTTGTCACAAATATTCATCAACATTTTAATTTATATTTTCGCACAATATTTGCATAGTAAAACTTCTTTAACAGGTTCAATACCAAATGATTATATTTATATAACAGTCCAATCCAAATGCTTTTATTTCCCTAAACTCTGCTAATTAAATCTCTAGAAATGCCAAAGGTGAAAGCAATTGTGCAATGGACTATAATCTAGATAATTCTATAGATATATTTGCTTTGGATCCCATTTTTCATGTCATCAAGAAAATTATGATTCACAGCAGAATACAAATGAAAAAAATGAATAATTTCAGAATAAAACCTTCAGATCTGGTTGCCAATTATCGAAAATACTCAGTTGCTGACTCTGATATTTTCCTCTGTAATGTTATAAAAAATAATGATTGTACATTGTTTCAGTTCAGACACTTTAGTTACAAATCTCTGACAATCTCGCAGAGTATTATGCCTCTCAGTGGTGAAATGGGTTGGAGGAAATGCTGGAAGGAATTAGAGGTGGACTTACAATGAAACATACCCTGCCTAGGTTCAGTCTCCCACCAATAGGGGGGACCCGTGCTGGCCGGTGGCTGTGGAGGCACCAATCAGAGTCTGAGCAGGCAAAGCAAAGCAACATCGGACTTTGGCCCAGTCCCCTTAGAGTGCGGGACTCAATGAGGATCACGTTTTACTCAACCTCCAATTAAAACCCTGGGGCTCGGATCACAATGCATTGGCAACAAATGGAAAGATGTGGATGTCGCAACCTCCCAGTGAGATTTCAGAAGGACAATTCCAGCAACCGAGGCGACAAAAAGTTTCAGACCATCCATTGCCTATGCTGTCCCTGGTTTCCATGCCCCTCTCCAGCCTGCTCTGGGTGGCTCTGGCCAGTTCCTGGTTCCTCCTGCACCACCCTGTCTCCCCTAAGTCACCAAACCGGGATGGGCCATGAGTGTCCAGCTTCAGCCCCGCCCTGACTCCCAGCCCAGCATGACAAGAGCCTCAATGTTTATTTGCCAAAAGAGAGGTATAAATGATTTGGAAGAAGGTGTAACTGGTGTAATCAGCAAGTTTGCGGATGACACGAAGATGGCTGGACTTGCGGATAGCGAAGAGCATTGTCGGGCAATACAGCAGGATATAGATAGGCTGGAAAATTGGGCGGAGAGGTGGCAGATGGAATTTAATCCGGATAAATGCGAAGTGATGCATTTTGGAAGAAATAATGTAGGGAGGAGTTATACAATAAATGGCAGAGTCATCAGGAGTATAGAAACACAGAGGGACCTCGGTATGCAAGTCCACAAATCCTTGAAGGTGGCAACACAGGTGGAGAAGGTGGTGAAGAAGGCATATGGTATGCTTGCCTTTATAGGACGGGGTAGAGAGTATAAAAGCTGGAGTCTGATGATGCAGCTGTATAGAACGCTGGTTAGGCCACATTTGGAGTACTGCGTCCAGTTCTGGTCGCCGCACTACCAGAAGGACGTGGAGGCATTAGAGAGAGTGCAGAGAAGGTTTACCAGGATGTTGCCTGGTATGGAGGGTCTTAGCTATGAGGAGAGATTGGGTAGACTGGGCTTGTTCTCCCTGGAAAGACGGAGAATGAGGGGAGATCTAATAGAGGTGTACAAGATTATGAAGGGAATAGATAGGGTGAACGGTGGGAAGCTTTTTCCCAGATCAGAAGTGACGTTCACGAGGGGTCACGGGCTCAAGGTGAGAGGGGTGAAGTATAACTCAGATATTAGAGGGATGTTTTTTACACAGAGGGTGGTGGGGGCCTGGAATGCGCTGCCAAGTAGGGTGGTGGAGGCAGGCACGCTGACATCGTTTAAGACTTACCTGGATAGTCACATGAGCAGCCTGGGAATGGAGGGATACAAACGATTGGTCTAGTTGGACCAAGGAGCGGCACAGGCTTGGAGGGCCGAAGGGCCTGTTTCCTGTGCTGTACTGTTCTTTGTTCTTTGTTCTTTGTTCTTTGAGACAAGATGAAAGACAAGGACAAAAGCAAAGTGACCGAGGTGGCGCCTCCCACTGGGCTGGTATCAACTGCAGCCCTGCCCCAGATCTCACCCTAGCTCCGGGCCCACTGCCACTGCCGCCGCCAACATCTCCCTCACGTCGGTAGCGGTGGCTCCAGCCAAAGTCACACTGGTTTCAGTCCCCAGAGAGGCTGAGAAAGTGAAGGAAGGCGGAAAAGTGGGTGGTGAAGAGTGAGTGTCAGGATCTCCAAGAGGAGATGGTCAGAGAGGATGAAGAATGGAAGGAGTTTGACTTCAGCAAAACTAAGTTGATCTGGAGTGGCTCATCGACCAAGGTGTCGGGGCTGGGCTGAGGCTGGACACTCACAGAGATCCCAACTCGGAGACTCAGGGCGACAGGGTGGCGCAGGAAGGCTTGGGAAGCAGCAAAAGCTGCCCAGAAGTTGACCACGGTGGCTTGAGAATCCATGCATTATAAGTCAGGAATGAAAGAAAGGAAGAAGACAATGAGAAGAATGAAATAACATCAAGGTGAAGATGGTGGAGAGTATCTTGTCCACTGAAGAAAGCAAGATAAGGAAATGGCAAAGAGCTTTTGAGATGGTGAAAAACAGAGGAAGGGGTTAGCAGCATCCCAGTCAGAGAAGGCAGGGTCTGAGGGACCCTCTTCACCCTACCAGGTAAGATCTGATTTTAAATTTAACATCAACTACATTCTGAGTTTTCCTGAGTGTTGCACTGTCAAAGGGTCAGTACTGAGGGAGTGTTGCACTGTCAAAGGGTCAGTACTGAGGAAGTGCTGCACTGTCAGAGGGTCAGTACTGAGGGAGTGCTACACTGTCAGAGGGTCAGTACTGAGGGAGTGTTGCACTGTCAAAGGGTCAGTACTGAGGAAGTGCTGCACTGTCAGAGGGTCAGTACTGAGGGAGTGCTGCACTGTGAGAGGGTCAGTACTGAGGGAGTGCTGCACTGTCAGGTGGGTGAGTACTGAGGGAGTGCTGCACTGTCAGAGGGTCAGTACTGAGGGAGTGTTGCACTGTCAGTGGGTCAGTACTGAGGGAGTGCTGCACTGTCAGTGGGTCAGTAGTGAGGGAGTGTTGCACTGTCAGAGGGTCAGTACTGAGGGAGTGCTGCACTGTCAGAGGGTCAGTACTGAGGGAGTGCTGCACTGTCAGAGGGTCAGTACTGAGAGAGTGCTGCACTGTCAGAGGATCAGTACTGAGGGAGTGCTACACTGTCAGAGGGTCAGTACTGAGGGAGTGTTGCACTGTCAAAGGGTCAGTACTGAGGAAGTGCTGCACTGTCAGAGGGTCAGTACTGAGAGAGTGCTGCACTGTCAGAGGATCAGTACTGAGGGAGTGCTGCACTGTCAGAGGGTCAGTACTGAGAGAGTGCTGCACTGTCAGGTGGGTGAGTACTGAGGGAGTGCTGCACTGTCAGAGGGTCAGTACTGAGGAAGTGCTGCACTGTCAGAGGGTCAGTACTGAGGGAGTGCTGCACTGTCAGAGGGTCAGTACTGAGGGAGTGCTGCACTGTCAGAGGGTCAGTACTGAGGGAGTGCTGCACTGTCAGAGGGTCAGTACTGAGGGAGTGCTCCACTGTCAGAGGGTCAGTACTGAGGGAGTGCTGCACTGTCAGAGGGTCAGTACTGAGGGAGTGCTGCACTGTCAGTGGGTCAGGACTGAGGGAGTCCTGCACTGTCAGAGGGTAAATACTAAGGGAGTGCTGCAGTGTCAGAGGGTTAGTACAGGGGGAGTGCTGCAATATCAGAGGGTCAGTACTGAGGGAGTACCACACTGTTGGAGAGTTGGTACTGGGGGACTGCTGCACTGTTGGAGGGTTGGTGCTGAGAGAGTGCTGCACTGTCGGAGGGCTGTACTGAGGGAGTGCTGCACTGTCAGAGGGTTGGTGCTGAGAGAGTGCTGCACTGTCTGAGGGTCAGTGTGCTTTCTAATGCTATTGATACCTAAACACTGGGCTGCACTCTAGGGTCCAAACTACTTTTGCATTGGGAAAGAACATTTAAATTATATTTGAAGTGGGAAACAATGGAATTTGAGTTAGAGATTTTGCATTTTTAAGACATATAAAATGGATTTTAACTGTTCAAAAACGTGATTAGTTTTGCACCTTATACTGTGGCCTGGTTTGAATTTACACATAGCTGAGCGTCAATCAACACAAGTTACTTTTTAGGAAGCTTTTCCATCTACTTATAAATATTTACGTTATCACATTTAGCAATATTAATTGGCAGCGTAAAATACTGATCTGAGTAGATGACTTCCATTAATTCTTGAATGGTGAACATTGACTAAAGTAAGACTAATAACTATGGTATTTGAAATGCAAATGTCATAGGAGTGGGGTGTGATGTCATAGGGATTGGATGTGATGTCATTGGGGTGGGGTGTGAAGTCATTGTGATGGGCATGATGTCATTGGGATGGGGTATGATGTCATTGGAGTGGGGTGTGATGTCATTGGGGTGGGGTGTGAAGTCATTGCGATGGGCATGATGTCATTGGGACTGGGTATGATGTCATTGGGGTGGGGTGTGGTGTCATTAGGGTGGGATGTGACATTATCAGGGATGGGATACAAAGTAATCGGGGCGGTGTGGGTAGAAATGGTGAGTGTGGGGCCCCACAAAGCATAAGTCCAATAAGGTGCATGTGGCACACTTGTGGTGGATATGTGTCCGTGGGGTACATCCACATTTCAAATGTTCCCTGGAAAGTGTAATCTGTTGCTAAGAGTCCTGACTCAACTGCTGCTCAACGTGGAGCAATCCCACTTGAAACAATATTCTTCCTCACTATTAAGGAAAAACAATTGCTCTTTCTTTCTATGTGCCAGTCCAGGTAGCATAACAGTGTTCTGGCTGGATTGTGCTCTATAGCTGTGCTATGGAACTTCCCACCGAATATCTGCTTGGAATTCACCAGAAAATAACAAAAGCTGTATCATAGTGTTCGAGTGAGCAACAGCATGTGCATATGCTTAGCATGTTTTATTTATTAGTTGGGTTTGTGGCTAGAGATTCTCTCTTTTTGATCAATGTTTATAATCATTTGCTAATTTATTACATTTGGGGGGAGAAACTGTGACTCTTTTCAGTTGATGTAGTTGATCGTTAGTGGCTGTGAATCACATTAAGTTAAAGAAGGAAGAATATAATTACGGCTGTTATTGAACAGTTTTGACTTCAGTTACTCAGAGGAATGGACAAAATGTTACTCCTTCCACAATGAGTTCAATTTCTGGAAGTGTCTGCATTTTATGCACAGGCTCAGAACAATTCCCTCTTCTGTATTATAGTATCTGGAAAAATAGTAGAAATATGGAGTAGCTGTAAGACTTAATGAAATGTTCTTCGTGTCGACAGCACATGGATGCAACTAAACCCTCAGCATATTTACTTTAATTTTGAAGAAATTACTTCCCCTGTTAGTACCTGGGAGGTAAAAGTCAGAAAAATAACCTGCCCTTGAAAAAGTCTTGAAGGGATTTGCACCTGTAATTCTCAACACATTGAGTTCATGAACTTGGTCACAATTTGTTCAAATACATTAAGAAATGCCCATCCACATGGAGGAAGGAAGATCAGTTCACCTTGAATCAACCTCATGTACCTCCTGTTAACTGGTGTTGCCAGAGGCCTTTGGAAATGCTCCTACTTGTTCTTTGGCCCATGAGGTCCTACACCATGGAAACCTCTAGTGGGGGGGGGGGGGGGGGGGGAAGAACAACTCTTTTCTAACCATATATGTTTGTTCAAATTTTCCATGAATATATAATATTTCAGAACGTGATATCTCTGTAATCAAAATGCTTTCCTCCGCTGCCTTTCCCATGCAATCCCTGTACTTATGAGACCAGAACATAGTGTAAGCACACAAGCCAGCAGTAACCACGCTTAAATCACTGTTCTTCAATTAACTTCTGTTGCAAAAATCCTAATTAGAACAGATGGCAATATGAAGACACAGGCAGGCATGTTTAGAGTCTGTATATTCACTAAAATAAATAATTGCAAAGCAATTATGGAATACTGTCATTAAAAATAAGGTACTAAGCAGCATAACAGACCATAAACATGGAAGCTTAATAACAAAATGTAGAGCTGATTTGACAAGAGTTTTGGATAAAAGAAACCAAACATTTAATACACTGACAATACATTGTTTTGCAGCATACACATCCGAGACACAAATTGATATTAACATGTATCATGTAAAGTAGGGATAACTATTTATGTGGTGCTGTACAATAAATTAGCAGCCAATATCGATATACCTGTACCTTATTGATATTTAGCTTATTGATCTGCTGTTTCTAATTACTGTAAATTGATTGGAACAGCCCAGTGACTTAGGAATAAGGCTGATTAATGGCTTTTGTTCTTACACATTCGTAGTTGATACAATCTACATTATAGCCCTAAAATAACTCAAAACATTGTGCGTTAGCCCTTTAGATTCTAATCAGTTTCCATTTTAGCCTGAGCCTTGTCACAGTGAAGAAACACCTTGCACTTATTGGAAGTTGCAGTGCAGAGCCTTGTTTCATTTTGAATGATATGGTCTAACATCATTCAAAGATGCCAGTAAAATTATAACACTTAATTAAATAAATATAGAATCAAATAAGTATTGCTGATTTGAGTAAGCTCGCAAAGGCCTCAATTCGCTCCCGCTGGCAATTTTATGGGTTAGTCCTAGTGCCTAGCAACATGAAACTGTCACTAACCTGCCTCGTTTACTTTCAGAAACTTCACTAGCCATGTAAAGTGATTGGGAAGCAAGAAAATTGTTTGTGTTGACTTACCACTGGGGAGGGAGAAGAGTACAGTTCCTGTTGCTGTGTTTAAAGAATTACATCCAGTTACAGGGCAAGCTCAGTATGGCGGAAAGAACTTTGCCTTAGGGATATCAGCAGTGGAAGAGGCCCCAGACTTTTCTAATGAGTAAGGAAGTGAGTGGAGGCGTTGCTAGCAGACGTGAGGGACAGGAGGCACAATTTAATGGATATTGAGGGGTGGGAAAGAGCTCATAGGAGAATCCACAGTCCATCTGGAGGAGATGGTGAGACAGTCATTCAAATCTTTGTCAATCAAAGAACTCCCACACTATCCAGAAATAGGCTCAATCACTGGACAAGGCAAGTAAGGTAAGTCAAGGCACTGATGCCAATATATCAAACACTCATACTCCTTCACTAGCTTCTTTATGTATCATCACCATTCTCTTGAAGAACTTGGGTGGCAGGAAACTCACTTTTGAGGAGAAAACTTTTCCAAACATTCGAACACCTTGACTATTCAAAACCATTTTCTCAACTCACTGTGCCTCCCGAAAGGGTTTTTGATCGTTTTCAAGTACATTTAATTTAAAGGGACGGAAGCAGACCACACCTCTCTCCATTATGGCATACCCAATGTCATATGGGACAAGGCTCTATGGCCTGTAACGTTGGCCAAAATTTTCCCATCCCACCCATGGCAGGAATTGGCACAAGGGGCACCGGAAAATTTGGAGAGCAGCCACAAGTTGGTTGGGAGCATTTTCAGGGGGTGTTTGCCATGGATGCAAATCGCGTTACGGCCACAAACCCTCACAAAAGGGCCGTGACGGAATTTACACTGGGAAGATCTCAGGTCTTCCCCATGCACCCCCCACCACACCTCCCACTGCCGGTGACGTAATCAGGTTCACACTCACTGAGGGTGTGAACCAGATTATCATCGATTTGAATAGATTAAATATTAATAAATAAACGTTACAGTGCAAAAGGAGGCAATTCAGCCCATCAAGTCTGCACTGGCAACAATCCCACCCAGGCCCCATCCCCATAACCCCATGTATTTACCCTGCTAATTCCCCTGACACTAAGGGCAATTTACCATGGCCAATCCACCCAACCTACACATCTCTGGAATGTGGGAGGAAACCAGAGCACTCAGAGGAAACCCACGCAGACACGGAGAGAATGCGCAAACTCCACACAGTCAGCAACCCGAGGTCAGAACTGAACCCAGGTCCCTGGCACCGTGAGGCAGCAGCGCCAACCACGGTGCCACCCCAAAGATGCCAGTAATTTCAATCCTGATTTTACTTCGGATTTCACAAAGATAAGAAATATCCTCGAAGTAAAAGTTCTCTCCATTCTCCACTATTAAAAACTTCTAAAGAAAGAAACTTACTTCTACGCATCCCAGACCCCCACCCATAACCCTCAGTCCACTTGGGTAATATTCTCCTTTCTCTGCTGAAGAGTAGACTAGTGGCTGAAAAGGAAGGCTTGATCTGCATTCACTTGGAGTATGTTGGCTACTACAGTGGAATGCAGAATCCCTCGCTTTCCCAATTAGTCATGCATATTCTTCAATGGCTTAACCATTGCTTTTGGGGACATCAGGTGTCAGCCCCAGCGTGATATAATGTTGGCAGGATACATACTGCTCTTCAGCAGTGGAGATAACCATGCTGGGGGCACAGAGACCAGTGTAGCCCTTGGGTGGTCAGGGACGGGGCAGGGCAATACCCTGATACCCAGGGCAGGGTCTGGGGGCAGGGACTCTAAAGAACCCCACTGGGGAGGTAGGGAGGGGTCCTCATCATGGGGGGGGTTAGAATGGTGGGGGGGTAGTAACTGATGCTAGATGGATGGATGGGGTTCCCGATGTCTGTGGGTGGGGGTGGGGGTTTCTTTACTTTGAGATCAGTGCACCCTTTAAAAACTGGTTCCGATCTCTGTGTAGCCGGTCATTTTTTTGGAACATTCCGCTTGTTGACTTTGACCGGGAATTGGGAGGACTGGAAAATCTCACCCGCTAACTTCCCTCTCTCCATAGAAAAGCCACAAACTGCGCCACAGAGAAGCACCCATCAGAATAAACCCTGAATAATTAGGCATCAGAAAAAAAGTAGATAAATATACTATGAAGTCTATGGGAGAGGAAGAGATTAATGGTGAGCTGTGTGCAGGTGATTTGTAAAGACTGGACAAGTCTCAAAAGCCTCGATTTACTTTGCTTTCTTAAAGAATTACGATGGCCTTTACTTTTTGCTGCTATTTCTTCAATATTATTGTGTGCACAGCTAAACAAACTCTTCTGTCTTCAACATTGTGGGGGGCGACTTGAGGGGAAAGGTTAACTGTTCCAATGACTGTGCATGTAGTTCCAAATCCCGACTTACAGCCACATTATCACCAATTCCATCCTGACATAGTGGGCGGGAGTTTCTGGCCGAAATTGGAAAATCCCTCCCAAAGTCAACATGGACCTTTCCATGGTCTGCCTCTCACCCGCTACGATTCCCGTGGTGGGCGGAACAGGAAAATTCACTCCCATACCCTGTTGCGAGCACCAGCACAGTGACAACCAGAAGAGATTAACCATATGATTCTATGATTCATACAGAATGGTTGCCGTCAGGTGAATTAACAAACACAAGTGAGAATAAATATCAGGTAGTGGACGAGAATGGAGAATTATGTTTATCTGGGGGAACATTGGAAAAGTCTGGACATCCTGGGGAAGTAGATCCCTGTGGTCCAGTGTTGGAATGAACAATGGTTCAATATTGCCGATCTCTTATGAAAGTAGTGGAGGTGGTTTCCACACGTGGGGATGGTTTGATCTGTGATGAATCAAATCAGTGGCAACTTTAAGCTCAGCTTGAGTGAGATGCAAGGAGTACCGATGTCATTTGTCTTTTGGACACTGATAGGATTCCTTCTTCTTTACGGCTCCCTCCAATTCCTTAACATGAGGGAACTCCAGACATGGGTCTGGCAACCGTTGCTACTGCTGTGGGAAACTGGTCTTCCTGGGACAGTAGCTAACCTAAAACATTCACGCTACTCAAGAGCACGTCATTGAAATAATTGATAAGGAACTGGAGGAGATGATGGGTCTAACGTAAGTGGTGGTCTTGAAGTTACAAAGTAACTGTAGTTCGGGACAAGGTATTTTTTTGAGTCATTTTCTTGTGAATGTTGTACTATAAGGGTCTGGCATAGAAAGGGTTAATGTGGGACTGGGTAAGGTACCATCACACTATGATGTAAAGGAACACATGTCTTGGGGTAGCATGGTGGCACAGTGGTTAGCACTGCTGCTTCATAGCTCCAGGGACCTGGGTTTGATTCCCGGCTTGGGGCTCTGACTGTGTGAAGTCTGCCCGTTCTTCCTGTGTCTGCATGGGTTTCCTCCAGGTGCTCCGGTTTCCTCCCACAGTCCGAAAGATGTACGGGTTAGGTGCATTGGCTACACTAAAATTGCCCCTTAGTGTCCTGGGCTGCATAGATTAGAGGGATTAGCGGGGTAAATATGTGGGGATGGGGCCTGGGTGGGATTGTTGTCTGTGCAGACTCGATGGGCCAGATGGCCTCCTTCTGCACTGTAGAGTTTCTATGTTTTTGAGTCTGGAGAATAGTCTTGTATTGGATAGACGTTGCAGTGGCAAGTATGGAGATGGCTCCTCGTTTAGGCCTTCTATTGTCTATAGATACATAGTAATGAGCAGTTAACAAACACTGTTAAACCATATCAGAATCAGAACCTCTTCATGTGACCTACTGAGCTACTCACAACATCTTACCACATGAGAGCAGTGGTGATATCAATGATCAGAACAACAAGAAGCTCAAGGAGCTGGGGAAGAGATTTCAAACCTGGAGATTGGAAAGAGCAGCATTGTGACCTGGCTGAAAGCAACAGAAGTGAAGATGGAGAGGGAGATCGCCCGAGAGAAGCTCTGAAGCAGGATTAGAAACAGAAGGCAGAAAAAAAACTCCACACTGCAGCAGAAAACTCCACTGAATCCTATGGAAGGCCAGTTTCAATACCCAGAGAGTGTACAGTCAGAAGACTTAACAGGGGTGAGTTAAAGCGCTTGACAAGTATGAGTTTAAAAAAGCTTTGAAATCCACAGCAGTCAGAATTGCTGTTTTAAAAAGCATCGTTTGTCCTGGTTCTGAGTCAGTGCCTGACGATGTGGTGACCAAGTTCACTTCTGGAGACAAGCACAGAGACAGCTTATACTGTATGTATGTATATAGTTACAAGTAGTTGATAAACACTTACTGTTAATCCATACAAGACTCAGAACCTCTTCATGTGACCTACTGAACCACACACATCTTACAACAAACACTTTTGTTTAAAGTAAACATGGTTTGATCATATGAAGTTGTTAGTTCTTTCCTGTGTCTTCTTTCAACTTTTAGTATTTGATGATGGCAAGGGAAATAGAGACTTATATTTCATAAAGGGCGTATTCTTCCTCCTCCACTTCAAGACATCAAAATAAAAACATTCCCATTGCGAAGTCTGCAGTGATCAAAACAATACTTTAAGCAAGAGCTGAGGAGAATAGCAGCGTAAGTCCTGACTCAACCCTCAAAGTATAAAAAGATTGCTTGTAAGCAAAGAAACACCAGCCTTCAGTAGCAGCTGACAAAACAGCCTCCTCAGTGTGGTATCTGCTTCGAAGCTACCTTGCAGCAACTTTTGCCATCGCTGAGATAGTTACATGAATTATTTGATGCTGGTTTGTGGCAAAAATGGAAAGGAATGTGACAGAAAGGTTAGCCACAATCCCCTGACCCCATTTAAATGCTTGGAACCGGCTTGTGGTGGTCTGTGAAAAGGCACTGTCAATTCTTTGGGAGAATTCAGGTGCAGTATTTAATGGCAGATTCGAGGCAATGGGCTTTAGAAATGCATTTCCATCCTTCCATTGCGCCAATTTGATAGTTAATAATTTACCTCGACACTAACTTTATTCTACTATGTGCTTTCCATATCAATTAGTTATAAGACAGTCAGATTAGAAAAAAATAGCAAAAGAAATAAGACAATATTTTAATTTCTTTTTCACTTTCCTGAATGAAGGCATTTGATTTGGTGCTTAGAGAGGACGGGGGCGATACTCCCAGCTCGGGTAGTGCAGTGGTCTGGGAGACATCATTGGCGGCTGTCGGGTGGGGTTCCGACTGGGCGTCACGGCTCCGCGTGTCTCCCAGGCAATAATTTCTGACGTAATCAGCTCCACGCAGGAAATGGGCATGGAGCTGATTATCACACGGAAATGTCATGGTAATTGACATTACCCCACCTCCCCCCTCCCCCCACCCCCTCCTCCGGGAGTGGTCCACTCCAGTGGGGTTTACAACAGTTCCCTACTAACGGGGAATAGGCGGCCTGACCCCGCTGGAATGAAGAGAGGCCATTGAGAGGCCCGGGAGGTCAGGGGTAAGCGGGTGTTGCCCCTTGGGCAGTGCCAGCCTGGCAGTGTCTGCCTGGCAAACTGGCACTGCCCAAGGGGCATCTTGACACAGCCCACCGGGCACCAGTCAGTGCCAAGGGGGCATCCCCAGGGTCTATTGAGGGGGCGATCAGTGGGAAGGGGACCCTCTGCCACTCTGGAGGTGGGATCATTGGGAGAGGGAGGGAGTGAGGGAGATCGGGCCAGCCATCCGCGTGTTGGGGAGGGTGGGGAGTTGGGGCTGCCAGGGGAGTTGGGGTTGGTCATAGGGGAGCGGGGTTTGAGTCATCAGGATCGGTGGGAGGGGACGGGGACTGGCCATTGGCGGGGGGGGATGTCGGGAGATCGGGCCTGGTTCGTGGAGGTCTGGGAGGCCAGTGATGAGGGGTTGCGAGGCTGGCCAGTGATCTGGTGGCTGGCGATCTGGAGGCTGGTAATAGAGGGCCACTGCGCGTGCGCCAATCTCCACGCTGACAGATAGGTGTGGCCCGCTCAGTGCTATGCAGCTGGCCTCTCAGGCAGGAATCGGCCCTGCCCCCTACTTTTTAGAGGGAATCCCACGAGGGCACTCTGTGACGCACAGAGTGTCGGAGATTCATTCTGGAAATCACGATTAAAAAAAGATGGGATTTGCTCCCATTTTCCCACTTGTTGGGAACTTAGAATTTTTTGCGGAGAATCCCAGCTGTCATTTTTAATTCACTACTTAAAGAAACTACTTAATGAAACTAAGGTCAGACAGGGTAGATTCAGAAATAATGTTCCCAATGCATTTAGAAGGCAGTGGTATAATCAGACAAAGTCAGCATGGATTTACAAAAGGGAAATCATGCTTGACAAAACTATTGGAATTCTTTGAGGATGCAACTAGTAGAGTTGACCAAGGAGAACCAATGGATGTGGTTTATTTAGACTTTCAGAAGGCTTTCGACAAGGTCCCACATCATAGATTACTATGTAAAGTTAAAGCACATGGGATTGCAGGTAATGTCTTGAGATGGATAGAAAGCTGGTTAGCATATAGGAAGCAAAGAGTTGGCATGAATGGGTCTCTTTCTGATTGGCAGTCAGTGACTAGTGGGGTTCCGCAGGGATCTGTGCTAGGACTAAAACTGTTCACATTATATATTAATGATTTGGAAGAGGGAACTGAATGTATTATCTCCAAATTTGCAGATGATACAAAATTGGGTGGGAGGGTGAGCTGTGAGGAGGATGCAGAGATGCTTCAGTGTGATTTGGACAGGCTGAGTGTGTGGACATCTGCATGGCAGATGTAGTATAATGTGGATAAATGTGAAGTTATCCACTTTGGTAGAAATAATAGGAAGACAGATTATTCCTTGAATGGGTGTAAATTGAGGGAGTGGATATTCAACGAGGCCTTGGTGTCCTCGTGTATCAGTTGCTGAAAGTGAGTGCGCAGGTACAGCAGGCAGTAAAGAAGGAAAATGGTATGTTGGCCTTCATAGCGAGAGAATTTGAATATGGGGATAGGGATATTTTGCTGCAATTATATAGTATATGGCATTGGTGAAAGTAAAGAAGTAAAATTAAAGTTTATTAATTACAAGTAGGCTTACATTAACACTGCAATGAAGTTACTGTGGTGAGGTCACACCTGGAATATTGTATGCAGTTTTGGTGTCTGTGTCTGAGGAAGGATGTCCTTGCTATAGAGGGAATACAGCGAAGGTTTACCAGGCTGATTTCTGGGATGGCAGGTCTATCATATGAGGAGAGACTAAGTCAGTTAGGATTATATTCACTGGAGTTTAGAAGAGTGAGAGGGGATCTCATAGAAACTTATAAAACTCTAACAGGGTTAGACAGGATAGATTCAGAAAGAATGTTCCCAATGGTGGGAGAGTCCAGACCTGGGAGTTATAGTTTGAGGATAAGGGGTAAACCTTTTAGAACTGAGGTGAGGAGAAATTTCTTCACCCAGAGGGTAGTGAATGTGTGGAATTCACTACCACAGAAAGTAGTTGAGGCCAAAACGTCTGATTTCAAGAAGAAATTAGGTATCACTCTTGGGGCTAAAGGAATTAAGGGATATGGGGGGAAGGGGAATCAGGATATTGAATTTGTTGATCAGCCATGATCAAAATGAATAGTGGAGCAGGCTCGAAGGGCCAAATGGCCTACTGCTATTTCTAGTTTCTATGACTGAGTCTTAATTGGTACCAAGGATCACAACTCCTTGTGGTTGTTTATACAAAGCAATGGCAAACATGGGGCATGTTGCCTAATCAGTCGATGTGGACAAAGAAGGCCTGGAAGAGAAGAACAGCAAAGCAATGATCTGTGAGAAAACAAAATGGCTTCAATTTCAGGTGAAATCTATGATATGACCTTGCTCAATTCTTCTTGAGTAAGAGCTGAAGCTCTAAAATTATTTAAAAGCTTTTGCGATAATGTTTGACTGAAAGTATAATTTCCCGTACCCTTTTGGTCAAACATAGAGGCACTGAAAATAACTAAATCTTTCAGTTTTAATTAAGTTAATTTTACAGAAGGGTAGGTCCCTGGATGACAATTTTTTATGTTTTCATTTTTCTGATCCTATTCATGGCTAGAAAAAGCGAGTGATGAGTGGGAATCCTGTCTACTTAGGTTTATGAAGTTTTCTGTCTGGAAGTAAATCGAGGGAAAGCAATATCTACAGAGCTTTTAATAGCATGATGGGTTTTAAAATGTATTGTCATATGAATCATTGATCAAATGAAATGGCACTGATGGAAGCAGGGTAGCTAAACGTAGACAGAAGTGAGTATTAAACTAGCAGTACATGAAAGGTTGGCAGACACCCATTTGTCAAAGTTTTATCTGATTTCAGATCTACTATATTGATCAGTCAGAATTTAGAAACAAAGTGATCTGGGTCGCATTCGATTGCCAGGTGTTATTTGTGCAAGCTCTTGGTAAAACCTTTGCTCCAATGGACGATCAGAGCCCAGATAAAGCTACAATTCAAACATTAATTTCAACTTGTTGGGTATGAAGATATTATTGGGAGAAAGATCTCTGGTGGTGCATATTTTGAGAATTCCGAGCGTTCCAAATAGTAATTGTAAACAGATTATTGATGAAGAAGCAGCCTGCTGAGCGGGCTGTAATCAGTTAAAGACCCACTTTCTTCGCACACAGCCTGAATTTCAAGCATAGTACCACAAAGATTGTATCTTTTAATGACTGTAATGAATGACCCACTATTCTATGGAGGGATAAGAGTCCAAAGCAAATTAAAGAACAGGTGACAGGTCTCTTCCCGGTCAGTATCCAAGCATCAAATCATTCATTCTTGTTTTATTGAAACTGTTTGGAAGCCATGGGTGCAGAACTTTTATTGACAATGGATGTCAGACAAGTTTATGATTGGCAAGCGTGTAAAGAGTTATAGGGGGGACAGGCAAGGAGGTGGAGTTAAGGCTATAATCAGACCAACCATGATTTTATTGAATGGCAGACTGGGCTTCAGGGGCCAAATGGCCGACTCCTGCTCATAATTCTTATGGTCTTATTGTTGAGGGAGATATTTGTCTATGCCACCTGGATGATAATCTGTGGAGTCATTTGTCCTCCTGGTATAGAACTCTCTGATTTGATCCCCTCAATCGATTAAAATGTGGATGTTCCTATAACAGGTGGACAATCCCCAACCAGACTACCACCCAGTGCGGAATCTTCCCATCCTGCCTGCCATGGGAATCGTAGCGGGTGGGGGGAGCGGAACATGAAAAAGTCTGTATGAAAAAAAAAACTCACCTTGGGCAGGATTTTCCGGTCTTTGGGTGAGTGCGGCCAGAAAATTCCACCTCCAGGGTGTGAAAACAAAAGTCTCAACATTTAATTTACAAAATTTCGCCACATTCATAATCACTTGGCAATTGTACAGTGCGTTTTTACAGAAATATGATGTCAAATTCCGATGGAACTTTTTTGGACATATTTTGATCTTAAAATTATAATGCACACAAAATAAAATATTTGTTTAACATATGTTGTAATCAGAGACGAGAAATAAGATGAATCATTTTTTTTTATGCGCCGGGTAAATAATGATTTTAAAAATGTCTTTGTGCTTACCAGTCTTTTAAATGTAGATTACCTTTAAAACATCTCCCTTATGTATCCATGATGATAATTTATCTGATTTATACAGGATTTGGGTTCTGTGCATTTTCCTTCATTAAATCAAATTTAGAATTTACTATCTTAGACTACTTTATTATAATTGAAGCATCAATTGAAACATCTCAACAGATAGCTTTATAAGATCCAATGTGCATTTTTGAAGTAATGAAAAAAGTAATAAAAATACAAATAAAGCAGATACAGCTTCACTCTGCTTTAGGTGCTGTCAATAATACGAAGACTGTGAGATTGTAACTTTAGAACATTCTTTGGTGTATTCCATTATTTCCACCACCGATAATCGTTAATATTATTAATGTGGGTCCGCTCAAAAGTCTACTTTTTGCTGTAACTTATTATTGAAACGTAAACATTATTATTGAAACGTAAACAAGTGGTACCCCGAACACGATAACCTCGCCAGCGTACTATACCAGGAAACAAAAGGTCAAGAACATGTGGCCAACATCTCTGCAGAAAAGAAATCAAATCTGTTGACAACAATCAACAAACCTAATTAAATTACTGCATTTATCATACTTATAAAGTGCAAACCGAACATTAATCAGAAAAGTGAAACATGCGGCAGAGATCAAGTATTGTTCACTCACCGTTATCTAATGATTTGATTACGTTCATATTCTTTTCATATGAACTGCTGTTTCAGGATATAGCTATAGATTCCATTGCCTTTAAATTGGTGAAAATATATCTGCAGTTGTTTAATTACCTCTGAAGTGACTCCTCAATGTTCCTTTTAGTGCTTGATGACTAGGTAGTGATAAATGCAAAAACTCATTATTTTGTGAATGATTGAGCACTAATGCTGTTTAGTTTTCTTAATATAGTTGTATTATCATGAATAAGTAATGAGTATGCCAGGCTTTCTGAATATTTGATTATACCTTTTTGAATGAATTTGTGTCTTATTTTCTTGTAATATCATTGTCGGTTTGTTGGTGTCATAATTCCACATCCATGTAATGGATCTTTATCACTTTGTCTAAGCAAATAACCTTTTGAGGTCAGATTCCCGAGTGATATATTCCAAGAGGGTTGCCTTATAGGCACCAGGCTTGAAAATTGTTTAAAATTTCACTCATATTAAAGGGATCATTTCATTAAATCTAATATGGTTTGTATTAAGAGCTTCATGCAGCTTTGTAAAGGGTCACATTTGTGCTACTTGAACTGATCACATATCGAGAAGGGCCTAAAGTACATTTGTAATGGGCGTCCTTCACACAACATCTCCTAACACAAGGAGAAAGAGTTATGAATGTAACAGGCTTTGGTGATTCAGCCAGACATTTCTAGAATGATATGTGTGTGCACCACAACCACCATAAGAGCAATTTCTCTCACCATCCCCAGAAATAGTTATTATTCTTAACTAAGTGTAAAAGGGGGAAAAAAATACACTTGCAATTCTTACATTTTCTTTTTGGAATGGAAATGGCCCTTCAAAACAAAGGGCAGGAATTTCCAATTTGGGTCAAAATCCCGATACTGGGGGTCAAATGTGGATCCCACTGGTCATGTTGGGAGCAGTCACCCAATGTTCACTTTGGCCAGAGGGCTGGCTCACTGACTAATTAAGGATGGTAGGCGGGCTCGCAAAGCTGAAGGGCCAATAGGAAGTCCTCCAGCACTTCAGGATCTACCTTTGCAGATAAGGCGTACCTCCGCCTTGAGGTGCCTTCATAACACTTTTACAGTATTCAAAATAAAAATGGCCACAGTTGCCACTATGAAGGCACCTCATAGTGCCTACGACCTGCTGTGGTGGGGAGTGTCGGGGGGTGGGTCGGGATGGTGGGATGTCCATGGAGATCCTGGAGTACGAACTCCTCATTCTGCTGCAGGGAGCCCGCTTCCACTTTGTTCCTGATATCATGGGGTCTCACAGGCCTACTGAAAAATTCCAATGAACTTCTGATCATTGGCCTTAATTGGCCTCTTAATTAACTTCACAACCTGGCTATTACTTGTGGTGCTGGCTGGCGGCAGGAAAGTACGGTTCCTGCCCCCATCCCCCTCTGAAACCTCTGCCCAGAATCTCAGTTACCATTTATAAATAACCCAAATCGCCTAACTAAAAGCTAATTTAACCATTTTTAAAAACCACGTAATCTGTGATGAGCTTGTTACAAAGCTAAAATGAGATGCTGATGACTATGAATTACTATGCATAATTACTAGCTGATGACATTTTACATTGCATTAGTTAGACAATATGTTTAAATAAAAAGATTTAGTCCATATCTGTTTCAACGAGTTTGACCGGGATGATTCAGTTTTTTTTTATCAGTGACACTCTTCCAATCAGTACCAAATATGTATTCAGGCACATTTTGTAAAACGTTACTTTACAGTTGACGTGTGGAATAAATATTTATATGTTACTTATTAAATGTTTGAGGTAAGGTTTGAAGCTAGTCAAAATTGAATAAATTTGCTACATGTATTCTTGTTCACCATGAGACTGCGGAGATTTATAATTCACTTGATATTGTAATTCACTAACAACAACTAACAGAACTGCTATACTGGTACTGGTTTGAAATGTGGCTATACTGCCAGTGCAAACTTACAAGTACAAGCATCAGTGCCCAAATCCAACGGGCCAATTATGTTTTTTAAAGTTTATTAGCTTCACAAGTAGGCTTACTACTGCAATGAAATTACTGTGAAAATCCTCTAGTCGCCATACTCTGGCACCTGTTCGGGTACACTGAGGGAGAATTTAGCATGGCCAATGCACCTAACCAGCATGTCTTTTGGACTGTGGGAGGAAACCGGAGCACCTGGAGGAAACTGACACAGACACGAGGAGAATGTGCAGACTCCGTACAAACAGTGACCCAAGCCGGGAATCGAATCCGGACCCTGGCGCTGTGAGGCAGCAGTGCTAACCACAGTGCCACCATGCTGCCCAGTTAGGAATTCAAAATTTGATATTAGGGATTTGAAAGCTCTCTTCACACTGATTATAGATTGGCTGTAACTAGAGTGAAGTGGAAGTGATGCCAGACCACTTGCATAAGGTAGAATCCAGACTGATTCTGCCAAAATTGTACAACAAATTCTACTGGAACTCAACACAGTTAACATGTTAAAAAATACTCAATAGATTTTTGGCAATCACAGTGGAACAATAAAATATTCAAAAAATACGCTATGCTGCAAACCAGGCATATTAGGAGATAAGAAAACATTAGACTTTAGATAAATTAGCTTGTACAAGACAAATCAGGCTATATCCATGCGCATCACAGAAATGAGGATCCAGAGGTGTAGCAAAGTTACCAGAAGCTGCACACACAGAGGTAAGTAATTATTGTTACAAAAGCAATAGGGCACAAATTTTTGTATAACACATTTTCAGTAAAGTTTCTGCAGTTTAAAAAGGAATAAACTGATAATGAAGTGTATATATACTAAAGAGAATATCAGTTTATATTATTATATAATTTTATTATAATATTATAATTATAATATAGTTATATTATAATAATGAAATGTATATGTACTAAAGAGAATATGGTCGTGATCAGTTTTTCCTGCTAATTGCATTGGTGGAAAATAAAGACAAAAAGGATAAAACTGTTTGCAGAGCAGCTCAATGTACTGAACAAGCTATTGCTATTCCTATGTACCAGTGGAGAAATGGTTCCCATTACAGAACCAGATGTGAAAAGCAGAGGTTTAGCCATTTTTAGAGGAGGTTCTCAGTGAGGGAAAGTACAATTTATAAATCATCTGTTCATGCTTGTATGGCTTGCCTGCAAATCATCTTCTTATAAGTGGGCTATGCTATTTCCAATGGCTACTTATTAATGCATGCAAAAGAAATGAAATCTTTCACTCTATAAGCCTTGTAATATTAATAAAGAAATATGTTAGTTAAAAGCGTAGATGGATACGGATCTCATAAATGACATCAAAATTAGATTTTGAACAAATAAATCCAGTTTGTCCTGAATCTCAGTGGTTCTACAAAAGAAACTCTTTTGGCCCCTGTTCTAAGTTAATTTGATTTATTATTGTCACATGTATTAGTATACAATGAAAAGTATTGTTTTTTGCACGCTATACATTCAAAGCATACCGTTCATAGAGAAGGAAAGGAGAGTGCAGAATTCTGGTCATAGTCCCAATTGTTTGCTGTTAAAGGGCATTGGTAATATTACACCATTTAGATAATGTTTTAAAAAAACAGTCTGTGGCAACTTGTATACAGTTCATATCTTAGAATGTTCACTCCCTTGTTAAAATTGAACATCAATTTTAGCCAAAGGAGCCAATCTTTATGCAGTATAATTTTTCAAAATCACTAATTCCAGTCTGTATTTTACCTGTGATAATGCACATTTTATCCCTCATCAGTCATAGCTTTTTTAATTTTCATTTGGCCAGAAGAATTGGGCAGCCTGCGCTATAGACTCTACTACAACCTACTTCAATATTGATCTATTATCAATCGATAGGAAATGTTGTTCAGTCTGGATAAGTTGGTTTCTCCCAGTTATTCCCTACACTGAAGATGGAAGACCTCATTATCACACAGTGTTGTAGACTACTGTTCTTTTATTGCCTGGAAGCTGGGTGGGGGACAGAAAGGAAAATCTGGCGTGTGGGATTATCGGGCAGAAACAGTACCTTCCTTTGCATTGAAAGTGTTCTTCCAAGGAAGTTCCGGCAAGTTTTATAAGTGACACGGATCCTTCCTGCCAGATTTTCCCATCTGAGCTCTATTTCGGACAACGATTCATATCAAATAGAAAGGACAAGTCTGAGGTCGTGATCCAACTGACTCAAGAACAACTTCTTCCCTGCTGCCATCAGACTTTTGAATGGACCTACCTTATGTTAAGTTGATCTTTTTCAACACCCTAGCTTTGACTGCAACACTACATTCTGCACTCTCTCCTTCCCTTCTCTATGCCTTGTCTGTATAGCGCGCAAGAAACAATACTTTTCACTGTATACCACTACATTTGACAATAACAAATCAAACCAAATCAAAAAATATCTACCCCGCTGGGTTAGTAACCTGGCCAACAATCACTGAAACTCACTCGATTAAGGAAGTGCATTTTAAGGAATGGGCAACTATGGGATTCCAATCTTCAACACCAAGTTCAGAATTTAATGAGTTTGAAGTGTCTCAAGTAGGTGAGAACTGATCACTCTATCCATTGTGCGTAAATCATGTCAGCAGAGTAGGGGTCAGTATAGGAAATGGTTTCATTATATTGAGGCGAATACAGGCATACTCTCTCCTCTTAAATGCTTTTACAAATGCTAAGTATGGTACTTGTATACAATTGATGATGAATGTGCTTAAAGCTTACACAGAATATAGCCTGTGTGGCTTGTGGAATCCTTCATACCAGCTGCCATCTGGTGAAAGCTCCTAGACATGGAATCCAATGATTGCGAGTAATTTTTCATTCTCAGAAACCATTCATATTTTAGAAGTGTGTGGTATATTACAGAAAGATGGTTAGGATGCAGCCTTGATGGCAACTTGATCGCAAATTGTTTTTCTGTGCAAAGATGGATGAGAAATTGATCTTCATTTTCTGATTTGGTTTCACTTAGGAAGACAGTGAATGAATAAACAGGCTAAAGTAAAAGGAGTATGAAATGTTGAACATGAGCTCAGAGCTGAGGCTGGTTTTCCTGCTTCCCATCCTCTGATTCTTTCATATTCTCCCGACCCTGAATGCCCACGTGTAAAGTCAATGGGTGGGAAGTTGAGGGTAAGGGGTCTTTCTACTGTGCAGCTTCAATTTATCTTCAGTCTTCAGCCGCAGGAAGCATCATAATTGATACTTGGCGGGAGGATGCACCGTGGCACTCAGATAACCAGCCTGTTGCCCAGAGTGGATATGACAAATTGAACACCATCACACTGCTACAGTACATAGGAGGAGTTGTAAGGCTGGTAGGGTAGGGGTTAGGTGGTTGTAATGGTGGGAGAGGGGTGGGAGAGTGGGGGATTGGTTGTGGGGAGTGGTGGTGAGCTGGGGGGGGGGGGAGGTGAACCATTAAAGGGTGTCAGTAAAGAATTAGCTATCATAAAACGCAAGAGGTATGTAGTTTTCCATGTTGCACGTAAGGAAAAAATGGGAAGCATACATGTTCAGTTTACGGGTATGATCAGGCCCCACAAAATTGAAACATTACACTGATCTGTGGTTTGAATGGGATTTTCTAACTTCTTTATTTGTGAATAAATATTCCTTTTTGCATATCTTTGGAGCAAAGCAATTAGAATTACCACTGCGTGCAAGTAATCCTGACTGATTCTTCAAGGGACATCTAGAAAGAAAAGGACCTCCCTCCTTCTCCTGTCACACTGGATCCAAAAGTGTTTCATTGCTTCACCAGAGTGAGGTATTGTGTTGCCCTCCTTGTTCTTCACTGCTAGAGCAGAATATTCATTTCCATCTTGTATTTCGATTAAAGTCACCCTTTATGTGAATGCTGGCCTTTAATAATCACAACTGCACACAAATTCCCATTCGCTATTGGAGGACTCCCAGGTGCATGTAGATCAGCCATGTGGCCTGAATTTTTCAGTGGGCATTGGGACCTCAACGCTGGGGAGAAAAGTGGGTCCCAAGGCTACACAAGGCCAAAACTACATACCCCCTTCATTTTATGATATCTAATCCTTTACCGACACCTTTCACTGGTTCCCCCCCCCACACTCAGCACCCTTCCCCACAACCAATCCCAAGGCCACACGTTATAAAGGCAGGATTGCCCCCACCTTTGGGCATCAAATCAGAGTCCAGCAACTCTGTAGCCTCAGCAACACCACCAGGAGAGAAGGCCGCTGATGAGACAGGCAAGAACCCTCAAGCCTCCAGCAGGTAAGTCTGAAAACAAAATTCATTGGTCAAAGGGGAAGTGCTTCCTGCCTGTGACTAACTCTTTGAACCTTGGAACCTCTGACTTGAATGACCCCTGGGCTGTTACATAGGGGTTGCCTCCATGAAGCCAGCAGTCTCCCTATGTGGCCAGAGGTCAGTCTGCTATTGACCAAATGCTGACGGCCCCATAAAATGGTCCTTAATAGAAAATACCCTCATGGCAGGACTGTAATTGGGCTCCCTGCTTTTACCCCTCCCAGACTGTCACCAGGGGCCAGTAAAAGTCTGGCTAATATTGGGAGGTGATGGGCTAGTGGTAATATCGCTAGACTATTAATGCAGAAACTCAGGTAATGTTCTGGGGACCTGGGTTTGAATCCCACCATGGCAGATGGTGGAATTTGAATTCAATATAAAAATAAATCTGGAATTGAGAATCTACTGATGAGCATGAAATAATTATTGATTGTTGGAAAAACCCAGGTCGTGCACTGATTTACTTTAGGGAAGGAAATCTGACATCTTTACCTGGTCTGGCCTAAATGTGACTCCAGATCCACAGCAATGTGGTTGACTCTCAACTGCCCTCTGAAAAGGGAGGGCAGTTAGGTTAGGGATGGGCAAAAAATGCTGGCCAGCCAGCAATGCCCATATCCCATGAATGAATAAAAATAAATCTCAGGTTGAAACTGGAAAGGTTTAGTTCAATGATGCACTTGAGGTTATTTACGCTTTTGGCATTTTGACTAATGCAATGTGATAATCTAGTTAGCAAAACATTAACTGTAATGCACATGCCTAAATTTGATGATAGACAGTAGCAATGGTACAATTAGACCCGAACCTGTTTTGAACATCTGATTGGAGAAAAGTCACTTGTTTGAATAACCGAACTTCAGGAAGCTCCTGAGTATTTGTTTGAGGACGGATACAATTTCTACCTGTCTACTATTTCCCACCAGGCTAATTACTTAGACTTAGGGGGCATAGCGGGGTAACTTTGCCTTTGGCCTATGCAAACTCCAAACATGAAAAATTGCAAACCTATCAACAATCAGTCAGCATACATAGAAACATTTGCTATATCATAAACTTTGAAACATTATCAGCAGATAACTTAAATCACACTGAAAGTCAATGGATCAAAAGGCATCAAGCTACTAGTTATGATTGTTTCCGGCCATTGCTTATGAACCTTTTGGAAACATTCACTGAGAACCGCTAAGAGTGTTGCCTGTTACAAAGAGAAGATTGCAAAAAGAAGTAGTTTGAAGTGATTAAAGGCAGACTCCCACAGCTAGTGGCAGTGTCAAGATATACCACACTGTGTGGGGTTATCAGTTATAGAGCAGATAGACAGTGATTAAACAGTGGTGGAGAACAGACTGAGAACAATATTCTTACTAGCTTTCAAAATGTTTGTGAATAAATAATCCACAGAATTACCAATTTGAAGAACAGCAAATTTTCAAGGGACAGGGCCAGCTGACAACAATGATGGAACAGTACTGCACAGGAAGGAACCAATTTTAACCTTAAAACATCAGGGCTAACGGAATCATAATGGCTGTCGAATTGTGCTCCGTAGACTTGCTTCCCTGTTAATGATGTCAAGGGGGCCTAGCTCTGCACAGCTGCAATCCTTGCCTGTTTCAGATGGTAGGCCTATTTTATTTAATGTTTTATGTTGTACATAAGACCCTGATTACCATTATAGGATATAACTGATGTGGCACCATGCATGTTCTGACCATTTTCAATGGTGAGAGGGTCAAAGACGTCCCGGAAAAGTACATTTTAAATGATTTTTGTAGGACCAGAGAAGGTTCTCTTCTGAGTCATTGAGTTCTCCTCTGAATCGCACTCCTCCAGAGTCATTGTCAGTATCCTTCCATGAGATGATCGATATTGTTAAGACCCAGGCCAGAAGCTCCAAGATGTTATATGAAGTTAGCCTAGGTGAGCGTAAGGTGTTTCACAGGTATGATTCAAGGGACCCACTAGGAAGCTTTTATCAAACAAAGTTTATTTCAGAACACAGTTAAAGTATAACAAAAATAATTAGCATAAGTTTTACCAATTACAAGAATTAAACACAGCACAGTATAACTCCTAACAGCGAACTATCTCTGTTGTTCCAAGTTAAACACCGTCCCACAGACATACACCCTACTTAAGACTTAGCACAGAAATAAGTATGCACCCCAGCAAATTTGGAAACATGAGGTCCAGTCTTGTTCTGAGACGATGGTTCATTACAATTCTGCTAGCGGGACTCCCATTGTTGCATGTGGAGTTCGTATGAGATTCTAGTCTCTGGGGTCCCTCCTGACTGTTTATTTTGATCAGACTTAAAAGTTGGATGGCCTGCTCAGCTAGTCTGTTGAATACTTGGTGGTAAGGCATAATTCTAATGTACTCTACACCATTGAATTTGGTGAATTTTTGAAACTCAGCACTTGTGAATACTGTTTCATTGTCAGGGACTATCACTTTGGGTATTCCGTGGGTTGAAAAATATCGTCATAATCTTTCAATGGTGGTGTGTGATGTAGGAGACTTCACCTCAAAAATGTCTATCTGCTTAGAGTGTGCATAAATAATGAGGTGGAGATGATGTGGAGATGCCGGCGTTGGACTGGGGTGGACACAGTAAGTCTCACAACACCAGGTTAAAGTCCAACAGGTTCATTTGGAATCACGAGCTTTCAGAGTGCTGCCCCTTCATCAGGTGAGAGTAGCAGAATAATGAGCAGAAACATTGCACCCATGAATGGACCAACATAATCAATATGGACTCATACTTATGGCTGGCCAGGCCGTTTCTAAGGGTGCAGTGGGGCTGCAGCAGGCAACCTTTGTTACAATTGGCACTGTTCACAGTGCTTGACTAGGCTCTCCATGTTGGCTTCAATGCCTGGCCACCAGACATAACATCTGGCGCACCATCACCACATAGAGAGATATCGCAGGCCAACACCAGTTCCTTAGGTGGGTTCAAAGGTACTAACAAGTTCAAAGAATGCAGCAATTGTTTTACTCTGTTGAAAGCTTCTTTCTGGGGAATTGTCCAAGACCAATGCTGGTGTTTGCTTCACAGAATATGCAAAGGAGCCTTGACTTTGGTTTAAAAATTCTTCCATAGTAATTAACCATTCCCAAAAATGACTTGAGCTCAGATGTGTTTTTGGGAGCTGCCTCTTTTATGGCTCTGGCCTTGTCTTCCTTGGGGTGTAAGTCTTGTGCATCTACACAGTACCCAGATAGGTGACCTCAGTGGCTGAGTACACATTCTTAAGGTAAACTGCAGCATCTTGAAACCACTTCAGCACCTTCTCTAATTTAGCTAGGTATGCTGCTTCTGTCAATCTAGTTATGAGAACATCATCAAGATATACTATAACTCATGGCAGCCCCTGCAGCAGACTCTCCATTTCCTCTAGAAAATGGACAGGCTGAAGATACGGCAAATGTCAGACGCATGTATTTGAACAATCCTTTGTATGCACTTTTCATGACATAACCTTGGGAAGCATCAGTCTAATGCAAGTTGCTGATATGTGTGACTCACACCCAGATTTGAATAAGGATGTCCTCTGCCCAGCTTTGCATATAAGTCTTCAATCTGTGAGATATTTACCAACCTGACAGCCCGGTTAACTTTTAATTTGCAATTACCCCAAATGCAGACAGTCTTTTCTGTTTTCTATACGGTAACTAGCAGTGTTGCTCATTCTGAGAACAGAACTGACTAAATAATGCCCAGTTCTTCCAATCACTTTAATTTGGCGGCACGGTGACACAGTGGTTAGCACTGCTGCCTCACAGTGTCAGGGACCAGGGTTCGATTCCCAGCTTGGGTCACTGTCTATGTAGAGTTTGCACATTCTCCCCGTGTCTGCGTGGGTTTCCCCCGGTTTCCTCCCACAGTCCAAAGATGTGTGGGTTAGGTTGATTGGCCATGGTAAGTTGCCCCTGAGTGTCAGGGGGACTAGCGGGGTAAATATGTAGGGCAATGGGGATGGGGCTGGATGGGATTGTGGTCGGTGCAGACTCGATGGGCCAAATGGCCTCCTCTACTCAGTAGGGATTCTATGATTCTATGTTCTCTCGTAAAGCATATGGTACAGGTCTCACCCAATAGAATCAAGGAATCACTTCTGGGTCCACATATGTCTTCGCTTGTAGGCCTTTTGTTTTGTCTAATTCATCCTTGAAGACACTCTTGTATTTCTTCATCAGTTTGCGCAGTCCTCCTTCCTGCATTTGGAAAATCTCAGTCCAATTTAACTTGATTTCCTTCAGCAATCTTACTGAAAAGGCTTGGTCCTTGACCTGTAACTATGATCCCTGGGAGTTGGGCAGACTGTTACCCATACCTTACAGGTACCATTGCTGTGCCCACTATTTTTATCATTTCTCCAGCATACGTCGTTAACTTGGCCGCAGTACTCTTCAAATTCAATGGTTGAACTTCTTTCCCCAAGTTCCCGTATGTATGTGCATCTATCACAGTAGCTGATGCTCCTGTAATGACTTCATTCCTAAAAGGCTTCCCATTTACCTGCAGCATTACAGTAATAGGGGCTTTCTTGCACGCTTTTAGATTAAACAGTGAGTGAATATTTAAATCATTAGTGCTAGACTCTTCCACATTGTATGCTGGTGATGCAATATTTAATCAGTTCCTTAGTAGACTTGGCTTAGTTCTGCAGACATGCCTTAAGTGGCCTCTCCAAAGACAAAAAAACCACCCAGACTTCTGAGAACCTGCAGGATTTAGGGGAGTGGTTACCTCCACATTGGTAACATTCTGCTTCACACTTTGCTGATTGATTGCCTCTTCTAGATTGTCATGTCTTATTTGTGGCTGAACTCATTTCTCACCTCGCAGCTACTTCTTTGATTTTGCTGCCACTGCTGATTGCAGGTTCTCACCGTAACTGGCGAACGGCTAAACTTGGCACATTTTGTTACACTTGTGCACCTTTTTCAGCACTTTCCATTGCCTGCGCTATTTCATTGCTTGTTTAAAATTTATATCAACCTCTGCAAATAATCTCCTTTGAATCACCTCGTGATTCACCCCAAAGGCCAATCTGTTCAGTAACATATCATTCAAGATGACTCCAAAAGCACAATACCTCGCTATCTGTTTCAATTTAATGATATAAATTGTAATCATTTCATTTCGGGCCCTCCCCCTTGAATTAAACTTGAATCTCTGGAGTACAACTGATGGTTTAGGCTAATTAATGTGACTTTATCAATTCCATGAGCTCACTGAATGATTTTGAGTTGGGTGCATTTGGGGTTGTGAGACTGCAAATCAGATTATAGATTTGAGTTCCACACGCATGCAGGAGAATTGCCTTGTGCTTTGCCTCCTCCCCTATTTTGTCTGCTTGGAAGTAATACCCAAGGCGCTCTACATATTTGCCAGGATTTTACAGCCTTGCTGTAAAATTTCCGTTGTCTGCCCCTCACCTGCTCCTATTCCATGGCGGGCAAGGCAGTAGAATTACTACGGTTGTGTCCAGTCCTCTGCAGAGGAGTCAAATGGATCTATCCATCCAAAGAGGGGCATGTTGGATCTTGATAAGTACTCTTTTCTTTCCTCTTCTTCATGCAATGTCAGCGTAAACTGGATATCCACAGTCTGAGGATCTTTTTGTATTATCTTCGTCACCAAAGGTAAAGATGATCTTTCATCAGTTTGACGGAAACACAACTCGTTTATTTACAGAGTAAAACTATACAGAGGCTTCCAACCTCATGGCTGCAATCAGCTCCCAAGATGACTCTAAGTACGGAAGCTGACGTTTACCAGAGTGATCCTCAACCCTGCTGCCTGGTCGGTTCCCTGGGTTATGTGATCTTTACTCTGTAGGTTGCACCTGTTAGGATCAATCACCACACAAGCCAACCCCTTGTTCACAACATCTGCGTTTTTGCCATGCCAGTGTGTGGTTAGCCTCACATATAGAATCTTCTACTGTTATTCTGGTCTCCAAACTTTCATAGCTCACGGTCAGAGTTGTCCTGCGTAGAATGTGGATTATGCCAGAGCTCATGGTCCTGATTTTCCAGCTTCCAAATCAGAAAATTGCTCCTTTTGTTTTATGGGGACTAACTTTCCAACCACTTATTGAGATTAAAAAATCCCTTTTCTTTCCGTACTCAAGCAGAAAGGCAGATATTCGCAGGCTGCTACCTTACTTTCTGGGGACTGCCCAGCTTGAGGTGGTGATGACTAGGACATGATGATCCATCACACCATTGGAAACAACCTTTGATGCCCTTGGTCAATGCACATTGTTAAAGTTTATTTATTAGTGTCACAAGTAGGCTTACATTAACACTGCAATGAAGTTACTATGAAAATCCCCTAGTCGCCACACTCCGGCGCCTGTTCGGGTACACTGAGGGAGAATTTAGCATGGCCAATGTACTTAACCAGCACTTCTTTCAGACTGTGGGAGAAAACCCAAGCACCCGTGGGAAACCCACGCAGACACGGGGAGAACGTGCAGACTCCATACAGACAGTGACCCAAGCTGGGAATCGAACCCTGGTCTCTGGAGCTGTAAAGTAGCAGTGTTAACCACGGTGCCGCTGTGTCACCTTTACCCAGTTGTAACACATAGACTGCTACCTCCTGTGTTTTGTTTTCCTCACAGGTGGGAAGAAGGATGAAGTAACCGCCTCATTCGATTTGCTGTATAGCCTGAGCATGATTTTAGGAGATGTAGACAATCCTAACATCTGAAAACCCCGCACCCTTGACATAATAGACTAACAGCCAGAGGAAAGACAAAAGCCAATGTATTTGGGGCCTATAGAGTCAGTTGCAAAAGTTGACAGAGGTGCTTGCTTGAAGGAATCACCAACTGCTTAATGGGACTCCAATCCAGATTTATTGTTGGGTTTATTCCCTTAGACTTTTACTCTCACAATGTTGTTGAAGGTGGCATCTGGCAGGGTCTGGTCATTGCTTCATCACTCTGTAGGCCCAACTGCCTCTTGAGATGGTTCCAGCTATGAATCCTGTCACCAAGGTGGATCAAGCCTCAGCCCTTCCTATGGTGACCTCCCCTCTGTAGTGCTCCCTAGATTCCGCCATTGCTGACCGGTTTAGGCTTGCCTCCCTTGACCTCACTTCCTCCTCCTGGTGAGGATAAA
Source organism: Mustelus asterias (assembly GCF_964213995.1). Taxonomy (NCBI): domain Eukaryota; kingdom Metazoa; phylum Chordata; class Chondrichthyes; order Carcharhiniformes; family Triakidae; genus Mustelus; species Mustelus asterias. The sequence goes on from NC_135804.1 coordinate 32,122,393, forward strand.
TCTGCAGCTGCTTCCCATGTCACTGCTGTGGTCTAATACCTCTGTGCTGCCTGAGGTGGTCTGGTTACATTCAAAGCCTGATGCGTAAGCAGCGGCCTTTTCACCAGCTGGTCAACTGTCCATCATACTCTTCAGGTCAGCCAGCCTAAAGTTAGAATCTACCCTCGAACTTCGATAAAGTCAACACTTTAATCAGCAGTGTTAGATGAAGACAATTCGCTCCTGAAGACTGCTGGATAATGGTGTCAAAATCTATTCCATAAAGGAGCGTCAAGTGAAAACAGTCAAGGCAGAAAAAAGAGTAACTAGACTCTCACTGATACCCTCAATTAAAACAAAAAGTTAAATTGACAACTGTTTTGGCATTAGGAAGTAGACATTGACGATAAATGAAAACAACTCTGTCAGGAAGCGCAGTTATGAGTAGAGTCCCACTGGGTTTGCTCTAGGTTCCCTGCTGCTCACACTATTCATGGAAAGAACTTCCTATAATACCACAACAGTTATGACACTAAGCTGTGTGGTCAGATGACAAACATAAAAGTGATTAAAAACATTCAATGGGATCAGGACCAATTAAGTTAATGGACTAAAGGAGTTAGATAGATATGACATTCGCCAAAGAGATAATAATGTAAATTGGAAAGGGAAATATGAAGTATCTGCATACATAAATAGAGAAACAAAAGAATTTGAAGTTGATAATTAATTAAAGCTGCAAGATTCCAATCAAAGTGATGCTGTTAACTAGAATGTTGATCAATACTCAGGGATGCAGTTCAAAGATATTTGATTAGAAGAAATCAAAACATGTTATGCAAAGCCACATAGATCACAAGTGAGATTAAATCTCCGATTGTTTGTCAAATGTCAGGAACCAAACCATCAAAAGGTTATTGAAATGTTGAGTGGGGCAATGATATATTAGTGAAGATTTTGGAGAAGAGTGCCTAGATTGATTTGGAATCACGGTGCTACTCACTATGAAGGAAGGTTCACATAATAACGTTCGGCTTTATGAGAGATTGAGGGAGAAAGACTGAGAGGGGAGTTCTGTTCTTTCACAGGTAATGCACAGTTGTGGAATACTGTATAGAACAAGGTAGGCTGTTTAATTTGGAGCACGGGGTGACAAACTCAAACCCTGGAGTGAAACTAAAAAATCCAAAGACTGTTTTATTCTCCTTCAGTGGAAGGTCAATTAACTCCTTCACAAAGGAACTGGATAAATATCAGATTAGAAATGGCATTGAAGGTTATTATGATATGGAAAGATAAAGATGATCAAATACTCTACAGAACATGATAGTTCAAGTGCAGCAGGACCATAGAAATGTCATCTACTGAAAGAAAATGGCCCGGTCTGAATAATGGAGCTGTACATGTGGATAAATATCCACACTTGAGCAATAGTTTTGCTCAACTATCTTAGGTACAGAATGCATTTTACATTCCTTTTGGTGATTCAGTAGTGACATGGCAAACTGGACACAATCTGTAGAAGCCTTTGTGGCCTTTCATGCTTTCATATGTTCTCAAAGTAATGGAAGTATAAAACAATTAAAGATAAAGAGAATGCTATCAGTCCATTCATTTTTAAGTAAAATCGATTTGACACGGAACTACGTTCTTTATTTTTGTAGTTACCAATTAGTCAGATTTTATCTGAAATATCATCAACTAAAATGTTTTTTTTAGATTGCAAGCCATTTAATTTTTTTTCTTAAAGTGCTTATTTTGGCCCGTAAATACTGATTGTGGAGAGAGCTGCACTGTATTTGCTGATTAATGCTGAAAGCCTATTTATTTTAATTTGATAAGCAATTTGTGCCTTTATTTTATGATTGATTTGCATACAGTCTGGACGAAAGAGTTGAATACATCTCTGATCTCGGAGTACATTGACAGATAATGGCTGTTGATCTTAACTATCGGAAATGTACAGGACCTATGGGCGGCACGGTGGCACAATGGTTAGCACTGTTGCCTCACAGCACCCGGGACCCAGGTTCGATTCCAGCCTTGGGTGACTGTGTGGAGTTTGAACTTTCTCCCCTTGTCTGCGTGGGTTTCCTCTCGCTGTGAAAGCTAGGTGGATTGACCATACTAAGTTGCCTCTTGGTGTCCCAAGGTGTGTGGGTTAGATGATTTAGAGGGGTAAATGTGTGGGGTTACAGGTAAAGGGCCTAGCAAGACCCTCTGTCAGAGTTGGTGCGGACTTGATGAGCCGAATGGCCTCCTTCTGCACTGGAGGGATTCTATGATTCTATTCTGCATAATTTAACTTTCCATTTGATTTTTTAAGTTCACAGAAACATTTGCTTAAAATTCTGGCATACCGTAAATGATATTTCCATGTAGTTTTACATTTTTAGGAATAAAGTTCTGAATACAGCAATAAATTGGGATCCTGTAGAATCGCTCGGGTAGATATCTCTGATTGCTTTCCAACAAAAAGAGCAGGATAGTGTGGGCACTGAGCATGGGAAAGGTGGCGAGAATAAAAATAACAAGTTTGGGAACCCAAGCCGCAGTTGCAGATGAAGGGTCTTGAAGTGTTATTTTTGGGGATGTAGGGACGGGAATAGAAAGGTGGTGGCTGAAGGGTAGACATGTAGAGGGCAGGAGTGTCGTGGTTGAAGGAGAGACTCTGAATGGCGGAGTAGATGAAACAAGGGGCAAGAAGAAGAATGGATGGTGCATGGAGGGATGTAAGACCAGAAGGACTTGCTAAGAGAGTTTGAGTTGAAACCATGAAGAGATTCGTAAGAGTGGAAATGGTCGAGAGCTTCAAGTTTCTAAGTGTCCAGATCACCAACAACCTGTCCTGGTCCCTCCACACTGACACTATAATTAAGAAAGCCCACCAACGCCTCTACTTTCTCAGAAGGCTCGGGAAATTCTGCATGTCCGCTACAACTCTCACTAACTTTTACAGATGCACCATAGAAGACATTCTTTCTGGTTGTATCAGAGCTTGGTATGGCTCCTGCTCCGAACAAGACCACAAGAAACTACAAAGTGTTGTGAATGTAGCCCAGCCATTACGCAAACCAACCTCCCATCCATTGACTCCATCTACACTTCCCGTTGCCTTGGAAAAACAGTCAGCATATTAAAGGACCCCATGCACCCCCAAACATACTCTCTTCCACCTTCTTTCATTGGGAAAAAGATACAAAAGTCTGAGATCACGTACCAACCGACTCAAGAACAGCTTCTTCCCTGCTGCCATCAGACCTTTGAATGGACCTAGCATATATTGAGATGATCTTTCTCTACTCCTTAGCTCTGACTGTAACACTACATTCTGCACCCTCTCCTTCCCTTCTCCCCTATATACTCTATGAACAGCATGCTTTGTCAGTATAGCGCAAGAAACAATACTTTTCACTATATCCCAATACATGTGACAAAAATAAATCAAATCAAAAGAAAACAGGAAGTAGAACTTAGAACTTGACAGAATAGGAGTTTAGGGAGTCATTCAAACTCAAAAAGAGCAAAATTGTTAAAAGTCCAGATCTAACACTGAAAGGAGAATCCCAGCCAACAAGTGGAATGTAAAGGATGCAAACCAATGATTGACATTACAGAACAACCTTGAAATATGGTTGCATCTTTTAAAACCATATAAAGAGAGGTGAGGGGCTAACTCAACCTGTGCTCTACCATTCGCTTTGAATAATTTTGATTAAAAATCTCAATAACCACTCAATAATGTACTAAGAATCGCAAGTTTAGCATGGTTAGATGCATTGTCCATGCTGAATTCTCCCTCAGTGTACCTGAACAGGCGCCGGAGTGTGGCAACTGGGGGATTTCCACAGTAACTTCACTGCAGTGTTAATGGAAGCTTACTTGTGACACTAATAAATAAACTTTAAATTTTAAGTTAAGATTAGCCTTTAGGTTTGCACGTTAAATATTTCTGTGCAGCCTTGGTGCAAAACCAGATTGTTGAGGGCAAAGACCTATTCTAAGAAATCTGGGATCTTTGTGTTTTAGTGCTCCAAGCGAATGGATGGAAAATTTACAGATTTGGGCTGTGAGATTTCACAACATTGGGTCCTTGTGTGTGCTGGGAGCATATGCCTAAATACTGTCAGTTGTTGGATTTTTCAATTAAAAATCATTCTTGTGTGTGCTGGAACCACTGAATTGGTAAAACCACCCCTTGTTTTTTTTTGCGCAATCTTAAAAGGTTGCAGAATTTAGAATGATTTTTAATTGCTAAATCCAGGACTTGACAGTCTTTTCGGCATGTGTTTTCCATGTGGTAAAGCTAATCATGGACAAAACCACATTATTTTCTCGAAATTGATATTAAAGAAGCTCGTACTTTCAACCAATTAAATTAAAATGCATTGTAAAAATCCAAACAATTTGTACTAATTAGTCAGATTAAGCCGAATGAAAAATAAACTGTATCTCAAACATTACCAGCGGATGTCCCAAGGGACTGCTCATGGTAAGTTCAGGCTATTCTGTAACAAAGGAACCCGAAGCCTCCAAAAGCAGCCCTCCATGGGCCACACGGTACCCCATCCTGAGGGACCCCATTCTAAGCCTGCAGGGAGATAACCAGCTTTTATTGGCTGGCAACCCCACATAGTAGCTTGGATGAGGTCCTTAAGTAGCCCTTAATTGGCCACAGGGCAGGAAAGTCATCGCCGACTCAAAGGAGTTCACTAATATAGAGCTTCCACTGAGGACACGACTATTATTTAACCGGTGGCCAGAGCAGGTAAACCACTGGAGCTTCCCTGTCTGATGACCCTCGTGGCAAGGAGAATCACGGCCAGGAAAAGCACACCTCCATTTCCCCAGTATCCCTTAGCCAATATTATAGAATCGTACTGCACAGAAGGAGGTCATTTGGCCCATCATGGTGCATATTGCCTTTGAAAGAACTATCTAATAAGTCGCATTCCTGTTATTACCCCAATGCCCTGTAAATGTTTTATTTTCAAATATATGTTACCATTGAACTGATCCTCAAACCCACTCAGGGTGCATTCCAGTTTATAACAACTTACAGTGGAAACATTGGAACAGGAACGGGCCAATTAGACCCATTAACCTGTTCTGAGATGTCGGCTGATCTGCATCTTAAATCCATCTATCCACTTTCACTCCATATCCATTTGTACCCTTCCTTAGTGAAATCCTTTGATCTCTGCTTTGAAACGATTAATTGAATTAACATCTGCTGCACTTTGTGGGAGAGAGATCTACAATTTTCTTTGCATGAAGAAGTGTTTCTTCATTTCTCTTCTGAATGGCCTGGCTCGGAGTTTTACAATTTGTTCACTCTCTAACTGATTCTTTTCAAAATCCGAGAAACCTCAATCCAAAGTCAGAGGGGTGGGTTGGGGAGGGGGGGGGGGGGGGGGGGGCGGTGTCAGGCATGCCCTAATGGGAGGTGGCCAATTCCAAAACTGCCTCCCAGATCACCATCCAAAAAGGGACGCTGGACAGGCTAAGGACACAAGAAGGCCAATCGGGAACTGAGATGTGAAGGAGACCAGCAATCTTTAGTGAATGCGGGCTACAGTGATTGGGACACACGAGAGAGGAGCATGACGAGGGGGAGATGAAGCTGAAGGCGTCACAATGATTTTTTTTGATCATTCTCAATGGCGGCAATCTCCCTGAGGGACTGTGCCAATGGCAGGCTTGTGCCTGGGGTGGTCTCTGTTTTTTTGTTCTGTTTTTGGCCAGTATAGGTCAGATTGCCTGTAAATATCAAATGGTTGGAACCAACCATTGTGCACTTGCCTCCTGTGAATGAGTGAGTTCTTCACAACGTGGTAGTCCCTGATCCCTCTGAGAAGATTGGACAGTTTGGTGAAAATCCCAACTGATTACTTCCTCAATGACATAAATTGGTTTCCTGCTGCTGTCAGATGGGGTGTCCTCTTCACTCTGAAGCTGCCGTCAGAGACAGGAACGTATTAGAAAACTGGCCCGACTCTGTCATTTTCTTGCATACTTTCTCCTTTCACTTTGCCAGTCCCCTGGCTTTGCACTATTCTACGTTAAACTCACATAGAATCTTGCGTAGTTCTGTAAAAAATTCTGGTCTCCATATTATGACAACAAGATAGAGGGACTCGAATTCTCCACCACAGAGATGTAGCGGTGGAGCCATTGAATATATTTAACGCTGTGATAGATTCCTGAACTATAGGGGAGTAAAGAGTTATGGGGAACAGGCAGAAAATGGAGTTAAAACAAAGTTCAGATCAGCCACAATCTTATTGGATGGTGCAGCAGGTTTAAGACCATGAGGCCTACTCCTGCTCCTATTTTACATGTTCTTATGGGTCTGTTGGGTCAACAGCTTGTTTCTGTCATGTAAATTAATTTACCATGAAATTGGACTCTGTAACGCTCCTGGCATGGTTCAAAGCATGAGTCCTGAGTGTTGGGGACTGTTGCTGGCTGACCTGAGTGATGGACATTGAGCAGTGTGAGAGGTTAGTGGCATAGTGGGTATGAGATGTCATATGAAGATATATTCACTGACCTTGATCACCTGTGTGAGGTCATTAAACCCCTTCTGGCACTGCTGTCAACCCTTGGATACTGGGAGTTGACTTCCCTGGCCATTTGCTCCCATTTCCTTCAGAGCACATTTTATGAAGGCCTTCTGATTCCTTTGGGAAGCATGCTATCTATTCTCCTGTTCACCCCCATAACTCGTGCTTCCCCTAATGTTGCACCTGTGAAATGTGAAGCCTCCATTGGTTTAGTATTGCTTACCTTGAGGAGGGACAGACTGCCTTTAAGAGTTGGAGACTCACTGGAGCCAGTGGTAGCCTTGCATGCTGTTCAGCTCCCTGTTGTATGTGCAACCAGCCAGGAGTTCAGATGATGCTGGGTGCACACTGAAATGGTGGAAATCAGGAGGGAGCAGGAGCTTTGTGTATTGTCTGCCTCAATGAGAATACTAGGCTGATTGTAGATTGTGACCTCCAAGCCCAAAAATAGCCCTTAAGTAATTTCCAGACCCCCCCTTTGTAGTCCTAGCACTTTTAATACTGAGTCATTTTGTTTTAAGTTCCCTATTAGCACTAGAGGTCACCATGGTTTTTTAATTTGATATGAAGAACTCTTTCCCCTTAGGGTCATAAATTAGTCCTGAGTAAAGGTAATTATTTTTTGATAGTTTAGATCAGTTCACTGTTATCAGGTTTTGGCTCATACAGTTAAAAATAACCTTACCAAAATCTAGAGACCTTGTAATTCGGTTGTTTTTCATTTTCAAACATAAAATTGAATGAATATATTGGGCGTTATCTTTCTGGTTCCTCAGCGCATCTTTTGAGTACCCACACTGACCCCCAAATCCGATACTGGGGAGCTTGGAAGTTACCATCCAAAAGAGTTTTGGTATATCTAGTTTTACATTTCTTCTCATGTCTTGTTGACCTAACACTGGTCTTAAGGTGGTTTTTAAAGAAATCCAATGAACTATTTGCTGGTTATATTGGGATACAATAATCAGTTTCTTCATAAATTAAGGTGAATTACATTCAATAGTTTTTCACACGTGATTATTCATGACCTGGCACCCAAATGTTCCAGGTTAATTCTTTATGCCTTCCCAAAAGCCTGCAAGTTAGTGAAACCGGTGGAAATTAATGCTGGTTAACTCATCCAAGGGAGAGCTATCTTTCACTGCAATGTTCCTTAAATGAGAGCAAATGACCTTGGAAACATAATCTGAATGTAATTTTTACTTAAATTCTTTGGTCGGGCTTCTCCAGTCTCGTTTGTCCTGGCCCCGCTGCCAGCGAGAATGGAGAATTAGGCGCTCAGCCAAAACTCCATTCACTGCAGAGATGCTGGAGAATCCCAGCCGTGGACAAGGTGAAAAGTTTCTGGCATTTATCTTTTGCACTGGTTATGCTGGTAATAGTTTGGGTGAATTGGGGGGGGTAAAAAACAGTGCAAAAGCTGGGAACTATATCCCACTGTCTTTATTACTCACCCACTACTTACCAGCACATTCTCTCTTCTGAAAATTACTGTCATCACTCTGTTTAACAAATTCTCTTAACTCTGGGTGCATTCTCTAATGGTTATCAACACTCCTTAGCGAAAACAGTTTCTCCATTGCTTATTCCAATTTGAACACCTCTATTAAATCTCCCCTTAATTTTGTCAGCTTTTAAGGTGGGACCTTACAACCTCGTTCGCCCTGAAAATGTAAAATTCCACCCGAGGTCAACGGCTCTTTCCATAGTCCACCCCTCGCCGCTCCGATTCCTGTGGCAGGCGGGTTGGGTCACTGTCTGTGTGGAGTTTGCACATTCTTCCCATGTCTGCATGGGTTTCCTTCAGGTGCTCCGGTTTCCTCCCACAGTCCGAAGATGTGTGGGTTAGATTGATTGGCCATGCTAAATTGTCCCTTAGTGTGAGGGGATTAGTAGGGTAAATAAATAGGGTTATGGGGATAGGGCCTGGGTGGGATTGTGGTCGGTGCAGACTCAATGGGCTGAATGGCCTCCTTCTGCACTGTAGGGATTCTCTGAGATTCTATGAAATGGAGTTTCTGTCTGTTGATTTCACCCCAATTACTCTACACCGTCACTTGCTGCTGATATGATTCTAATTGCATTTCAATCACAGTCTCTTGGTGTTGGACCATGGTAACTGATTTTTGTACAACATTGATACGATTGTGAGAACCCAGAGATAAGTCACCATGTGTTCATTACTGAGATACCAAAGGACGAAGCAATCAGTATGGTCCGGGAAGCAAGGCGTTATAGAATAGTAGCAATCAGCAAAGGACTGGTAGCACAAAACCTCAAGGCTGGAGCAATTAGCACAGTCTGACAGCACGGAATTTCAGGAAAAGAGTTATTGCCATGGGATTAATTGGAAGAAATTTCAGGACAGGAGGAATCAACGTGGAACCATCACAATAAACATCAGGATGGGAACAGCCAATGTTGGAATTATAGCACAGACAAGTGAGAGGAGACCAGTCAACACAGCACTAAACAATGTCACTTGAGATGAGATTATGCTGTCTGGAACCATAATTATGACACTGAGGGACAAAGGTAATTAATGTAACTTAGCATGATAAATAAAAAGCCAAAATGTCTATCAATTAGTAAACAAATGTTTTTTAATGACATTGGGGCTTTTGGAAGTGTTGTAATTCACTGTATATTTTGGTATTGCTAGATGACCTTCGTGAAGTCTTTGAAGAATACGAAGCTAAAGTATTCTTGATATGACCGTTCTCCAATTGAAGACTAGCAAGTCATCAATAACTGTGAGGTTCTTGCACAGTCCAAAGTACTGCTGTTGCATCGAATGAGTGGAAATATTGTCTGGCCATCCTCCCAGACAATATTCTCCAATTTGGAGACATTCTTCATACCATTTCTCGGCTGGCTTTATTTCCTGCAACGTTTTTGGGGTGGGTGGTAAGTGCTGAGTGATTAATCACATAAATGCTTTAACCTCCTCGATGAAATGTAAATCCTGTTGTTTAGTTCCTCCTGATAGTATTTGTGTAACAATCTGTCTGCTCTTGTTTAATACTTCTGTGATGGAGTCATATGTGTAAATATGTAATATATCTGGCATATTACCGCTCTGTATCTTCTAGAGTGTGAAACATTGCTCTCTGGAAAATTTTGGCTGTGAACGCTATGCCAAAGGGCAATCAATTTAAACAATAATGATGGAATGGTGTTATATATGGGTGGCACGGTGGCACATGGTGTGGATGGCACGGTGGCACAGTGGTGAGCACTGCTGCCTCACAGTGCCAGGGACCCGGGTTCGATTCCCGGCTTGGGTCACTGTCTGTGTGGAGTTTGCACGTTCTCCCTGTGTCTGCATGGGTTTCCTCTGGGTGCTCCAGTTTCCTCCCACAGTCTAAAAGACGTGCAGGTTAGGTGCATTGACCCAAACAGGTGCCGGAGTGTGGCGACTAGGGGAATTTCACAGTAACTTCATTGCAGTATTAATGTAAGCCTTACTTGTGACTAATAAATAAACTTTGCTTTACAATAAATGTGTTCAGCGACCTGAATTCATTGTCCAGAGGCAATTGCCAAAATTCACTCTTCATATCCAATTTGGTAAATAAAATGCTCATGGCTAGTTTGGAAATGCTCTCATTCACTGAGGCCATCAGGTGGATCTCACATCCCACTGAACTGTTTAGTTGAGTTAAACTGATTCTTACTCGAGACTTGAGGTTTTGGGATGATACCATTGCTGAACATCATTTTGCTGGCATGGTGACTGGGGATATAACCCCTGCATCTTTTCAATTTCACTTTGTCCAAGAGGTGTGAAGAAGTAAGTTGGTTTAGCTTTGGCTTATGGAGCGAAGTGATATTCAGACTTTAACTTCCCGAGGCCTGGAAACAAGTTTGGGCAATTTATTTTGAAATGTGCTCCCAGCAGCAATTTTGCCCACTTTATAGATTCATTTCAGTGTTAGGCACACCTTTCTATTAGTGGAGCGCGCTCTTGAGTTTGAATGACATAGAGAGATCTTTATATTTCAGCGTTGCCATGAGATGGCCTTTCAGTTTTAAATTGTTGAGGGTTGCAATGTAATTTTCTCCCTCTTTTTACAGGTTGGCAGCAGCAGTTTTGAAGTGGTCTGCTTTTCCACAATTGTGGCACTCTGCCCCCTCCCCTGAGCATTCTTCCAAATGGTGGTTGGCAGGCTTTTCCCCATTTTGGCAGGCCTTAGGTTTTGGTATGGTTTTGCTTTAATGGCCGACAATCTGAATACTTTCACTCCATCTTCTCTGAAAACATACGCTCGATTCTGTTTCCTGAGTTCCATTTTCCTCGCAATCTGCACTGCTTTACTCTGTTAGATTCTCTCTTGTCAGTAAGAGATCCAGTAATGCTTCTTCCAGAACCTCGGCTACGATTCTGTCGTGAATCAGCTCTTCTTTTAAGATTCCATAATATCCGTTCCCTGCCTGCCGACACAGATCGTTGACTTGTGCCTTCACTTCTGCTTTCGCCTGGCCTGTACTTTCTTTTATTAAATTTAGTCCTCTCTATTTTTAAATTCTGACAGGTGTTGAAATAAGAGTTGTAAACTTGCAGGACTTTGTCATACGAACTTGAAGTCTCATCAACTCCCTGCCTTGTCATCGATGATAGGTCCTACTGCATAAAATAATGCACTGACCTGGTCTTATAGATTTTTTTGCATAATACAGAAGCCGTTCTGTACATTGTGAACGCTTTTCTTCAGTTTTGGGCCTCCTCTGAGCCTTCTGCACTCTGAAGTTATTCTGGAAGTGATAATGTGGATTCAATGCTTATGCTGAGTCCTGGCATTGTTTCTGCTTTTGTGCCATTGCTTTCTGCTTCAGGCTGTGCTCAATGGTGTCTGGCCTCTGGGTCTATGTCTCAACTTACATCTGCTGCTCCCAAGATATTCCATTGTCTTGCTGAGTCTTTTTTTTTATTTTGTTCTCCCTTCAAGGGTTGCTTTTCTTGCCAGCCCTGTATCTTCTTTTTCAGGTCAGCAGGGACTTTTACTCACTGCCACCATGTTTCACTGTGTGGCTAAGTTCTAGATGGGTGTTTTGGGGATGGTCTACTCTCCCAAAGCATGCTGCTCAAAGTTTAAAGTTTATTTAATAGTGTCACAAGTAGGCTTACATTAACACTGCAGTGAAGTTACTGTGAAAATCCCCTAGTCTCCACACTCCGGCGCCTGTTTGGGTACACTGAGGGAGAATTTAGCACGGCCAATGCACCTAACCAGCACGTCTTTCAGACTGTGGGAGGAAACCAGAGCACCCGGAGGAAACCCACACAGACACGGGGAGAACGTGCGGACTCCGCACAGTGATCCAGACCGGGAATCGAACCTGGGTCCCTGGCGCTGTGAGGCAGCAGTGCTAACCACTGCGCCACCTTGCTGCCCCTGTGTGTGGTTTCACAAAACCATTTTTCTTTATTTACAGCTAGTACCCTACAACTTTACAGCTGCCAATCAAAGAAGAAACTTAAATTGAGGGTTAACGATATGCAAATAATGCATGGCAATGTTGTAAAAAGTCTGCCGCAGCGAAAATTTAAAGTGGCAGAGAAGGAAGGGAAAATACAACAAGTATTTACACATTTGGACCTCTACACGGGATTATAACTTCCCCTCTGTGGTGAACCATCGTTGGTTCCCACTGGATAGTACTGAGCCAGGGTCTGGCCAGTACTACAAGGATGTACATATGTTACTGTTGGGTTAGGGATGGGTTGTGCTACTTGTTGCTGTTGGGGTTAGGGTGGGGTTGTTACACCTTTGTATTGTAGTGTTGTGGTACATCCCAGTCGGGCTCCGCCTCCTGGGGAGAGGTATAAAGGTCCCTGCTCTGGCTGGGACCCCTCAGTCTGGGATCGTGTATATAATTATTGGCTGCTTCATTACAGTAAATAAAAGCCTTTATTTCCCGAGCATCTAGCCTCGTGTATGATAACGCGCATCACCTTCATAATACATCTTTCTTATTTCTCAGTCATGTGATCTGACATCATTATTACATGAGCATCATGTAAGTTCCTGATGTTAATCCCCTATTTTACATCTCCCCCCTCACCAAGTCTTTATCCCTACCATAGGCCGGAACTTTCCAGCTATTCACGCCGACCGGATCTTTTGGTCCTGCCGATGGCGCACCCCTGCCGTGGCATTCCCGGTGGTGAGGGCTGCCTTCAATGGGAAACCCCATTGATAATAGCGAGACCAGAAGATCCCACTGTCATTTAATGATGGGCCGTCTCCATGGAACATGTGGCGGGTTGCATGGGAAATGGGCGGCATGGTGGCACAGTGGTTAGCACTGCAGCCTCACAGCGCCTTGGACCTGGGTTCAATTCCAGCCTCGGGTCACTGTCTGTATGGAGTCTGCATGTTCTCCCCGTGTCTGCATGGGTTTCCTGTGGGTGCTCCGGTTTCCTCCCACACTCCAAAGGTGTGTGGGTTAGGCTGATTGGCCATGCTAAATTGCTCCTTAGTGTCAGAGGGGATTAGTAGAGTAAAAACGTGGGATTACGGCGATAGGGCCTGGGTGGGATTGTTGTCAGTGGAGACCCGATTGTCCAAATGGCCACTTTCTGCACTGGAGGGATTGTATGATTCTATGATAAAATCCTGCCCAGCTGTACATACTCCTACAGAATTAATGGTTCCTTTTGGCTGTAATGCCAATTCCAATCTCCATTAATGATATCTGTGTTAGGCTCTGAGTTAATGTGGAGGGCGACACAATGGCACAGTGGTTAGCATTGCTGCCTCACAATGCCAGGGATCCAGGTTTGATTCCCAGCTTAGGTCACTGTCTGTGTGGAGTTTGCACATTCTCCCCGTGTCTGCGTGAGTTTCCTCCAGGTGCTCCGGTTTCCTCCCATAGCCCAAAGATGTGCAAGTTAGGTCAATTGGTCATACTAAATTGCCCCTTAGTGTCAGGGGTATTAGTAGGGTAAATATATGGAGTCACAGGGATAGGGCCTGGGTGGGGATTGTTGTCGGTGCAGGCTCGATGGGCCAAATGGCCTCGTTCTGCACTGTAGGGGTTCTATGATTTTCCCAAGGTGAGGGAGGGAAAGTCAGGTGGTGGGCGGACACATTCACTTCCTGGTTGTAACATCATAATTGGTGCAAAGCCTGGGAGCCAATCACTTGTCTGTCTTTTTTGGTTATATAATGGTGGAAGGCAAGGAGAAAACAAACCTAAAAGTGGGAGTAGGAATGAAAGCTCTAGTTGTTCATATTCCTGGTCATGGCAATGATTGAAATTTTTGGAATGGTTGTGAAAGAATTTTGAAAACAATTTAGACTAAATATAGAGGGATATGGGCCAAATGCAGGCAAATGGGGTTAGCTTAGATGGGCATTTTCATCGGCATGGATCAGTTTGGGCCGGAGGGCCTATCGCTATGACATTGATTCTATGAAAAGCCAATTTTTATTACAAAGAATATGTTGAATTACTGCAATAGAAATGCATATTTACATTTTATAGCCCTTTGGGAATCAGAATGTAACTTCACTAACAACAGTTGGATTGTATTAGGTGCAAATTGTACCAAGTAGTGTAAGTGGACCCATAGCACTGAGAGAAATGAGAAATATGCTGCTCTGAGGACTTCCCTTATTTTATTATTTATGGAGAAGAACATCCCTCCTAGGACTCTTGGGGATGTGCTATTGTGAATGGGAACAGGGATTTTCATGATGCTAAGACTGCTTTGAAAAACACGATTATTTGGAGACCAGACCGTAGTAGTTTAATAGAAAATGAGAAAATTATGTATTTTGCCATTCCTTTTCAAGAATAGTTGACTGAATTGAATTGGCAATTGTATAATTGGTGTTTGCATTTAAATGGGTGTCAGGGTGAAGCCACAGAAATGTATGTTTTTGTATTCTCTGTGTGTTCGTTAAAACAAAGCACTCCATTCACGGGTGTAGATTCCAGGACACCATTGGAGTCTGACTCTCTACATCTCTAATCAGTATTGTTGAAATGATGAGCTATTTTAGCGTTGCACATGCCAGATTTCTTTTATGGGAATTAAACACAGATTATCACGTGTGGATAGTTAGGGATCTAGTCCAAAAGTACCTGAAGTCTCACATTGGTCTTGGTCGAACGGGAAAAGGAATGGAATATCCAGGAAGACCGATTACACAAAGAAGCAATAAAGCTCCGTGCCGAAGCAGCTGTTGTTTCGCAAAACATACTTTTTAATGTATCTACTTATTTAACAGATTGCTAGCGTTGTGTCACACTGATTAAGCTCCCGTTTGTAGTCAGAGACAATGGAACAATTTTTGTGTAATCTGCTGTCACGCACAAATTTCACATTTTCATTCTGTCACCCTACTACTTTGCAGCTGCCAATCAAAGGAGAAACCTAAATTGAGGGTTAACGATATGCAAATTATACATGGCGGCGTTGTGAAAAGTCTGCCGCAGCGAAAATTTAAAGTGGCAGAGCAGGAAGGGAAAATACACTGAGAGTCAGCATTTCAGTAAACGCGGAGCTGGACTTCCCCACGCGTGTGTTCAAGCACAAGAGAAAGGATTTGAGGATCAAAAGCTCAAGTGTGGATAAACAATCCCAGCGGAAAAAAAATCTCCAACACCTTACAGGTCAAGAGATTGTCAAACAATGAAAGGGCTTTATTGACGTACATAGTGTGGGGAGCATAACACATCTAACACATATTCAAGGAAGAAAATATTAAACTAAAATATTTAAGATGAACAATGGAAATCCAAATTCCAGGGAAAGACTCACAGACAGTAAGAGAGGAAGTCACTGGACTTAAATGGGTTTCAATGGGGGATGCTGGACAGGTTCTGGAAACCATTTTTATTATTGTAAATTCTCACAAAGAAGGAGATGTTCATTTAATAGCTTGGAATATTTATTATTGCACTCTTTAAAATAGCATTGTCTCTTTATTTAAGCCATATCACTTGCATTAATGATACAGCAACCGAAAGTGCCACACAGTAGTTTTATTTATGATGAGAAAGAACAAGACAATCTTTCAATGATGTAAAGCCAGTTATATTTTTAAACAGTGTTATGCCTAGAAATAGGTTCCACATTTAAATAATGACTGAGTCTCACTCAAAATGAGTGAGGCTTGACAGCTCAGAATAATTATTTATAAAAGTCTCTTGATCTTAAGTGATTCATCTCTTGCCTGTCACACATTTCAATATTGTTAAAGGGGCAGTGTTGTTATACACTCACATCTGGCACCACAAACAGATTATTTTTATCTTGATTTTTATTGAAACAAAGTTGTAGCCAGCTCAATACTAGCTCTGTGCCGAGTTAGATCATCTAAGGTGGAGCAGCAATGGGGTTGCTAATTTTGAATTATTGCCCATGATTGGAGAAGTCATGTCTCCCCACTGCAGTGCTTCTCAAACGCACCAGAAAACATGCTTCTGTCAAATGAACTCTGCTGGGAAGTGGGTGGGGATTGAATAATGCTTGGATATGATGCCTGCAAAGAGCCTACAAATGTGAATTGTCCAGGCTGGAGTGCTTCTATCTCCTGTGGAATTACCTGGTCACTAATGGCTCACACCATTACAATAATTGGGCAGTAAATCCTCTGCAATGCACTATCAGCAAGTGGTCAAGCACCACTTTCTGCTGGAAACATGGAATTGGTTCCGAAATCTCAACATGATCCAGGTTCAGCATGAAGAGAGTGGAGTAAACTGAAGTGGTATGTGGTGCGAGATGTAAATGTGGAGAAGTGGATGAGCAGAAAGAGCATTGTTTACGTTGTAAGCTTACCACAGATCAAAGCAAAATTGTTGTGGGTGAATCTGGGTCAGCAGTGTACTTCCCATTCAGGAAGGGGCATTGGGTGGTGGCATTAGCCCTTGTAAAGAATGATGCATCAATCACGCCATCTCCTTAAAGAAAAAACATATATTCAAGAAAGGAGTATATTTTGCCTTTGTGTAATTAAATATGTACTGGGGATAGCGATTATCATTTTTTTGAATTATTCATTAAATACAAATAAAAACAAAAATGATAACTTTGATTTAAAAAAAACGATTTGCAAGTGAAGTCTAATAATTATGCCACAGAAGTTAATTTGACTCAAAACCTTTATACTATCCAGAATATGCAAATTTATGCAAATGAGTTTATTTGCTTCAAGCTATGCCCTATAAATCAAAGAATCCCACCATTCAAACTGACTCTGAAATGCAGTTTACTTGACACTTGTAACAATATTACATAGTATGCATTTCTTACTTTTTTTTCCTGAGTACCATAATATATGCTGCAACTAATTTTGGATTAAAGTTCATTACTGCTTGACATTCGCTACTTGTTTGTGTCTGCTGGCTGTGGAGATGCCCTGAAGTCATTCACATGGGTCACTGTAACTCTGTCAAACTTTTCAATGGGTTCGACTTAAGATTTGTTCGTGAAATATATTTAATTTCTGAATTTTTATTTTAAGGGGCATCGTGCCTACCAGGAAGTAGAAATTTATGGACATATCTTTTCATCTCAAGTCTGCAAATGTAATATTGCACGAGTTGGTGTCTATTTAAAATGCTTTCGTGCTTAATTTCCTTATAGCAATTAACTAGAATGTTGTCATTTGAGCTTTGCTGTTGAACCTTCATCTCTTTCTATCCTTCTGTGGCCTTCAAGCTGGAGAGCTATGCTAGCATCCACTCAGTAGGGTTTCAGGCTTGTTGCAATAGAGATCCCTCTTCAACATCTTGCTGAGATTGTTAATACAAGGACATCTTGCCTACAATCCCATATCATTCAGATTTTTGCTAATTACCAATGTCTTGGCTGAGACACAGTCAATCATTTTTGACAATTCTGTCCAGTCAGCGCAATAGATGTTAGTTTTCTCGGTCCAAGTTTGGATGCATGCAGTTTTAAACAGCTTTCACTTTAGAAAAAGTATGCCTACATGTCCAAAATATGGTTTGCTCGCTTGTTTTTCTTCAGTAGCTTCAACTGCTTATTGCCTGCAGAGGCAGCCCAAGACTCAATCGCAAAGGTCAAGTGAATCATTTTCAAGGCATTAAGGTAATTAATTTGGATGACTTCGACTTGCATTTGACTGGATGTTTAAATATACCCCTGACAGAGTTACTGCTGCACCAAAAGTCAATTCCAAATTAGTGTTTTGATGGTAATTTGGCAGGTTTACCATGAACTTACTGCCATGAATTTCTCATGCTTATCAACAAGGAGATATGGGTCTTCATTTTGCAATTCTGTCAACATTTGTGTATGTCCCGCCAGAGGGAAAATGTGGGTTACTGATGAATAAGCAAAATGAGCACAGGTTGAATTCGACTGTACAGTATAATCATCTGGCCTGAGACATTTAATGCAAGGTCGCCCGATCACTCTGCTTTTCAGCAGTCATCTTATCAGATTTCCTGTACATTGTGACATCTGGAGATATGTGCCATGTCTATTGTAAGCAATTATTAAGTTGTGCACTAAGCATTGAAAATTTTGTAAATTAATCTGCGTTTCATACTTCATTACAATCAGGCTAATTCAAGAATTTCTCATGTTAATTGATTAGTTGTCTTATAGATACAGATTAATGGATCCTCGCGTCTTAGAATCCTTTCTGGTGAATTTCACTGGTGACGCTCCTATTTTTGGCCTGTGCATTTAAAATTGAATATCTTCCATTTGATAGCAATCTGTCTTAGCTTTTGGAATCTAGGACGTTGAATGAGGAAAAAAATTATATGCACCCTTAGTATGTTTCCTAACACAACTAACTTGATAATTATATTTGAATTTTATATGTTCTATGAAATAAAACAAAGATAAACAATACTGGGTAAATGGTGAATTTGTTGTATTTTCACCAATACTTACTTTTGTTTACTGTTTCTGGCTATATTCTTCATATATTATGTACAGCACATTAAGTGCGCCTGGATGTTTTCTCAAAGGGAAAAAAGAACCTTATAATTTTCATGTTCTGATCGCAGAACACGCACTGGAATAAACCTGTAATTTTCATCCCCTAATGTCATTCATACAGTTTTTAATTACAAATACTGTCACCATCTGCTCACCAGTGTGGGCTACTTACCTGCATAGCCTGCTTATTATAACAGTCAATTCATAAACTATATCTCAATAAAACCATCAAGCTCTATAAAAATAAGTATGCCATTTATATAATATAAACTGATTAGCATTGAACATGGAGCATGGTGCAGACATGCAATATGAGCTATCTGGCATATACTATCACATACCTATTGGAAAAAGGACAGGATTTTATAACCCATAACAAACATCAGTTTAATATTTAGCATTTTGCTAAAAAGGGAAAATTAATATGAAAAATCTATGAGATTTCGAAAACTTGTTCAAACTAAATTCAAAATTTCACACAATTGATATATCATTTGTTGGTTTTTAACATTTCTAATTTTGACTTCACATTTGGCTGGCTAAAAGTAATAATGCATATGCAGAGGTTCTTCTCAACCATATTGTAGTTTCTTTTCTACTGAACTTTCTGGTCTTGTGGGGTACCATGTGTTTGGGTGGATCATAATGGTCTTACAAGAAAGGCACAGGTTGTTGGCAGAGTATTATAAGTATGGATCCATTTTACATGTCAGTGCAGTGAGAGAATCCAATTCCAGGTTACGTATTTCCTGTTTAGACCTCAACCTTGGCTCAGTGGTAGTACTCGCCACCCCCCCGCCCCCCACCAACCACCTTATCTGCTATGATTCCCCTGGTGGAGAGGACGGGAAAATTCCCCCACAATCTAGGCTGACACGTCAGTCTTAAGGAAGTGTCACAGGTGCTATCATTTGGTTGAGATGTTAAACCGAGGCTTCTTCTGCTGTCTCAGATGCCACTATGTGAAGAAGAGCGGAGTTTCCCTGATGTCCTGGCCAACATTTATTCCTTAACCAACACGATATGGAAGATTATTCACTCATTTGTCTCACTGGCACTTGTCGAACTTTGCAGAGCACAAATTGGCTGCTGCATTTCCCTACATTGCAACAGTGAATTCCCATCAGCTATGACCAACTTAGAAGGTCCCTGAGGTTATGACAGCAAATTTATGAATGAAATTTTCCTCTTTGTTCCTTATTTGTGCTGGAACCCAAGTTGGGTTCTGCAGGAGCCACCCCAGGATTCCCAAGCTGGGTTCTGTGGGAGCCTCCCTGGGATTCCCAAGCTGGGTTCTGTGGGAACCTCCCCGGGATTCCCAAGCTGGGTTCTGTGGGATCCTCCCCGGGATTTCCAAGCTGCGTTCTGTGGGATCCTCCCCGGGGTTTCCAAGCTGGGTTCTGTGGGACCCTCCCCGGGATTCCCAAGCTGGGTTCTGCGGGACCCTCTCCGGGATTCCCAAGCTGGGTTCCATGGGATCCTCTCTGGGATTCCCAAGCTGGGTTCTGCGGGATTCTTCCTGGGATTCCCAAGCTGGGCTCTGCGGGATCCTCCCCAGGATTCCCAAGCTGGATTCTGTGGGATCCTACCTGGGATTCCCAATCTGGGTTCTGCGGGATCCCCCCCGGGATTCTCAAACAGGGTTCTGTGGGAGCCTCCCTGGGATTCCTTAACTGGGTTCTGCGGGATCCTCCCTGGGATTTGCATGCTGGGTTCTTCGGGATCCTCCCCAGGATTCCCAAGCAGATTCTGTGGGATCCTCCCTGGCATTCCCAAGCTGTGTTCTGTGGAAGCCTCCCTGGGGTTCCCAAGCTGGGTTCTATGGGATCCTCCCCAGGATTCTGAAGCTGGGTTCTGTGGGATCCTCCCTGGGATTCCCAAGCAGATTCTGTGGGATCCTCCCCTGGATTCCCAAGCTGGGTTCTTTGGGAGCCACCCTGGGATTCCCAAGCTGTGTTCTGTGGGATTCTCCCTGGGATTCCCAAGCTGGGTTCTGCGGGAGCCTCCCCGGGATTCCCAAGCTGGGTTCTGTGGGAGTCCCCCTGGGGATCCCAAGCTGGGTTCTGTGGGATCCTTCCTGGGATTCCCAAGCTGGGTTCTGTGGGATCCTTTCTGGGATTCCCAAGCTGGATTCTGTGGGATTCTCCCCGGGATTCCCAAGTTGGGTTCTGCGGGAGCCTCCCTGGGATTCCCAAACTGGGTTCTGTGGGAGCCTCCCTGGAGTTTCCAAGCTGGCTTCTTCGGGATCCTCCCTGGGATTCCCTAGCTGGGTTCTGTGGGATCCTCCCTGGGATTCCCAAGCTGGGTTCTGTGGGATCCTCCCCGGGATTCCCAAGCTGGGTTCTGTGGGATACTCCCTGGGATTCCCAAGCTGGGTTCTGTGGCATCCTCCCCGGGATTCCCAAGCAGATTCTGTGGGATCCTCCCCGGGACTACCAAGCTGGGTTCCATGGGAGCCACCCCAGGATTCCCAAGCTGTGTTCTCATAGAATCATAGAAACCCTACAGTGCAGAAAGAGGCCATTTGGCCCACCGAGTCTGCACTGATCACAATCCCACCCAGGCCCTACCCCCATATCCCTACATATTTACCCGCTACCCCCTCTAACCTACGCATCTCAGGACACTAAGGGGCAATTTTAGCATGTCCAATCAACCTAACCCACACATCTTTGGACTGTGGGAGGAAACCGGTGCACCCGGAGGAAACCCACGCAGACAGGAGGAGAATGTGCAAACTCCACACAGACAGTGACCCAAGCCGGGAATCGAACCCAGGTTCTTGGAGCTGTGAAGCAGCAGTGATAACCTGCTGTTCTGTGTTCTGTGGGATCCTCCCTGGGATTCCCAAGCTGGGTTCTGTAGGAGTCTCCCCAGGATTCCCAAGCTGTGTTCTGTAGGATTCTCCCCAGGATTCCCAAGCTGTGTTCTGTGGGATCCTCCCTGGGATTCTCAAGCTGGGTTCTGCGGGATCCTCCCTGGGATTCCCAAGTTGGGTTCTGTGGGATCCTCCCTGGGATTCCCAAGCTGTGTTCTGTGGGAGCCTCCCCGGGATTCCCAAGCTGGGTTCTGCGAGAACCTCACTGGGATTCCCAAGATGGGTTCTGTGGGAGCCTCCCCGGGATTCCCAAGCTGGGATCTGCAGGATCCTCATTGGGATTCCCAAGCTGGGATCTGCAGGATCCTCACTGGGATTCCCAAGCTGGGTTCTGTGGGAGCCTCTCCAGGATTCCCAAGCTGGGTTCTGTGGGGGCCTCCCCAGGATTCCCAAGCTGGGTTCTGCGGGATCCTCCCTGGGATTTGCATGCTGGGTTCTGTGGGATCCTCCCCGGGATTCCCAAGCTGGGTTCTGCGGGATCCTCCCTGGGATTCTCAAACTGTGTTATGTGGGAGCCTCCCTGCGATTCCCAAGCTTGGTTCTGTGGAAGCCTCCCTGGAGTTCCCAAGCTGGGTTCTGCGGGATTCTTCCTGGGATTCCCAAGCTGGGTTTTGTGGGATTCTCCCTGGGATTTATAAGCTGGGTTCTGCGGGATCCTCCCCAGGATTCCCAAGCTGGGTTCTGTGAGATTCTCCCCGGGATTCTCAAGCTGGGTTCTATGGAATTCTTCTTGGAATACCCAAGCTGGGTTCTGTGGGATCCTCCCCGGGATTCCCAAGCTGTGTTCTGCGGGATTCTTCCTGGGATTCCCAAACTGGGTTCTGCCGAATTTATCCTGGGATTCCCAAGCTGGGTTCTGTGGTACCCTCCCTGGGATTCCCAAGCTGGGTTCTGCAGAATTCATCCTGCGATTCCTAAGCTGGGTTCTGTGGGATCCTACCCGGGCTTCCGAAGCTGGGTCCTGCGGGTTCATCCCCGGGATTCCCAAGGTGGGTTCTGTGAGATATTCCCCGGGATTCCCAAGCTGCGTTCGATGGGATTCTTCTTGGGATCCCCAAGCTAGATTCTGTGGGATCCTCCCTGGGATTCCCCAGCTGTGTTCTGCGGGATTCTTCCTGGGATTCCCAAGCTGGGTTCTGTTGGATCCTGCCTGGGATTCCTAAACTGGGTTCTGTGGGATCCTACCCAGGATTCCCAAGCTGGGTCCTGCGGGATCCTCCCCGGGATTCTGCACAAGGCCAGGCAGATCGATGCAATTTGAGTTTGTTGCTGTTTCTAGCTCATCCAACCAGAGGCTGGCATCACCAGAATTTAGCCTTTCATTGGACGGGCTAGAAACAGCACCAAATTTAAACTGTATCGACAAGGGTGAGTGTGGACAACAGGGCACAGGTTTGAGTGTGGAAACAGAGCAAAGGTGTGAGTGTGGACAACAGGGCAAAGGTGTGAGCGCAGACAACAGGGCAAAGGTGTGAGTCTGGACAACAGGGCAAAGGTGTGAGTCTGGACAACAGGGCAAAGGTGTGAGCGCAGACAACAGGGCAAAGGTGTGAGTCTGGACAACAGGGCAAAGGTGTGAGCGCAGACAACAGGGCAAAGGTGTGAGTCTGGACAACAGGGCAAAGGTGTGAGCGCAGACAACAGGGTAAAGCTGTGAGCATGGACTACAGGGCACAGGTGTGAGCGTGGGAACAGAGCATAGGCTGGGTGTGGACTGCAGGGCACAGGTGTGAGTGTGGACAACAGGGCAAAGGTGTGAGTCTGGACAACAGGGCAAAGGTGTGAGTGTGGACAATTTGGCAAAGGTGTGAGTGTGGACAACAGAGTAAAGCTGTGAGTGTGCACTACAGGGCACAGGTGTGAGCGTGGGAACAGAGCAAAGGTGTGATTGTGGACAACAGAGCAAAGGTGTGAGCATGGGAACAGAGCAAATCTGTGAGTCTGGACAATAGGACAAAGGTATGAGCGTGGGAACAGGGTAAATGTGTGAGTTTTAACAACAGAGCAATGGTAGTGTGTGCAGACAACAGAGCAAAGGTGTTGGTGTAGACGACAGGGCAAAGGTGTGAGTGTGGACAACATAGCAAACGTATGAGTGTGGGAACAGAGCAGAGCTGTGAGTGTGGACAACAATGCAGAGGTGTGAGCATAGACAATAGAGTAAAGGTGTGAGCGTGGACGACAGGGCACAGGTGTGAGCGTGGGAACAGAGCAAAGGTGTGAGTGTGGACAACAGGGCAAAGGTGTGAGTGTGGGAAGAGAGGAAAGGTGTGAGTGTGGACAACAGGGCACAGGTGTGAGCGTGAGAACAGAGCAAAGGTGTGAGCGTGGACAACAGAGCAATGGTGTAAGTGTGGGAACAGAGCAAAGGTGTGAACTTGAGAACAGAGCAATGCTGTGAGTGTGGACAACAGAGCAAATGTCTGAGCATGGGAACAGAGTGAAGGTGTGAGCATGGACAACAGAGCAACGGTGTGAGTGTGGACAACAGAGCAAAGGTGTGAGTGTGGACTACAGGGAATAGGTGTGAGCGTGGGAACAGAGCATAGGGGTGGGTGTGCACAACAGAGCAAAGGTGTGAGTGTGGGAATAGAGCAAAGGAGTGAGTGTGGACAGCAGTGCATCAGTGTGAGCGTGGCCAACAGAGCAAAAGTGTGAGTGTGGACAACAGGGCAAGTTGGGAGAGTGGAGAAAAGGGCAAAGGTGTGAGTGTGGGAACAGAGCAAATGCGTGAGTGTTGATGACAGAGCAAAGATGTGAGTGTGGACAACAGAGCAAAGGTGCGAGTGTGGACAACAGAGCAAAGGTGTGAGTGTGGGAACAGGGCAAAGGTGTGAGTGTGGGAACAGAGCAAAGGTGTGAGTGTGGGAACAGGGCAAAGGTGTGAGTGTGGGAACAGAGCAAAGGTGTGATTGTGGGAACAGAGCAAAGGTGTGAGTGTGGGAACAGAGCAAAGGTGTGAGTGTGGGAACAGAGCAAAGGTGTGAAGCTGGGAACAGAGCAAAGGTGTGAGCATGGACAACAGAGCAAAGGTGTGAGTGTGGGAACAGAGCAAAGGTGTGAGCATGGACAACAGAGCAAAGGTGTGAGTGTGGACAACAGAGCAACGGTGTGAGTGTGGGAACATAACAAAGGTGTGAACTTGGGAACAGAGCAATGCTGTGAGCGTGGACAACAGAGCAAAGGTGTGATTGTGGGAACAGATCAAATCTGTGAGTGTGGGAACAGAGCAAAGGTGTGAGTGTGGGAACAGAGCAAAGGCGTGAGTGTGGATAACAGGGTACATGTGTGAGCGTGAACAACAGGGCAAAGATGTGGGTGTGGACAGCAGAGCAAAGGTCTGAGCGTCGACAACAGAGCAAAAGTGTGAGTGTGGGAACGTAGCAAAGGTGTGAGTGTTGACAAAACTGCAAAGGTGTGAGGATGGGAAGAGAGCGAAGGTGTTAATGTGGGCAACAAGGCAAACGTGTGAGCATGGGAACAGAGCAAAGGTGTAAGTGTGGACAACAGTGCAGAGGTGTGGGCGTGGACAACAGAGCCAAAGTGTGAGTGTGGACAACAGAGCAAAGTTGTGAGCGTGGGAACAGAGCAAAGGTGTGAGCGTGGACAACAGAGCAATGGTGTAAGTGTGGGAACAGAGCAAAGGTGTGAACTTGAGAACAGAGCAATGCTGTGAGTGTGGACAACAGAGCAAAGATGTGAGTGTGGACAACAGAGCAAATGTCTGAGCATGGGAACAGAGTGAAGGTGTGAGCATGGACAACAGAGCAACGGTGTGAGTGTGGAGAACAGGGCACAGGTTTGGGCGTGCGAACAGAGCAAAGGCATGAGTGTGGACAACAGGGCAAAGGTGTGAGTGTGGACAACAGAGCAAAGGTGTAAGTGTGGGAACAGAGCAAAGGCGTGAACATGGGAACAGAGGAAAGGTGTGAGTGTGGAAACAGAGCAAAGGTGAGAGTGTGGGACAGAGCAAAGGTGTGAGTGTGGGAAGAGAGCCACGGTGTGAGTGTGGACAACAGGGCAAAGGTGTTAGCGGGCACAACAGGGCCCAGGTTTGAGCATGGGAACAGAGCAAAGGTGTGAGTGTGGACAACAGAGAAAAGGTGTGAGTGTGGACTACAGGGAATAGGTGTGAGCGTGGGAACAGAGCATAGGGGTGGGTGTGCACAACAGAGCAAAGGTGTGAGTGTGGGAATAGAGCAAAGGAGTGAGTGTGGACAGCAGTGCATCAGTGTGAGCATGGCCAACAGAGCAAAAGTGTGAGTGTGGACAACAGGGCAAGGGGAGGGGGTAGGGAAAAGGGTAAAGGTGTGAGTGTGGGAACAGAGCAAAGGTGTGAGTGTTGACAAAAGAGCAAAGGTGTGAACCTGGGAACAGAGCAAAGGTGTGAGTGTGGACAACAGAGCAAAGGTGTGAGTGTGGGAACAGGGGCAGTGGTGTGAGTGTGGACAACAGAGCAAAGGTGTGAGTGTGGATAACAGAGCAAAGGTGTGAGTGTTGATGACAGAGCAAAGATGTGAGTGTGGACAACAGAGCAAAGGTGTAAGTGTGAGAACAGAGCAAAGGTGTGAGTGTGGGAACAGAGCAAAGGCGTGAACATGGGAACAGAGGAAAGGTGTGAGCGTGGGATCAGAGCAAAGGTGTGCGCATGGGAACGTAGCAAAGTTGTGAGTGTGGGAACAGAGCAAAGGTGTGAGCGTGGACAACAGAGCAATTGTGTAAGTGTGGGATCAGAGCAAAGCTGTGAACTTGAGAACAGAGCAATGCTGTGAGTGTGGACAACAGAGCAAAGGTGTGAGCATGGGAACAGAGCAAAGGTGTGAGTGTGGATAACAGGGTACATGTGTGAGCGTGAACAACAGGGCAAAGATGTGGGTGTGGACAGCAGAGCAAAGGTCTGAGCGTCGACAACAGAGCAAATGTGTGAGTGTGGGAACGTAGCAAAGGTGTGAGTGTTGACAAAACTGCAAAGGTGTGAGGATGGGAAGAGAGCGAAGGTGTTAATGTGGGCAACAAGGCAAACGTGTGAACGTGGGAACAGAGCCAAAGTGTGAGTGTGGACAACAGAGCAAAGGTGTGAGTGTGGGAACAGTGCAAAGGTGTGAGCGTGGACAACAGAGCAAAAGTGTGAGTGTGGACAACAGAGCAAAGGTGTGAGTGTGGGAACAGAGCAAAGGTGTGAGTGTGGGAACAGAGCAAAAGTGTGTGTGTGGGAAGAGAGCAACGGTGTGAGTGTGGACAACAGGGCAAAGGTGTGAGTGTAGACAACAGAGCAAAGGTGTGAGCATGGGAACGTAGCAAAGTTGTGAGCGTGGGAACAGAGCAAAGGTGTGAGCGTGGACAACAGAGCAATGGTGTAAGTGTGGGAACAGAGCAAAGGTGTGAACTTGAGAACAGAGCAATGCTGTGAGAGTGGACAACAGGGCAAAGGTGTGAGTGTGGGAACGTAGCAAAGTTGTGAGCATGGGAACAGAGCAAAGGTGTGAGCATGGGAACGTAGCAAAGTTGTGAGCGTGGGAACAGAGCAATGGTGTAAGTGTGGGAACAGAGCAAAGGTGTGAGCGTGGACAACAGAGCAATGGTGTAAGTGTGGGAACAGAGCAAAGGTGTGAGCGTGACAACAGAGCAATGGTGTAAGTGTGGGAACAGAGCAAAGCTGTGAACCTGAGAACAGAGCAATGCTGTGAGTGTGGACAACAGAGCAAAGGTGTGAGTGTGGAGAACAGAGCAAAGGTGTGAGTGTGGACAACAGAGCAAATGTCTGAGCATGGGAACAGAGTGAAGGTGTGAGCATGGACAACAGAGCAACGGTGTGAGTGTGGAGAACAGGGCACAGGTTTGGGCGTGCGAACAGAGCAAAGGTATGAGTGTGGACAACAGGGCAAAGGTGTGAGTGTGGGAACAGAGCAAAGGTGTGAGTGTGGACTACAGGGAATAGGTGTGAGCGTGGGAACAGAGCATAGGGGTGGGTTTGCACAACAGAGCAAAGGTGTGAGTGTGGGAATAGAGCAAAGGAGTGAGTGTGGACAGCAGTGCATCAGTGTGAGCGTGGCCAACAGAGCAAAAGTGTGAGTGTGGACAACAGGCCAAGGTGGGAGATTGGAGAAAAGGGTAAAGGTGTGAGTGTGGGAACAGAGCAAAGGTGTGAGTGTTGACAAAAGAGCAAAGGTGTGAGTGTTGACAACAGGGCAAAGGTGTGAGTGTGGACAACAGAGCAACGGTGTGAGTGTGGACAACAGAGCAAAGGTGTGAGTGTGGACAACAGGGCAAAGGTGTGAGTGTGGGAACAGAGCAAAGGTGTGAGTGTGGACAACAGAGCAACGGTGTGAGTGTGGACAACAGAGCAAAGGTGTGAGTGTGGACAACAGGGCAAAGGTGTGAGTGTGGGAACAGAGCAAAGGTGTGAGTGTGGACAACAGGGCAAAGGTGTAAGTGTGGGAACAGAGCAAAGGTGTGAGTGTGGACAACAGGGCAAAGGTGTGAGTGTGGACAACAGGGCAAAGGTGTGAGTGTGGACAACAGGGCAAAGGTGTGAGTGTGGACAAAAGAGCAAAGGTGTGAGTGTGGACAACAGAGCAACGGTGTGAGTGTTGACAAAAGAGCAAAGGTGTGAGTGTGGACAACAGAGCAACGGTGTGAGTGTTGACAAAAGAGCAAAAGTGTGAGTGTGGGAACAGAGCAAAGGTGTGAACTTGAGAACAGAGCAATGCTGTGAGTGTGGACAACAGAGCAAAGGTGTGAATGTGGACAACAGGGCAAATGTGTGAGCATGGGAACAGAGTGAAGGTGTGAGCATGGACAACAGGGCAATGGTGTGAGCGTGGGATCAGAGCAAAGGTGTGAGCATGGGAACGTAGCAAAGTTGTGAGTGTGGGAACAGAGCAAAGGTGTGAGCGTGGACAACAGAGCAATTGTGTAAGTGTGGGATCAGAGCAAAGGTGTGAACTTGAGAACAGAGCAATGCTGTGAGTGTGGACAACAGAGCAAATGTCTGAGCATGGGAACAGAGTGAAGGTGTGAGCATGGACAACAGAGCAACGGTGTGAGTGTGGACAACAGGGCACAGGTTTGGGCGTGCGAACAGAGCAAAGGTATGAGTGTGGACAACAGGGCAAAGGTGTGAGTGTGGACAACAGAGCAAAGGTGTAAGTGTGAGAACAGAGCAAAGGCGTGAACATGGGAACAGAGGAAAGGTGTGAGTGTGGACAACAGGGCAAAGATGTGAGCGTGCACAACAGAGCAAAGGTGTGAACCTGGGAACAGAGCAAAGGTGTGAGTGTGGACAACAGAGCAAAGGTGTGAACCTGGGAACAGGGCAAAGGTGTGAGTGTGGACAACAGAGCAAAGGTGTGAACCTGGGAACAGGGCAAAGGTGTGAGCGGGCACAACAGGGCCCAGGTTTGAGCATGGGAACAGAGCAAAGGTGTGAGTGTGGACAACAGGGCAAAGGTGTGAGCGGGCACAACAGGGCCCAGGTTTGAGCATGGGAACAGAGCAAAGGTGTGAGTCTTGACAACAGGGCAAAGGTGTGAGCGTGGGATCAGAGCAAAGGTGTGAGTGTGGACAACAGAGAAAAGGTGTGAGTGTGGACTACAGGTAATAGGTGTGAGCGTGGGAACAGAGCATAGGGGTGGGTGTGCACAACAGAGCAAAGGTGTGAGTGTGGGAACAGAACAAAGGTGTGAGCGTGGGAACAGAGCAATGATGTGAGTTTGGACAACAGAGCAAAGGTGTGAGTGTGGGAACAGAACAAAGGTGTGAGTGTGGGAACAGAGCAAAGGTGTGAGTGTGGGAACAGAGCAAAGGTGTGAGTGTGGGAACAGAGCAATGATGTGAGTTTGGACAACAGAGCAAAGGTGTGAGTGTGGGAACAGAACAAAGGTGTGAGTGTGGGAAGAGAGCCACGGTGTGAGCGTGGACAACAGGGCGCAGGTTTGAGCATGGGAACAGAACAAAGATGTGAGTGTGGACAACAGGGCAAAGATGTATTTGTGGGCAACAGAGCCAAGGTCTGAGCGTCGACAACAGAGCAAATGTGTGAGTGTGGGAATAGAGCAAAGGTCTGAGTGTGGGAACAGAGCGAAGGTGTGAGTGTGGACAACAGTGCAGAGGTGTGAGCGTGGATGACAGGCCACAGCTGTGAGCGTGGACCACAGAGCAAATGTGTGAGTGTGGACAACAGAGCAAAGTTGTGAGCGTGGGAACAGAGCAAAGGTGTGAGTGTGGGAACAGAGCAAAAGTGTGAGTGTGGGAAGAGAGCAACGGTGTGAGTGTGAGAACAGAGCACAGGAGTGAGTTTGGGAAGAGGGCAAAGGTGTGAGCATGGGAACAGAGCAAAGGAGCAAGTGTGGACAACAGGGCACAGGTATGAGCATGGGAACAGAGCATAGGGGTGGGTGTGGACAACAGGGCAAAGATGTGAATGTGGACAACAGAGCAAAGATGTGAATGTGGACAACAGAGCAAAGGTGTGAGTGTGGACAACAGAGCAAAGGTGTGAGTGTGGACAACAGAGCAAAGGTGTGAGTGTGGACAACAGAGCAAAGGTGTGAGTGTGGGAACAGAGCAAAGGTGTAAGTGTGGGAACAGAGCAAAGGTGTGAGTGTGGACAACAGGGCAATGCTGTGAGCGTGGGAGCAGAGCAATGCTGTGAGTGTGCATAACAGGGCAAAGGTGTGAGTGTGGGAACAGAGCAAAGGCGTGAGTGTAGATAACAGGGTACATGTGTGAGCGTGGACAACAGGGCAAAGATGTGGGTGTGGACAGCAGGGCAAAGGTCTGAGCGTCGACAACAGAGCAAAAGTGTGAGTGTGGGAAGAGAGCAAAGATGTGAGCGTGGACAACAGAGCAAATGTGTGAGTGTGGGAACGTAGCAAAAGTGTGAGTGTTGACAAAACCGCAAAGGTGTGAGTGTGGGAACAGAGCGAAGGTGTAAGTGTGGACAACAGTGCAGAGGTGTGGGCGTGGACAACAGAGCAAAAGTGTGAGTGTGGACGACAGGGCAAATGTGTGAGTGTGGGAACAGAGCAAATGTGTGAGTGTTGACAACACTGCAGAGGTGTGAGGATGGGAAGAGAGCGAAGGTGTTAATGTGGGCAACAAGGCAAACGTGTGAGCGTGGGAACAGAGCAAAGGTGTAAGTGTGGACAACACTGCAGAGGTGTGGGCGTGGACAACAGAGCCAAAGTGTGAGTGTGGACGACAGGGCAAAGTTGTGAACGTGGGAACAGAGCAAAGGTGTGAGTGTGGGAACAGAGCAAAGGTGTGAGTGTGGGAACAGAGCAAAAGTGTGAGTGTGGACAACAGAGCAAATGTGTGAGTGTGGGAACAGAGCAAAGGTGTGAGTGTGGGAACAGAGCAAAGGTGTGAGTGTGGGAACAGAGCAAAGGTGTTAATGTGGGAACAGAGCAAAGGTGTGAGTGTGGGAACAGAGCAAAGGTGTGAGTGTGGGAACAGAGCAAAGGTGTGAGTGTGGGAACAGAGCAAAGGTGTGAGTGTGGGAACAGAGCAATGATGTGAGTTTGGACAACAGAGCAAAGGTGTGAGTGTGGGAACAGAACAAAGGTGTGAGTGTGGGAAGAGAGCCACGGTGTGAGCGTGGACAACAGGGCGCAGGTTTGAGCATGGGAACAGAACAAAGATGTGAGTGTGGACAACAGGGCAAAGATGTATTTGTGGGCAACAGAGCCAAGGTCTGAGCGTCGACAACAGAGCAAATGTGTGAGTGTGGGAATAGAGCAAAGGTCTGAGTGTGGGAACAGAGCGAAGGTGTGAGTGTGGACAACAGTGCAGAGGTGTGAGCGTGGATGACAGGCCACAGCTGTGAGCGTGGACCACAGAGCAAATGTGTGAGTGTGGACAACAGAGCAAAGTTGTGAGCGTGGGAACAGAGCAAAGGTGTGAGTGTGGGAACAGAGCAAAAGTGTGAGTGTGGGAAGAGAGCAACAGTGTGAGTGTGAGAACAGAGCACAGGAGTGAGTTTGGGAAGAGAGCAAAGGTGTGAGCATGGGAACAGAGCAAAGGAACAAGTGTGGACAACAGGGCACAGGTATGAGCATGGGAACAGAGCATAGGGGTGGGTGTGGACAACAGGGCAAAGGTGTGAGTGTGGGAACAGAGCAAAGGTGTGAGTGTGGACAACAGGGCAATGCTGTGAGCGTGGGAGCAGAGCAATGCTGTGAGTGTGCATAACAGGGCAAAGGTGTGAGTGTGGGAACAGAGCAAAGGCGTGAGTGTAGATAACAGGGTACATGTGTGAGCGTGGACAACAGGGCAAAGATGTGGGTGTGGACAGCAGGGCAAAGGTCTGAGCGTCGACAACAGAGCAAAAGTGTGAGTGTGGGAAGAGAGCAAAGATGTGAGCGTGGACAACAGAGCAAAAGTGTGAGTGTGGGAAGAGAGCAAAGATGTGAGCGTGGACAACAGAGCAAATGTGTGAGTGTGGGAACGTAGCAAAAGTGTGAGTGTTGACAAAACCGCAAAGGTGTGAGTGTGGGAACAGAGCGAAGGTGTAAGTGTGGACAACAGTGCAGAGGTGTGGGCGTGGACAACAGAGCAAAAGTGTGAGTGTGGACGACAGGGCAAAGTTGTGAACGTGGGAACAGAGCAAAGTTGTGAACGTGGGAACAGAGCAAAGATGTGAGCGTGGGAACAGAGCAAAGGTGTGAGTGTGGATAACAGAGCAAATGTGTGAGTGTGGGAACAGAGCAAAGGTGTGAGCGTGGGAACAGAGCAAAGGTGTGAGCCTGGGAAGAGAGCAAAGGTGTGAGTTGGACAACAGAGCAAATATGTGAGCGTGGGAACAGAGCAAAGGTGTGAACCTGGGAAGAGAGCAAAGGTGTGAGTGTGGACAACAGAGCAAAGGTGTGAGTGTGGACAACAGAGCAAAGGTGTGAGCGTGGGAACAGAGCAAAGGTGTGAGCGTGGGAACAGAGCAAAGGTGTGAGCCTGGGAAGAGAGCAAAGGTGTGAGTGTGGACAACAGAGCAAATATGTGAGCGTGGGAACAGAGCAAAGGTGTGAACCTGGGAAGAGAGCAAAGGTGTGAGTGTGGACAACAGAGCAAAGGTGTGAGTGTGGGAACAGAGCAAAGGTGTGAGTGTGGACAACAGAGCAAAGGTGTGAGCGTGGGAACAGAGCAAAGGTGTGAGTGTGGACAACAGAGAAAAGGTGTGAGTGTGGACTACAGGTAATAGGTGTGAGCGTGGGAACAGAGCATAGGGGTGGGTGTGCACAACAGAGCAAAGGTGTGAGTGTGGGAACAGAACAAAGGTGTGAGTGTGGGAACAGAACAAAGGTGTGAGCGTGGGAACAGATCAATGATGTGAGTTTGGACAACAGAGCAAAGGTGTGAGTGTGGGAACAGAACAAAGGTGTGAGTGTGGGAACAGAGCAAAGGTGTGAGCGTGGACAACAGGGCGCAGGTTTGAGCATGGAAATAGAGCCAAGATGTGAGTATAGATAACAGGGCATATGTGTGAGCGTGGACAACAGGGCAAAGATGTGTTTGTGGACAACAGAGCCAAGGTCTGAGCGTTGACAACAGTGCAAATGTGTGAGTGTGGGAATAGAGCAAAAGTCTGAGTGTGGGAACAGAGCGAAGGTGTGAGTGTGGACAACAGTGCAGAGGTGTGAGCGTGGATGACAGGCCACAGCTGTGAGCGTGGACCACAGAGCAAATGTGTGAGTGTGGGAATAGAGTAAAAGTGTGAGTGTGGGAAGAGAGCAACGGTGTGAGTGTGAGAACAGAGCACAGGTGTGAGTTTGGGAAGAGAGCAAAGGTGTGAGCATGGGAACAGAGCAAAGGAGCAAGTGTGGACAACAGGGCACAGGTATGAGCATGGGAACAGAGCATAGGGGTGGGTGTGGACAACAGAGCAAAGGTGTGAGTGTGGATCACAGGGCAAAGGTGTGAGTGTGGATCACAGGGCAAAGGTGTGAGCGTGGACAAGACCTGCTGTGGTGGGGGGTCTTCGAGGCTGCCGGGGCGGGGGGTGTTCAAGCCTGCTGGGGTGGGGGGTCTTCGAGGCTGCTGGGGCGGGGGGTGTTCGAGCCTGCTGGGGTGGGGGGTGTTCGAGGCTGCCGGGGTGGGGGGTATTCGAGCCTGCTGGGGTGGGGGGTGTTCGAGCCTGCTGGGGTGGGGTGTGTTTGAGGCTGCCGGGAGTGGGATGTCGGGGTGTCGGGAAAGCAGCGCGGGGGATTCAAGCCTCAGAAAGAGGTGAATGTTGAGAGGTGAATGTGTGTGAGAAACTAATGTGTGTCTGTGTGTGTGTGAGAGAGGGAGAGGTGAGTGTGTGTGAGAGAGAGAGGGGTGTGTGTGTGTGTGAGAGAGAGAGGGGTGAGTGTGTGTGAGAGAGAGAGAGAGGTGAGTGTGTGTGAGAGAGAGAGGGGTGTGTGTGTGAGAGAGAGAGGTGAGTAAGTGAGTGTGTGAGAGAGAGATGAGTGAGTGTGTGTGAGAGAGGAATGAGCGAGTGTGTGAGAATCCAGCATTCCAGCAGCACTTTCCACATTTAAACAAAGGAGAATCAAAGCTCCCCATTAAAATGGGAAGAAGTTAAGACCCAAGTATGTTTTTTTAATAAGAGAACTTTTTAATTATAATAAATGTAAAAACATATAAGAAACAGAAAAATCTTCCATAAATTGGGCTTCTGTGTTTGTACCTATTGTGCAGGAACAATCAGTTTCAAGTGGTTTGGCCCTTAACACAATAAGAATGTTTCTCAGAGATTTTCAGTGCACTTGGAAGGTCAAAAAGGTTCAATGACTGGAGAAGTTTGAGAAACCCTGTGTTGGAGAATGGGATACATCACGTAAGGATAGATGTAGTTCCCGAACAATGTGGGCATTTTAACATTATGACATACTGTAATTGAGCTATGTGGAAAGCTGCAGTGCTGGGTTAAAATTCCACAGTGTGTCTCTCTGACAGGTATCCTGGCTGGAGGTCAGACTGATTGATAGCCTTGATTGGGAAATGTTCTCGAGGAGGCCGGAGGACCCTGTAGGTCCTCGGGGTGGGGAGGCTCCAATCCCAAAAAGACGGATGGAGTCCAATCCCAAGGAGCAGAGTCTGGTCACAGTGAGGGTGCCTGATCCCAAAGTGGATCTGATCCCCAATCCCAAGAGGCAGAGACCAATGGGGGAAGCAGTTTGCTTGTGTGGGGGTGGAAGAGCTGATGGTCTGGGATCTTGGGAGCACAGGAGGGAGCAATCTTATTCTGCCTGGCCCGAGTGCAGTGAGGCCTGGGAAAGCCGGTGGCATCGGTTAAATCTGAGGCTTCCAGCTTCATTAATGTATTTTAAATGCCAACATGTGTCCTGGGAGTGGATTACTGTTTGCCCCTCATTCTGCCTGAGCAAAAGTTAACATTAGTGAGTTGGAGCCAGCTTCCTGACATCCTTTCACTTTTTGCCCACTTAACCCCATCCCATTCTAATCCAATCCCACACACTCACCCATGTTCAGATTTTCCCCTGGTGTAGTGATATCTGTGTGCTACCACTGTGTAACACAAATGATGTATTCAGTTTGGTTAAGGATCTCTGGTGGGGTTTAATTACAGCTAAATCAGTACTGCTATCTCTAGACACATCCTGTTGTCTGGGATACCACAGTGCAGATGGAGAGATTGGCTGCTGCTTACACGATGACACCCAGGTACCTGATTCATCACCATGCTTCTTAAAGGAACCTCACTCTTAAAGTGGTATTGCAACATTCCCCTTTTTCCAAAGATATACCTTGTACGTTACAGGTGAGGTATAGATACTAATAGTAAATTTAGTTATAAAAAGATGGGGATTGTAAGCTGTATGGTTACAGAAATAATGGTTGTAAAATTTACTAGTTTGGAAGTCCAGATATCATTTTCTCGGTTTGACAACTCTTCCAGATCTTGTTATGGTGTCAGCTTCTGGAGTTGTGGATTGTGTCCTTGGCTGATCTTCTGGTGTGTTGTCTCATCCCTACACTTCAGGATATCATGGTGCAGATCATCCCCTTCACAATGCCATTAGATTGAGGTGTAGTGTGGTGAGAATGATGGATGGTTCACAGCACACATGTTCCTGAAAGATCTGCCTATATGCTGTGGCCCATTGTCTGAAATGATTTCATTAGGTGCATCAAGCAGACTGAATATTGCATCAAGTATGTCTACCACTGATGCTTTGATGTGTCCCCTACCTGCCTGACAATTGGAAACTTGGAAAAGTAATCGGTGACTGAGATAAAGTTGCCTCCATTTACGGTAAATAGATTAGTTGTGACTTTGGACCAAGGAACTGACAGAACCTCATGAGGATGCAGAGAGTTTTTACATTGTTGTGGTTGGTAGCTCTGGCATGCCTCATGCATCCTCACAAAATTCTCAATGTCGCCATTACTCCTTGGCCAACAGACCATCTCACACATGTCAATCGCTCGTCCACACTGTACCAATATATCCTTGGTGTAGTTGTGAGAATGTCCTGTCAGAGAGCTTCAGGCACAAGGACTTGTTTCTCTTTGAAGATGATGCTTCTCGAGATACCGAGTTCATCCTGTAGGGCCAGAAACATCTGGGGCTAGCTGGCACCTCATGTCAGACTCATGATAGCTTTCCACCAATAGATTAAAGGCAACATTTCAGTGCCTTCAGTTGCAGGTCATTAGTTGTTTCTGACTGAAATTGGTCACACTTGTGAGGGTAACAAACTGCACTTACCACAGAGATTGCTTGCCTTCTGTGGCCTGTATATTGTGCCAATACTGTTAGCTGCAGTTATTGCTTGCAGATGCTGATGTCCGGTCACAATGGCGTCATACTTCCTGCCATCTCTGGCTGCGTATCAATCTGTCACCTTTCGTTTTATCCAAAAGGTATTTTTAGAACATGATTGAGGCAATCACCATTGTTTGCTCTGACAATTTGGACTCTGGAAAATCACATTCATTGCCCTTGCTATGGCATCTGCTGAATAGGTCCATTGATGCCTTGTGGTTGTTGCCTGTGGTTGTTGCCTGTAGGACATCAATTCTCGGTGATGATTTCTAAAATTTACTCTTACATACTAGCTGATCCTCTTACACTTTCCATATCTTTGTGAGATCTTTCTCGTCCTCATCAGATAAACCAAAAGTATTGACTGTGAGTAACCCCTCATTACCAGTTACTGTGAGTATTTTCACAGCTTGCCTATCAGCCTCTGCCACTGCTCAGTTTAGAATCCTAGAATCCCTACAGTGCAGAAGGAGGCCATTCAGCCCATCAAGTCTGCACCGACCACAATCCCAGCCAGGCCCTACTCCTGTAACCCCACACATTTACCTTGCTAATCCCCTGACACTAGGGTCAACTTATCATGGCCAATCAATCTAACCCACACATCTTTGGATGGCACCTGGAGGAAACCCATGCAGACATGAGAAGAATGTGCAAACTCCACACAGACAGTCACCCGAGGCCAGGATTGAACCCGGGTCCCTGGCCCTGTGAGGCAGCAGTGCTAACCACTGTGCCACCATGCCACCCAGTCTATGAAGCATAGGTGCACCCTTTGTTTAAAATGTTTGAATTTGGAATGGACATCAGTGGCCTTCCAGTTCATGCTGGGCGCTTGGTATCCATCCTCTCCTTTAGCCTTTTTCAGATACTATTGATATGCACGAATGGTCTTTTGTTGTTCTTTCGCCTTTTCAGACATGATTCATATGCAGGAGTGTTTAATGTGCTTCCCACAGTGTTCCTGCTTTGCACTTGACTTTAAGGAGTGTAACTGTGGGGCAGTTGGATGCTCGCCCATCTTGCGCAACCCAAAGGTACTCTCAGTTTATGATGTAATCGAGCCTTGTTTCTTCTGTTTTCAGTGCTTATTTTTGTGTTTTCTGCACAGTGAGAAGTTCTGGAGTGGCCCTTCAACCTTGTCTGTTCTCTCTCCTCTTAGTGTGCAAGCTTTGTCCTGTATTTTCACGTCAAAGAGAACAATTATCGCTGGACAGCATGTAGCGGTATCCTTGCGCTATCTGTACGTGACACGAAGGAGGTATATGCATTCCATCTGTTTGAGAATTGCTGTTGGGTTTTATTTACAGTTAAGTTAGTACAAGCAGTAGAGCAATCTTTAGACACATCTTAGGTACCGTGGCTCCTGGTCACATGATGACATCTCGGTAGCTGTCTCATCTGCATGTTGAGTTTCTTAAAGGGACAACACTCTGAAAGCAACATTACAAAATCCAGTACAAAAGCAAAATATTGTAAATGCTGGAAATCTGAAATTAAAACAGAACATTCTGAAAACACTCAGCAGGTGGAGAAAACAAAGGTTAGCCTTTTAGCCCGATAACAAAGTCGTACAAAACAGAAGGGAGAAGCAACAAACTGTCATGACGACGGGCCTTCGAGCCCCTTGAAAGTGATGCTGCTCCACGTTACAGGGCTAATCGTGACTGAGGGCATTGAAACCTACATTGCCTAGATAGCGGCATGTTCCTCCCTTACACACTTTGACAAATTTAGTTTCATCCTGGAACCTGATTTTAGGAAACTGAAGTCTGAGTTATTAATCTTTGGTACTCTTGTCAGGTGTGAAGGGATCCCATATGCCTCCTTACTTTCATTTTCTCTTCCTCTCTTTCCTCCTCCTCCTCTTTATCCTTCTCTTTCTCCTCATGAGGAGCCTACTCTTGCCTGGATATTGAGGGTCATAGTGATCTTGGTGAGTTTGGGCAAGTACTGAGAGTTCTCCACTTCCTCCTCTCTCTGTACACAGCTTCCCCTCTATGCTGCCTGTACTCCATCTCCCTATTGTGTTAATCCAAGAGGGACTGTGGCTATGGGCCTCATTACTGAAGCAAACTTTTGTCAAAGCCCAACATCCCTCTTCCCTGGTTCCAAAATCTTTAATGATCACCATGAGTTGAACCTGCTGGAATACGAGCTCTCCAATTGAGGCCTTTTCACCACCGGGTGTCCCTGGAGAGGGAGCGTGCAGTGTCCGAGGGCACCGTTAATGCCTTCCATGCCCGCTGGGCACCACAGCAACTGGGGTGTATTATTGACCCCCTTAATCACATTTTAATTTGATGTTTTAAGTTTCCGTTCCGCTTTATTTTTTGTTCCGGGCAGCTCCCCTCCTTTTGGCGGCTGCCCCTTTTGAGTTGTCCCTAAGTTAATTTGATTTTGTTTATTTGGTTGGCATCAAAAGATGTCCCTAATTGAGGATTGTTAAGGCTGCCCAATCAGAGAGCTCTGCAGAGACATATAGGGGGTGATTCTTCCAGCCCACTGTGCTACAAAAACAGCTTCCTGCTGGGTGCAAAGGCCTCCGCAAGTGTCCAGCAGCCTGATTTCTGGTGCTGTACTTGGGTTCAGTGACAGAGGGAGGGTCAGCCGAAAGAGGGGTTCGGGAATGGAGGGGGCTGCCGGTGGGGCGGGGGGGGGGGGGGGGTGGGGTGGTGGGTGGTATTGGGAGATCGGGGCTGCGGGGGGTGGAGAGGAGATCGAGGTGGGCTGGAGGGGTAGGGGGGTGAGGCTGGCCCGGACACATCCAGGGGGTTATCGATCGGGCTGTGGGGGAGGGGCTCACATGTCTGGCGATGGGGCTGGCCAGCGACCGAGCTGGCTAGCGGTTGGGAGGCTTGCACTGCGGGGCTATTGCGCATACGCTGGGCTTGGTGCTGACAGATCGGAGCATGCGCAGTGGCCCGCTCAGCGCTATGCTGCCTTCCTCCTCTGTGGGAATAGGCCCCGCCCACAGATTTTGATGTCCCCTGCAAGTCTTCCTTCAAAATCCCTTTTAGTAGCTCTTTTAAGCTGCATTGTGGCCCTTTGCTGGTCTAGCCCAAGTATCTGCCCTGAGCTCAGGGTTGGATACTTTCACCGAGGGTCCCAGGCAGCAATGAATCATCCCATCGGAGGTTTCCAGGGAATCCCAGGGAATTCCCACTTACATCTGTGCATCAGGACTTCCATAGTGTCCTAAAGCACATCTCCCGATGTATGTCCCATCTCTGACGGTTGGGAGGCAGGAAGATTTGTGTCCTTATATTTAGGGAGACCACATTCTCCTGAAACCTTCCTTGATTGTCTTCAGGAGCCAAAGAGTCTTTTCCCAACGTTTTCCCCAATTGGTTGCAAGGTTCTTTTTTCTGTGTTTTTGCCTCCCCTGCAAGAATGAGGGATCAAAGGTCAATGGTATGCCTAGCTTCACCAGGCCTGAATGAGATAGGCCTCATAGGCTCGCTAGGCCGGATGGTCTTTCCTGCCATTCCTTTCACATACACATGTTAAAGTTAAAGTTTATTTATTAGTCACAAGTAGGTTTACATTCACACTGTGAGAAGTTACTCTGAAAATCCCCTAGTTGGTAAACTCCAGCGCCTGTTTGGGCACACTGAGGGAGAATTTAACATGGCCAATTAACCTAATCTGTACATCTTTGGAGTGTGGGCGGAAACCGGAGCACCCGGAGGGAACCCACACAGACACGGGGAGAATGTGCAAACTCCACACAGACAGTGACCCAAGCCGGGAATCGAACCCAGGTCCCTCGCGCTGTGAAGCAGCAGTGCTAACCACTGTGCTACCCCAATACATGTGCATTGGTCAGCAAAAAGGTAAACTTAATAAAAGCAGAAAGACTAATTCCTGAAATTGGGCCGTGCAGAGCTCTCGAGATTTTATTTTATTTTAGTGCTTGCTTTACTTGGATGAGGATTGTACAGTAATAATATTACGTCTGATGTTTTATCACATTATAAGAATATATTTTCATCATTATTTGGGTGTAAATAATGCCTGGATGAAGCACAAAGAGAAGTGAACATCATCAGACATGCTTCATAGAGGATGAATTTTTTTTTTTCCTTTTAAATTATTGAGAGTTAAATTCAGTGGGTTCTGTTACTGGCATACCATCCTCCCCTCTGAGTTTCAACTTTGCAATCTGCGCAAGTTGTGCCTAAGGTTCAAAAGGCAAAAATCAACCCTATAAGATTTGACAGTACAGGAGAGATAATCTGGAGCATCTGATTGTATGAATGAGGAATCAGCTTTGTTCCAAATATGTAGCCACTTATGAAAAAAAACCTTTGTTCTTTTGACGATGTTTTTAAAATTCTGTCCTCTAATCACTCCCCAGCCAGTGTAAATAGCCTTTCCCTATTTACCTCCTTGAAACCCTCAGTACAAGTGTATTTGATTAATCAATAGCTCTATTACTGTAATAAAGAGAATTTGCTTGTAGTGATCGCTATTTGTAATGGCAAATGGCAAAATTGTACAAATCGCCTGTGCTGGTCATTTCCCAGAGAAAATGCGGAAACGTTAATTGGAACTCAATCCCAATTTCCCATTTTTCCCACTTTGTATCACTTCAAGCAACTGCTTAATTAGCTGTTCATCCTCTCTTAAATTTCCTCTTAGGATTAATGTTTTAAAGATCAGTCTCAATTTATTTCGATTTGGACCAAAATCAGTAGACTCGCAATTTGCTGCAAAGCTGTTTAATGTACTCCACTTTAAAATTCTCACCCTCCTCTTCAAATCCATCCATGGCTTCGCCTCTCCCTAACTCTGTAACCTTCTGCAACCCAATATCTCTCTGTGAGCGGGCGGCACAGTACCAGGCGGCACGGTGGCACAATGGTTAGTACTGCTGCCTCATAGCGACAGGATCCGGCTTCAATTCCGGCCTCGGGTCACTGTCTTTGCGAAGTTTGCACCTTCTCCCCATGTCTGCATGGGTTTCCTTCGGGTGCTCCGGTTTCCTCCCACAGCCCAAAGATGTGCGGGTTAGGTTGATTGGCCATGCTAAATTGACCCTAGTGTTAGGGGGGTTAACAGGGTAAATGTGTGGAGTCACGGGAATAGGGCCTGGGTGGGATTGTGGCCAGTACAGACTCGATGGACCGAATGGCCTCCTTCTGTACTGTAGAGATTCAATGATTCTATGAGCTCTATATTCCTCCAATTCTTCTGCACCTTCACTTGCTTCACCTCCACCATGACCAACTGTGCCTTCAGCCATTTAGACCCTAAGGTTTGGAATTTCCCCCTCTAAACCATTCTATCGTTCCACCTCTCTTTCCTTCTTCAGAAAGCTCACTGTAACCAAACTTTTGACCCTCTATCTTAATGTTCCCCTCTTTGGCTTGGTGCCAATTTTTAACTGATTACATTCCAATGAAGCACCTTAGGATGTTCTATTAATATTAAAAGAATTATATAAATGCAAGTTGGTGTACAATGCTGTTGAATGATTATCAGTCATAAAAACAGTTGATCACTTATGTATAAAACTGTTGACTGCATCCCTGAGAATCAGCTGTAATTAAATTAAGCATTGTCCAGTTTGATACTTTCCTGGAGGAGGAAGATGTGGTGATTGAACATCATTACACAAATCAAGTGATTTTTAACTTTTCTTCATTATTCATTACTCGACCACAACCTGGGTTTGACTCCCAGGCAGCAAGGTAAATATCTACCCATTCGTATTTACATTTGTGTCAAAGATCTGGGCATTAACAAAATAAATATACTCAGAATAAATGCACGAACAGAAAATCTAAAATACATTATTGTTTATTTACCAGTGTAACGGATGTGCTAATGCTACTGAAATGACGAAAAATTATGTCAAAATGATTTGTTAGTTTTCTGTAAGATTGTGCTAAAATATACACTTGTCAAATTGCACTTACCATAGCAGCAGAATCCAGTCCAATTCTGGCCATTAATGACACGCATAATGATGATTATAACAGGGTTGGCGATGGTCATGCCATCAGTTAGGCGCTCTCTGAATAGAGAAAGCCATTCCCTGGTGTTTGTGTGGCACGATTGTTACAGGCCATTTATCAGGTCAAGCCTGAATGTTGCCCAGTTCTTGCTGCATGTTGGTTTGGACTGGCCCATTACCTGAGAAGTTGTGAATGGAACTGAACGTTGTGCAATTAGCAGGGAACATCCCCAATTCTGACCTTATGATGGAGGGCAGGTCATTGATGAAGTAGCTGAAAATGGTTAGGCCTAAGATGCCTGAGGAACTCTTGCAGAAATGTCCGAGGCTCGAACAATTGTCATTCAGCAACCACAACCATCTTCCTTTGTGTCTTGCCTGACTCTGGCCAGTCGAGTGTTTTGCCTCAGCTTCCCATTGAGTTCAGTTTTTCAGATCCTTGTTGCATATTCAGTTGCTACTCCGCTATGTCAAGGGCATTCTTTTAAAAATATATTCATAGATTGTGGGCATAGAATTTATTGCTCTTCCCTAAATGCCCATAAGTAAGTGGTAATAAGTCCCCTATTTGAATTGCTGCCATTGATGTTGTGTAGGTATATCTACGTTGCTGTCAGGGAGGGAGGTCCATGATTGTAGCCCACTGTCAGTGAAGGAAAATTAACATAGTTTCAAGTCAGAATGGTGTGCAGCTTGGAGGGAAACTTACAGGTGGTGTTTTTCCCTCAGTTGCCCATATCCCAGGTAGTAGAGATCGCTGTTTGAAAGGTTTAGTTGAAGAGGCCTTGGTGAGTTGCTGCAATGCACCTTATAAATAGTCCACACTACTGCCACTGTGCAATCAAACAAAGAACAAAGAACAATACAGCACAGGAACAGGCCCTTCGGCCCTCCAAGCCCGCGCCGCTCCCCGGTCCAGGATTGAATCCTGAATCCAGGATCCCCGCCCAATTTTCCAGCCTATCTACATACCAATATCCTATCCACCGAGCTGTCCCTCACAGCTACGATGCTTTGTTCATTACAACCTATTAACTCACCCCCACCCCCCATTCCAGACCATGTGATCTCCAGGGAGAGGCGAAAACCCAGAGTGAAAAACCCCAGGGCCAATATGGGGAAAAAAAAAATCTGGGAAATTCCTCTCCGACCCCCTGAGGCGATTGAAACGAGTCCAGGAGATCACAATGGCCCTGATCGGAAAATGCTTCCCAACCCTAGTCATTTCCACTTCCACGAACACCATATGAATTCCCTGCCCCCGAGACAGGTTCCCAACTATCCGCAGTCTCGCTCTGTACTGGCACCAGCAAGATGATCATAGAATGAAGCCTTGAAACGAGAAACAAGGAACAATTAGCCCGCGCCGCTCCCTGGTCCAAACTAGACCACTCTTTTGTATCCCTCCATTCCCACTCCGTTCATATAGCTGTCTAGATAAGTCTTAAAACGTTCCCAGTGTGTCCGCCTCCACCACCTTGCCCGGCAACACATTCCAGGCCCCCACGACCCTCTGTGTGAAATATGTCCTTCTGATATCTGTGTTAAACCTCCCCCCCTTCACCTTGAACCTATGACCCCTCGTGAACGTCACCACCGACCCGGGGAAAGCTTCCCACCGTTCACCCTATCCATGCCTTTCATAATTTTATACACCTCTATTAAGTCTCCCCTCATCCTCCGTCTTTCCAAGGAGAACAACCCCAGTTTCCCCAATCTCTCCTCATAACCAAGCCCCTCCATACCAGGCAACATCCTGGTAAACCTCCTCTGTACTCTCTCCAAAGCCTCCACGTCCTTCTGGTAGTGTGGCGACCAGAACTGGACGCAGTATTCCAAATGCGGCCGAACCAACGTTCTATACATCTGCAACATCAGACCCCAACTTTTATACTCTATGCCCCGTCCTATAAAGGCAAGCATGCCATATGCCTTCTTCACCACCTTCTCCACCTGTGACGTCACCTTCAAAG
The DNA here is from genome assembly GCF_964213995.1 of Mustelus asterias. Lineage (NCBI taxonomy): Eukaryota > Metazoa > Chordata > Chondrichthyes > Carcharhiniformes > Triakidae > Mustelus > Mustelus asterias. The sequence goes on from NC_135804.1 coordinate 32,166,450, forward strand.
ATCTGTGGACTTGCACACCCAGGTCCCTCTGCGTCTCTACACCCTTTATGGTTCTTCCATTTATCGTGTAGCTCCTCCCTACATTATTCCCACCAAAATGCATCACTTCGCATTTATCAGGATTGAACTCCATCTGCCATTTCCTTGCCCAAATTTCCAGCCTATCTATATCCTTCTGTAGCCTCTGACTATGTTCCTCACTGTCTGCAAGTCCTGCCAGTTTTGTGTCGTCCGCAAACTTACTGATCACCCCAGTTACTCCTTCTTCCAGATCATTTATATAAATCACAAACAGCAGAGGTCCCAATACAGAGCCCTGCGGTACACCACTAGTCACAGGCCTCCAGCCGGAAAAAGACCCTTCCACTACCACCCTCTGTCTTCTATGACCAAGCCAGTTCTCCACCCATCTAGCCACCTCCCCCTTTATCCCATGGGATCCAACCTTTTTCACTAGCCTACCATGAGGGACTTTGTCAAACGCTTTACTAAAGTCCATATAGACAACATCCACGGCCCTTCCTTCGTCAACCATTTTGGTCACTTCTTCAAAAAACACCACCAGGTTAGTGAGGCATGACCTACCTCTCACAAAACCATGTTGACTATCGTTAATGAGTTTATTCCTTTCTAAATGCGCATACATCCTATCTTTAAGAATCTTCTCCAACAACTTCCCCACCACGGACGTCAAGCTCACCGGCCTATAATTACCCGGGTTATCCTTCCTACCCTTCTTAAATAACGGGACCACATTGGCTATCCTCCAATCCTCTGGGACCTCACCTGTGTCCAGTGACGAGACAAAGATTTGCGTCAGAAGCCCAACGATTTCACCTCTCGTCTCCCTGAGCAGCCTTGGATAGATTCCATCAGGCCCTGGGGATTTGTCAGTCTTTATATTCTCTAACAAACCTAACACTTCCTCCTTTGTAATGGAGATTTTCTCCAACGGTTCAACACTCCCCTCCGAGACACTCCCAGTCAACACATCCCTCTCCTTTGTGAATACCGACGCAAAGTATTCATTTAGGATCTCCCCTTCCTCTTTGGGCTCCAAGCATAAATCCCCACTTTTGTCCCTGAGAGGTCCGATTTTTTCCCTAACAACCCTTTTGTTCCTAACGTATGAATAAAATGCCTTGGGATTCTCCTTAATCCTGTCTGCCAAGAACATTTCGTGACCCCTTTTTGCTCTTCTAATTCCCCGTTTGAGTATTTTCCTACTTTCATTGTACTCCTCCAGAGCTCCCTCCGTTTTTAGCTGCTTGGACCTAACATACGCCTCTCTTTTCCTTTTGACCAGTCCCTCAATTTCCCTGGTTATCCACGGTTCTCTAATCCTACCCTTCCTATCCTTCTTTTTTACAGGCACATGCTTGTCCTGTAGCCCTAACAACCGTTCCTTAAAAGACTGCCACATACCAGATGTGGATTTACCCTCAAACAGCCTCTCCCAATCAAGAGCTGCCAATTTCTGCCTGATCCCAATAAAGTTAGCCTTCCCCCAATCCAACACCTTACCCTTGGGACACCACTCATCCTTTTCCATCACTATCCTAAAGCTAACAGAATTGTGGTCACTATTTGCCACATGTTCCCCAACCAAAACTTTGAAGACCTGACCGGGCTCATTCCCCAGTACCAGGTCCAGTATAGCCCCCTCTCTAGTTGGGCTGTCCACATATTGTTCCAACTAACCCTCCTGTACACATTTTACAAATTCCTCCCCATCCAGAGTCCCTGCCCTCAGCGATTTCCAGTCTATACCAGGGAAATTGAAGTCTCCCACTACAACAACTCTATATTTCCTGCACCTATCCAGTATCTCCTGACATATCCATTCTTCCACCTCCCTTGGGCTGTTGGGGGGCCTGTAGTACACCCCCAACATAGTGACTGCGCCTTTCCTGTTTCTAAGCTCCACCCAGAGTGACTCGCTACACGACTCCTCCGAATTGTCCTCCCTCTGCACCGTTGTAATATGCTCTCCAACCAATACCGCTACTCCCCCACCTCTTTTGGCCCCTCCTCTGTCTCGCCTAAAACACTTGTACCCTGGAATATTCAGCTGCCAGTCTTGTCCCTCTTTCAACCAAGTCTCTGTCACCGCAACCACATCCAAATTCCTTGTGCGCATTAAGGCCCCAAGTTCGTCTGTTTTACCTGCTACGCTCCTTGCATTGAAGTATAAGCACTCCAGACCCCCAGGCTCAGTGAGGTCGTCCTCCCCCAGAGTGCTCTTCTTCTTTGCCAGCCTTGTCCCAGCCCCAAGCTCGTCCCCAGCCACCACACTTATAGACCTAATAGTTTGATCCCCACCCCCCTGCCATACTAGTTTAAACCCCCCCGAACTGCACTAGCAAAGCTCCCAGCCAGGATATTTGTGCCCTTCCAATTTAGTTGTGACCCCTCCCTCTTGTACAGGTGCCATCCTCTCCTGAAAACCTCCCATTGGTTGAGGGAGTGAATATTTAACGTGCTGAATGGGGTGCTGATCAAGCAAGCTTCTTTGTCCTGGGTTGTGTTGAAGCCACATTCACTCAGACAAGTGAGGAGTATTCCATTACACTCCTGACTAGTGCCTTGTCGATGGTGGACAAGCTTTGGGGAGTCAGGAGGTGAGGTACTCGTCTCAAAATGCCCAGTCCCTGATCTTGTAGCCACCGTATTTATGTGGCTGATCCAGTTAAGCTACTGGTTAATGATAACCACCTGACTATTGATGGGGGGATTCAACAATAGTAATGCTATTGAATGCCAAGGTGACTTGGTTAGATTTGTTCTTGTTGGAGATGGTCATTGCCTAGCACTCGTGTGACATGAATATTAATCACACCTCTAGATTTCAGTGCCTTTGTCCATGCATGTACCTAGGCTTTAATGAGACCTGGAGCGGCATGGTTCTGGCATAACCCTAACTGAGCATTGGTGAGCAGATTATTTGTCTCTGCACTGTTTCTTGGCATAGTTGATGACTCTATCTATCATAAATAACCCTACCAACAATTGATGCCTTTGTTTATTGGCAAAATGAAATGGATATTGGCCTGGACGCAGCTGTAATGATGGTGGAACTGTCAGCATTCAGTGTCATCACTCTGTGAAATTGACAACAACTTGAGGCATCTGGATATGCATGATTAAATTTGCAAACCCAGGATCACTGCTACCCTGTTCTACCACAGGAAGTGCAGTTGAAGTCCTTGCAGGTGGAAATCAATTAGGAATCACTGCATTGATGTAGAACGATAAAATAAAATCGAAGAATGGTTACAGCCCTGAAGGAAGCCATTCAGCCCGTTGTGTCTGTCTCTGCAAGAGTAATTTGCATCGTCCCACTCGCTGAGGTTCTCTCCTTCGACCTGCACATTTCTTCTGTTCATTTCATTATACAATTCACTTATGAAAGCCAAGATTGAATCTGCCTCCGTCAAACTCTCAGGCAATACATTCCAAATCTTAATGACCAACTACATGAAAATGTTATTCCGTTTGTCACCTTGAATCAGTGTCCTCTGGTTCTCAACCCTGCTGCCAAAATGGAACCAACACTCAGCCTCTCACACTCAATAATAATATCATGATTTTGAAGATCTCTGTTAATTCTCTTCTCAACCATCTCTTCACGAAGGAGAAACATCTCAGCTTCTCCAAACTTTCCAAGTAACTGAAATCCCTGGAACCATTCTCCAATCTTTCTGCACCCTTTCTAATCCCTTCCCAAAGTGTGCTGCCCATAGTTGCCAGAATTTTGCCGCCTCACTTGCCTCAGGCCCATAAGATCCCGTGCGAGGCCAATGGAGAATGCTGTTCTGTGAGCCTCGCCTGCCCGATTCTGGGGTGGGTGTGCCGGTACAATTCTGACTACTCTCTCACACACACACAGGCTATTGCACACAGACACTCTCTCACACACACAGACACTCTCTCACACACACAGACACTCTCTCACACACAGACACTCTCTCACACGCAGGCTCACACACACAGCCTCTCTCACACACACACTCGCAGCCTCTCTCACACACACTCACAGCCTCTCTCACACACACACTCAGCCTCTCTCACACACACTCGCAGCCTCTCTCACACACACTCACAGCCTCTCTCACACACACTTACAGCCTCTCTCACACACACTCACAGCCTCTCTCACACACACACTCAGCCTCTCTCACACACACTCACAGTCTCTCTCACACACACTCACAGTCTCTCTCTCACACACTCACAGTCTCTCTCACACACACTCACAGTCTCTCTCACACACACTCACAGTCTCTCTCTCACACACTCACAGTCTCTCTCACACACACTCACAGCCTCTCTCTCACACATTCAGCCTCTCTCACACACACTCAGCCTCTCACACACACTCACAACCTCTCTCACACACACTCACAGCATCTCTCACACACACTCAGCCTCTCTCTCAAACACACTCAGCCTCTCTCACACACACTCAGCCTCTCACACACACTCACAGCCTCTCTCACACACACTCACAGCCTCTCTCACACACACACTCAGCCTCTCTCACACACACTCAGCCTCTCACACACTCACAGCCTCTCTCACACACACTCACAGCCTCTCACACACACACTCACAGCCTCTCTCACACATTCACAGCCTCTCTCACGTACTCACAGCCTCTGTCACACACACTCAGCCTCTCTCACACACACTCACAGCCTCTCACACACACTCACAGCCTCTCTCACACACACACTCAGCCTCTCTCTCACACACACTCACAGCCTATCTCACACACTCACAGCCTCTCTCTCACACACACTCACAGCCTCTCTCTCACACACACTCACAGCCTATCTCACACACTCACAGCCTCTCTCTCACACACACTCACAGCCTCTCTCTCACACACACATTCAGCCTCTCTCACACACTCACAGCCTCTCTCACACACACTCAGCCTCTCTCACACACACTCACAACCTCTCTCACACACACTCACAGCCTCTCTCACACACACTCACAGCCTCTCTCACACACACTCACAGCCTCTCTCACACACACTCACAGCCTCTCTCACACACTCACAGCCTCTCTCACACACACTCACAGCCTCTCTCACACACACTCACAGCCTCTCTCACACACACTCACAGCCTCTCTCACACACACTCACAGCCTCTCTCACACACTCACAGCCTCTCTCACACACACTCACAGTCTCTCTCACACACACTCACAACCTCTCTCACACACACTCACAGCCTCTCTCACACACACTCACAGCCTCTCTCACACACACTCACAGCCTCTCTCACACACACTCACAGCCTCTCTCACACACTCACAGCCTCTCTCACACACACTCACAGCCTCTCTCTCACACATACACTTAGGGAGCGATGTTACCAGCTCGACACACCGATTGATTGGTGTGACGAATGTATAAGATCGCAAGAAAGGCGAAAAACAGGGTTCGCGCCGGTTTCTTGCCTCTTGCGATGATGCTGGCACTGAATTGCCGGCACAATGAACCTGGCACCAAGGAAGGGCGCAAAGCTGATTTAAATATTTAAGTCCTTATTTTTATAGTATTAGTGAGCCCGGGACACAGTCGTCTTGGCTCACTTGCCTTAATGGCCTCACCAAGTGAAGCTCCGCAACAGCGTGGATCACGTCTGGTCCCCAGCAATGGGACCGGAGACCATTGAAGCCTCCAGGGTGGTCAGGGGCAGGAGGGGGCAGTGCCTCTTGCCAGCCTGGCACCGTGCTAGAGGGTGCTATTGCACAGTGCCAAAGGGGTGGGGCCCAAGGGGAGGGAGCCTAAGGGGATTAGTGGGGCCCGACGGGCAGGAAGTGCATTGGGGCTGCACACTCTGCAAGCGGGGACCATTGGGGCAGTAATCGCCAGGGCGTTAATTGAACTGGGTGGGGGGTGAACCGGGGCACGATCGACCAGGGGGATGAATGGGGGTTGATTGGAAAAGGGGTGGGAATTGGGGGTGGTAATTAGCTGAGGGAGGAATTCGGGGAACAGCCATGATCGGGGGTTTTGGGGAGGGGGGTGATTGGAGGCAGGGGAGGCGATGTCCTGGGGAGTGACAATCTCCCAATGCACTATGTACTCTTGTACATAATGAAATGGGAGATCCTCCTCCAACTGGATCCCCTCAGTCTGGCCTCCTACTTTTTCACTGAGAACTGTCAATGCAACATTGGCCACTTCAATTTCTCTGCTCCCCTCACCCACTCTAACCTGCCTCCCTCTGAAATTGCTGCATTCCGTTCTTGTAGGTCCAACTCATACCTTGTGATCAATCCTGCTAACAAGACTGGTGCCATTGTTGCCTGGTATACTGACCTCTACCTCACAGAGGTATCCACAAACTGGACTGCCCTGCTAGGCCCATTGTATCAGTCTGGTTCAGCCCACGGAACTGATTTCTTCCTATCATGACTCCATCCTCTCTCTTCTTGTCTAGTTTCTTTCTACCTACATTTGCGATTCCTCAACACTTTCCAATTTCCCAGCCCCAATCGTCTCCTCTTCACTATGTACATCCAATCCCTCTACACCAATCCCTCTATGTACGCCCAATCCCTCCATCCCTCACCAGGAGTGAGAGCTCTCCACTTCTTCCCTGAGCAGATGCCCAAACAATCCCCATTCCCCCATCCCTCGCTGCCATCTGGCTGAACTTATTCTATCACTCAACAATTCTCCTTTTAATATGTCTCACTTCCTACAAATAAAAAGTGTGGCTATGGGTACCCGTATGAGCCCCACTTATATCTGTCTTTTTGTGGGTTATGTGGAACATTCCTTGTTCTAGTTCTATTCAGGCCCACTCCCACAACTCTGTCCGTTACATCAATGACTGTGTCAGTGCCAATTCATGCTCTCGTCTGGACCTGGAAAAATTTAACAATGTTGCTTCCAATTTCCACCCTTTTCTTACCTTCACATGGTCCACTTCCCTTCCCTTCCTTGTCATCTCTGTCTCCATTTTTGGCGATAAACTGGTGGCCAATATTCATTACAAGCCCATCGACTCCCACAGCTACCGCAACTACAGCTCCTCACACTTCACTTTCTCTATGGACTCCATCTCATTCTCCCAGTTTCTGTCTCCATCGCATCTGTTCCAATGCTGTCACCTTCAAAAACAGTGCTTCTGACATGTCTGTCTTTTACCCTGACCGAGACTCCCCCCCTCTCCCTCCCTGCCTCTGTGATTGACAGGGCACTCAACCATGTACAACCCATATCCTACAACTCTTCCCTCACCCCTCCCTCCCAGAAAAATGAGAGGGTTCCTTTTGTCCTCATCTTTTACCCTACCAGCCTCCACGTTCAAAGGATCATCCTCCACAATTTCCACTCATTCCACCACGATAAATTCAGAAGAATTCATAAGATATCGGAGCAGAATGAGTCTACTCTGCCATTCAATCACAGCTGATGTGCTCCTCAGCCCCATTTTACTGCCTTTTCCACATAACCCTTCAACCCATTACAAATTATAAATCCATCTAACTCCTTAAATTTACTCACAGTCGCAGCATCCACCACATTTTGGGGTAGCGAATTCTACAGAGATTCACAACCCTTTGGGAGAAGTAGGTTCTCCTCAACTCTGTTTTAAATTTGTTACCCCTTATCCTAAGAATGTGACCTCACATCCTGGAATGCCCCACAAGTGGAAGCATCCACTCCACGACTACTTTATTCATATCTTTTATCATTTTGTATACCTCAATTTGATCTCCCCTCATTCTTCTAAATTCCAGAGAATATAGGCCTAGACTGTTCAATCTCTCTTCATGCCACCAAGAAACACATCTTCCTCTCACCCCCACATCAGCGTTCCACAGGAACTTCCTTCATGACATCCTGGCTCACTCTTCCATCATGGCCAACTCCTCATCCCCTGCCCACGGAGTCTTCCCTTGCGAATGCAGAGGGTGCAACATCTACTCCTTTACCTCCTCCCTCCTCACTGCTCAAGACCCCATACACTCCGTTCAGGTAGTGCCGGATTTAGACTTGGTGAGGCCCTAAGCTATATAAAGCTTATATAGTTACACCAAAAGTTACACCAAAAGGTCTCACAAAGGTGCGTACCAAAACAGGATCTTGGGTCACCACAAAAAAATTGAAAACATAATTATGCCTTTTAATTATTTAATAGCAAGGTATTTAAAGTGAAAAATACAAATTATTTTCAAATGAATGCATTTACTGATTACATATTTATCATTTGGCTGGCCTGATCTCTCTCATAGATTTTGGTAATTTTGGTAATTTTTTGAGTTGCTCTTCAAGCTGGTGCTTTCTTTTTCTTTTCTGGTATCCGCTCTTAAATGCTCTCTTCATTGTAAACCTTCTGAAATTTTGTGAGGCCCCTGCGGATTGTGAGGCCCTAAGCAGTAGCTTGTTTAGCTTATGCCTAAATCCGGCACTGCGTTCAGGTGAAGCAGCATGTCACTTATACCTCCTTCAATTTGGTCTACTATATCCGCTGCTCCCAATGTGGTATCCTCTACACTGGGGAGACTAAACGCAGACTGGATGACTGCTTTGTAGAACACCTTTGCAGAGTCTGCAAGCATGAGCCCAACCTTCCTGTCACTTGGTATTTTTGGTTCTACCCTTCTTTGAGTCAATTCCCTATCATCGCTACAGCATTATATTCCCACTTGGCTTTCTGCATTCTTTGTCTTCCTGCCTTTTGAAAAGCATTTAGACAGTTACATGGGTAAAATGGGTACAGAGGGATATGGGCCAAACGCGGGTAATTGGGACTAGCTTAGTGGTAAAAAACAGGGCGGCATGGACAAGTTGGGCCGAAGGGCCTGTTTCCATGCTGTAAACCTCTATGACTCTATGACCTACGGCTCACCAACCTTGTTTATGTCAACTTCCACTTTTTATTCTATCCTTCTCACTGTAAAATCCATTGCAAAGGCCGCACCATTTTGAATGTGGTGTAACTGAGTTTTGTTACGGATACAACATCATAATTACTGCAGCATAACCTCTCTGGCCCTGAAAAACTCTATTTATATTTGTGGAATGCCAAATATCTCCATTTCAGGATAAAGATTCCATAGCTTTATTTTCGAGTTTGTTTATGGTATTTCAGCGCCTATCCCACGTGCATGGCACGATTTTTATTTTGCTTTCTGTAAGATTATAAAAGAAAATGAATGATAATGACCACACATTGCTCCTGAGTTTGCTGGAGAGTTTGGCAGTGATTGGCAGTTTAACCTGCTTGATGACATCACTATTACTGGATGCTGGAGATCCCATCCCAGCCCGAATCAGAGTGCAATTAAAATCTGGAAAACCGACTCTGCATGCCTCGCTCGGTCTTTTTTTGACAGCTCTTTTTTTGGTGAGGTCATTGGCAAATGTCGTCACTTCACCACTTATTGCAAAGTTTGGACAATTGAGTCAATATTTCTTTCCATATTACTGTCAATCACTGCATGGACAAATGCAAGATGAAAGCATTTATCTTAGAGGAACACATTGTGATTGAGAATCCTAATGTACATGATACAGCCATTGCCGTTACAACTGGTGTGGCCATGTACCAGATCTTTTGTCACGACAACAAAAAAAATACGCGCATTCTTGTTTTTATTAAGATGTGTTCCTGTTCCAGAATGCCCATTGAAGAGTCAATTAAACCTGCTAAACAAACATCACAGAGGTGTTTTAAATTCTCGTACTCCAGAAGAATTCTTGAATGCTAATTAGCCTGATCCAAGAGACCTGAAAGCATCTCATTGAAAATTTTATGAACCTGTCCGACAATACCTTTGGAATAATCTGCTTTAGAGTGCGAGCACTGAGATGTATTTAAACTGTTCACCTTAGTAGAACATTTCAGCAATTTTAAACAAAATCTGTCATAATTTATGGAGGACGGTGACCCTGATAATTCATATTTCAATGTAGTATTGTATTGATACTAATTGTAACACCTCCTGCTCCTTCTTGGCTGTTTTAAACCTTGTGCATCGTAAATTAACCAGTCTGATACTGGTGTTAGCTAAACACGTTGGCTTCCTATTGACAAGATTGAAGGGCAGTCCTATGATATACGCACAATCCGGGCCTATTTATAGATTAAGATGTAGAAATTGATTAAGTTACTTGTTGTGTCACTTAACTTCCAGAAATTTCTGTTCTGTTTCACTGATAAAAAATGATCCTTTTTCCGCAGTGCTATTAGCTTTTCTTACTCTTTCCAGGTCAGTAATTTTTCTGCTAAGAGTTCATCCTGCTTAGACCGATCTGCTGTCCTTTTTTTAATGAGGTTATTTCTGGGTTATTAGCCTTGATATGATATGATACCTTATGTGTAAGACTTAATTGATGTAAATCAAGTATAGCATACAGGGGAGAAACAGCAGGATCAGCCGAAAATTGCTTCTTGTGCTTGTTTTTTTTTTTTATCCCGTTTGCATTTGCCTTTGCATGTTTCAGTAGTATTTCTAAACTGGCTTTGTGTTTTAATGAGCAAAATGTTTCAGCTTGCTAATACCTGATTGTAAATCTTTATGTGCAAATACAAATCTACAGGACTGGAAACTGAAGGAACGCTGTGGCATTTTGCATTGCTGAATAAGCTTTAGGTAGAAATTAAGGTGAGCACTATCCACTGGCAGGAATTTTTATTCTGCGATTCAGCAACCCTCATTAGGTTTTTCTTAAGATTTTGTTTGTAATGACAAATCTTACAAGCGAAATAGAGCTTATGTAATTTTTTTTAAAGACCACCCCCTTCGGCGAACCTTTCTTCGTGTGAAAATTAGTTCCAGACACAAGTAACAATAGCAGAATATTTTGTGAGGAGTACATTAATATTTGCTTGCACTCCTGGAAAAAAGTGAAAATTGGACCTAGAAATGTTGATTACCGTGTGCCCATTTTTTGGGGGCACATAAGCTTCCAATTTGGTTTGAATTGATTTATTGTTGTCACATGTATTGGGATACAGTGAGAAGTGTTGTTTCTTGCATGCTAGACAGACAAAGCATACCATTCATAGAGTACATAGGGGAGAAGAAAGGAGAGAGTGCAGAATGTAGTGTTACAGTCATAGCTAGGGTGTGGAGAAAGATCAACTTAATATAAGGTAGGTCCATTCAAAAGTCTGATGGTAGCAGGAAAGAAGCTGTTCTTGAGTCGGTTGGTATGTCATCTCAGCCTTTTGTATCTTTTTCCCAACGGAAAAAGGTGGAAGAGCGTATGTCCTGGGTGCATGGAATCCTTGATTATGCTGGCAGTTTTTCCGAGGCAGCAGGAAATGTGGACGGAGTCAATGGATGGGTGGTTGATTTGAGTGATGGACTGGGTTACGTTCACGACCCTTTGTAGTTTCTTGTGGTTTTGGTCAGAGCAGGAGCCATACCAAGCTGTGACACATCCAGAAAGGATGCTCTCTATGGTGCATCTGTAAAAACTGGTGTGAGTTGTAGTGATCATGCCGAATTTCCTTAGCGTTCTGAGAAAGTAGAGGCGTTGGTGGGCTTTTTTAAATGTAGCATCGGTGCGGAGGGACCAGGACATGTTGTTGGTGATCTGGACACCTGGAAACTTGAAGCTCTCAACCATTCCTACTCAACCCCGTTGATGTAGACAGGGGCATGTCCTCCACTACACTTCCTGAAGTCAATGACTATCTCTTTCGTTTTGCTGACATTGAGGGAGAGATTATTGTCGTCGCACCATTTCACCAGATTCTATATTTCTTTCCTGTGTTCCGTCTCGTTATTGTTTGAGATCTGTGGGCAGAAAGAGGCTGGATGTGCCACCCACCATATTACAGTGAACTTCTCTGTAGGTTTAAAATATTTGGCATCAGCAACATATTACAATTTTCATTCACCCGCTGTACTATGAAGGTCACCAAGGCTCTCCTAGCTAGGAAGAACATCCACATGTCATTCCCCATGGGCAAAGCACCCACATTGCCTCAACTGCTGCCCATCACCAGTATGGCATCATGATCCATTGGGAAGGATTCTAGTCCTGGAACACACAGCTGGCGAAGATCCTCAGATAACTTGATAGGATGGATACCCAGAGGATGTTCCTTCTTGTGGGGGAGACTGGGACTAGGGGAGAACATTTAAAAACATGGCGCCTCCTTTTTAATACGGAAATGAGGAGAAATATTTTCTCTCAGAGAGTCACTAGGCTGTGGAATTCTCTCCCTCAGAAAGCAGTGGAAGCTAAGTCATTGAATTTATTCAAAGCTGAGTTAATCATAGAAATCATAGAAACCCTACAGTGCAGAAGGAGGCCATTCGGCCCATCGAGTCTGCACCGACCACAATCCCACTCAGGCCCTACCCCCACATATTTTACCCACTAATCCCTCTAACCTACACATCTCAGGGGCAATTTTTAACCTGGCCAATCAACCTAACCCGCACATCTTTGGGCTGTGGGAGGAAACCGGAGCACCCGGAGGAAACCCACGCAGACACGAGGAGAATGTGCAAACTCCACACAGACAGTGACCCAAGCCGGGAATCGAACCCGGGACCCTGGAGCTGTGAAGCAGCAGTGCTAACCACTGTGCTACCGTGCCGCCCCACGGGCGAGTTGGGTAGATTTTTGATAGACAAGGAAGTTAAAGGTTATGGGAGGGGCAGAAAGAAGTGGAGTTGAGAACACAATCAGATCAGCCATTATCTTATCAAATGGTTGAGTAGCCTCGAAGGGCCGAAAGGCCTACTCCTGCTCCCAATTCCAATGTTCTTATGTTTTATGACCACGGGCAGCAGATGATCCAATTCTGTGCGCAGTAGCATGGCATCAATCACGACTCTCTCATCCTGCACCAGACCTCGAGGATGTTTTCATTCTTGTCAGGCTATCAAGTTCAAAAACTGTCTTCTGGGTGACAAAGTGATAATCCCTCCAGCCTTGACTCAACTGCCCTGTCAGGAACCCAAAACATTGGCAGGCAAGGCCATCGCAAGATGTGGGATCAAATAAACAATTGTCATACTGAAGCAATGCTTGCGCTGTCTGGACTGTTCCGGAGCTTTGCCATAAGTTACTGAGCAGGATCGAGAGGTATGTAGTCTGCAGCATAATACTATGTAACTTTACAATCCTTTTACCACAACCAGGGGAACACAATGGGCAGCAGGAGCACAATGAGGAGGAAGAGGGGGAGCATGAAGAAATTGAGCCATTGATCCCCGGTGTCTCCAGCTCTCAGAGCACATTCACGATCACTTCACCCAAACCAGCTTTTCCATTCCAAATACAACATCAGACCAACAATCCCCAACAGCACCATACATCTGCCACCATCCTTCTTTTGGTCCATCCTGATGGGTATTCCTCTATTTCACCACAGACATAAATACCACCACCAAATCCAGAACAAAAGACTAATTTATCAAAAGTCCATTGCTATCTCATAGTTAACAGAAATAATTATGAATCGCCTTTGTGCAAACCTTCTTGTGTGCTCATTTCCATATCTTCTGCAAAGTGCTTTCCCATTGACTACAGACTTGGAGACGGGTGGGTGCTAAGCTTCCATTGAGAACCCTGCAGGTGGTCATGGCGGACAACCTCGAGGAGCTCTGGACTTTGAGGGCATTCCCCAGTGATGACAGTCACTGCAGCCATGACTCTACACTCTCCTTGATGGCTCGTGCACTTTCCTCGAGAGAGAATAGGGAGCACAGATGGGTTTAACTCCCGCTTCTATGGAATGGCGACTGCAGTTATGTGTGATCTTTTCTCGCAGGAAAGAAGGGAGTGTGTTAATGACCATCTTGTGACATATTTATAGGGAATGTGCTTGTTCTGGTGGAATGTGCAGCATATAAGACGTGGGAAGTCAGGGTTGCAATGATGGTATGTGTCAGTCTGAGGAGAAGGAAGTAGAGTGAAGTATAGTGCAGTGATTGTAACAGTGCTGGGGGTGGGGTTATGTGAGTAATCAGGTTGGGAGTGTGCACAGAGAGTAAGGGTGGAATATTCTGCTGCAAGATTGTAAGGCTATAAGATTGATTCGGAACCACTTCCGGTTCCCAACCCCGTTCCGCCTGTCAATGCCTCTGCCTAGGAGACCTTCCCAGTAAGAAGTTTAACAACACCAGGTTAAAGTCCAACAGGTTTGGAGACCTTCCTCCAGGCAACCAATGAAGAGGCTGCCTCTTGGTCTGCCACATAATTAAAGACAACAGTTGGTCCCTGAGACTGCAGGATCAATTGGAGGGTCTGCAGCATTGGAAGGAGTGCAGTCCCACCAGGAAAGGTGGGTGCTATCACTGTCAGAGGGGCAAAGTGAGGTGCCCTCCATCTTGAGATGTCCTTGTAAACTCCTCCACAGGATGGCCATTGACAGTGGCTGAGACTCATTGATGGCAATGGTTCTGGTTGGGGGTGAGTGTTGGAGGCCTCACAGGCATGCACCCACCCAGCCCCAGGCCAGTCGTCAGCAAGCTGCCCTCAGACACCTCGTGGGCTTGGTCCTCAATGGGGGGGACCCATCCACCGTGGGAAGATCCCAGCAGTTTGCCAAACAGCCCATAAATAGGCATGATGCAAATTGCCTACCCACTGCTGCCAGGGAGGTAACTACTCTGCCACTGCTGACCAGCCGCTAGGAAGATTGCCCAGAGAGTGGCACAGACAGCCCACTGACCTGTTATCAACAGTTATGAAATTCCTCCTGGTTTTACCTCAAGCTTGCCTTGGCAGGACCAGAAGATTCTGCCTTTAGAGAACAATATTCTTACTTTGACAACTCTGGTGAGGCCATTGAATTTTTATTGAGATTGCAGTGGTGTCCCATGAAACTATTGTTGACATTGACCTTTCCCATTGGCAGTGGAGGTGATGCCTGGAAGACTTTTTTGCCTTCTGGATGGAGGAGGATCTACCATTTCCTCACCAGGGTCTCCAAAGAAATGCCAGAGAATCTGTGTCCTTTCAGTGCTTGTTGCAGCCATTTCTGTGACAGCTTATTTCTACAGCCAGAGTGTACCTCCACTTTAAGAGGTGCTGGCTGCCTTTAAGTGGTATCAGACACCCAATATTCAGTTTCCCAAAGAGGGTTATTCGTTTGCTGCTCATGGGGTGGCACAGTGGCACAGTTGTTAGCATTGCTGCCTCACAGTGCCAGGGACCCGGGTTCGATTCCTGGCTTGGGTCATTGTGCGGAGTCTGCACGTTCTCCCCGTGTCTGCGTGGGTTTCCTCCGGGAGCTCTGGTTTCCTCCCACAGTACGAAAGACATACCGGTTAGGTGCATTGGACATGCTAAATTCTCCCTCAGTGTACCCGAACAGGCGCTGGAGTGTGGCGACTAGGGGATTTTCAGAGTAACTTCATTGCAGTGTTAATGTAAGCCTACTTGTGACACTAAGAAATAAAACATGATAATGAACATGTAGCACGGATGTAATCTGTCGTGTGTATTCTAACCATTATTTTCAGGTATGATCGAATGTCGAGGCCATAGGTTTGTCTACTCTTTGTGAAAATTGTAGAATTATGTTTTCAGAGCTGAGATTAGCAGCTGACACATTCATGTACAGTAACAAATATGAAAGAATAAACACACCTGATCACCACACAATGCATCGATCAGAGAGCAACCTGTACCGGGTGTGAGCCAGTCTGAATATATCTATTCCGTTCCATTCACCCCAAAAAGATTTACAACAGAAAGTGAAATAAGCTAGGATAGAGTGCAGTCACATCCAGAAATCTTTATGCAATGATATGAGATCTTCCTGAAGATTGCCTAAGTGAATATCTGTGTACCACACTTATGAGTGCCACATGACCCACTCTGATTGCTTTGAAGTAAAACTGATGGACATTATAAGCGAATTCTGCCATGCCAGCTGTCTTTAGGTCAGCACAAACCACATTCTTTCTAACCTGCAATCATTTGGCTATGTATACAGAATGTTCTGGAATCCCATTACATCCTGTAGTCTGTCAGGTAATTGCCATTAGAATTGAATGATTGAGGGAGACTGATGTAAGACATCTGTAACATACTTCTATTACTATTTCTTGGCATGAAACAGCAACTAAAGCAGTGACAGTAACAAGGAGTCCCAGAGCACCGCATATTGGCCCACTGAGCCAGTGTGTTACACATCCTAATGCATTCATAAGGTGGCATGTATTGATGATGGTTAATATTGCTTACAAACAAAGGCCTTAGTCACCAAGGCAAAATCGGAAGCAAACACATAAAGGTTATCCACTGGTGACATTTATAAATCTCTCATCACTGGAGTGGATACAATTCCAACCTCAGGGCCACAGGATCCCACCAAGTTGGATAAAAATGGAAGGGGACAGAAGTTTAACCAGCATAATAAATTAACCACTCAATTCAGATTGTTTCGAGAATGTGTTGGATGCGACAAAAAATGCTGCATCTCTAATGCACTTTTGCTCATAATTATAATCTGGGGTGGCACAGTGGTTAGCACTGTTGCTTCGCAGTGTCAGGGACCTGGGTTCGATTCCCGGCTTGGGTCACTGTTTGTGTGAAGTCTGCACATCCTCACCGTGTCTGTGTGGGTTTCCTCCAGGTGCTCCGGTTTCCTCCCACAGTCTGAAAGACGTGCTGGTTAGGTGCATTGATCATGCTGAATTCTCCTTCAGTGTACCCGAGCAGGCGCTGGAATGTGGCAACTAGGGGATTTTTAGAGTAACTGCATTGCGGTGTTAATGAAAGCCTATTTGTTACACGAATAAATAAACTTTAATCTGATTTTAGTCTTTCTTCAGATACCGTGGGCAGAATTTAAATGCCCTCCCCCCACCCTGATTCAAGTTATGGTTATGGTGAGTGGGCGGGTAAGTGGAGCTGAGTCCACGAACAGATCAGCCATGATCTTATTGAATGGCAGAGCAAGCTCGAGGGGCCAGATGGCCTACTCCTGCTCCCTAGTTCTTATGTTCTTAAGTTCGGAGTTGCTGGGCATTTAATAGGGAGCGAAGACAATAGGTGGGATAATGCCATTTTCCTGTCTCTGACCCAATTACATTGACATCTTTCCAATCCTTTCGACAACTGAGGCCCTTAATTGGGTAACTAATGCCCAAGTGCTCGTCCCGCCATCACTGATATTCAACCAGCAGCAGGCATGAGAGTCACTGTGCTGAGGACCAAGGGCAAACCCTGTTGGGGTTGCTTGTGGGCTTCTGGGGATGGGAGGGGTGGCGGGGGTAGGGAGGTGGGGGTTGCTCATGAAAAGGCATTCAGTGTCTGATCAAGGGACCCAGCAACTGGAAGTGGGGGAGTTGATGAGAGCCACCCCCCCAACCCCCTCCCCCCCCACCCCCCGCCGTTGCTACCAACCCCTTTACCCTCGACGACCCCCACTCCATGACCCAATCCCACCACCACTCACCTGTGGTCTAGGTCTCTCAGTTATCCTGGTCCTCAGGTGGGTGCATTCCCAGCAGCAGCTAAAACTCCCCCAGCAGCACTGCTGAGGAGTGCATAAGTGCTGGCAGCTTTTGGGTAGGGGGGCAGGGGGGGATGAATTCTGCCACGGGGCTCCTTGATCCTGGAGAAGGGCTTTTGCTGCCCAATTTGATTAGCAGGCCATCTCAAAAGGAGCCAACGCAGGGCTCGAGTCTGCTCCCCTGCTGGTGGGCAAGACCCCTGTCATCTCCATTAAATATTTGCCCATAAAATATTTACAATATCATATCAGTTGTCGCTATCACCTGTTTAAAAATCATCTATTCAAAGATCAGGGTTGGGGATTTTGGCGTTTAGAATTTTCTCAGCTTGTTTTTTACATAATGTAATAATATCAGCTTATCTTAGTTGGTAGCACTTTGACCTCTTAGTAAATGGGCTTGGCTTCGAGGCCTAATATGGACTTGAATAAGTAGGCTGGTCTGAGATTTGTGTTGTTGGAGCCTCGCTCCTTCAGGAGAAACATTCAACCAATGCTTCTGCACACTCTGATGGATGTAAGTAATCCCTTGGCACAATACAAAGAGAGGCACAGCATTTTCCTGGATGACATTTATCTTTCAAAGAGCACCCTCAAATACAAACCACCTGCTCAGTCATCCATTTGCAGTTTATGGAACCTTGTGTTTGCCAATTGGCCGCCACATTTACCTCAGTGTCTATTCAAAGTTTTGCTTCAAAGTAATCCACTGGCTTTCAAGCACTTCGAGGCATCTTGAGGACACTGTAAGACAGTACATAAATGCAAGCTCTCCCTTTATTAAATAAGGTATGAAGTATACAGTAGGAGATTCAAATGTGGTTGGATTCTAAGCAAAGAAGAAAGAAAGGGAATTTAGTCTGGCTTGCTCAATCAAGTAAGAGTTTTAACAACACCAGTTAAAGTCTAACAGGTTTATTTGGTAGCAAATACCATTTGGGCTTTAACCTGTTGGACTTTAACCTGGTGTTGTTAAAACTCTTACTGTGTTCACCCCAGTCCAACACCGGCATCTCCACATCTTGCTCAATCAATACATGTTTCAATGAGGATTACATCTCCTAATCGTTCTCCCCCACCCCACAATGCACATATTACCTGTGATAACAAGACCATGGACCATGCTTGGCTCGGATGTCCTTGCAGACAAATAGGCTGCTGGATGTGCCTCAACAGACCCAGCAGAGGAGGTGGCACAGAGAATTGCCGTGAGAGCCCTCAACATTAACTCTGGACTCCATGACACCAGGTCAATCATGGGCAATGAAGCCTCCTGCTGATTACCACATACCATCCCCCATCAACTGATGAATCAGTATTCCTCCATGTTGAACATCACTGGTGGGAAGGGTGCGGAGTGTGCTCTGGGTGGGGACTTCAATGTCCATCACCAAGAGTGTCTTGATAGTAACACCACAGACTGAGCTGGCTGAGTCCTAAAGGATATAACTGCTAGACTGGGTCTGCATCAGGTGGTGAGGGAACCAACAAGAAGGAAAAACATACTTGACCTCATCCTCACCAACCTGCCTGCTGCAGATGCGTCTGTCCATAATAGTATCGGTAGGAGTGACCACTGCACAGTCTTTATGGAGACAAAGTTCCATCTTCACATTTAGGATACCCTACATTGTGTTGTGTGACACTACTCCCGTGCTAAATGGATTAGATTTGGAACAGATCTAGCAACTTAAAACTGGGCATCCATGAGGAGCTGGGGGCCATCAGTAGCAGCAGAATTATACTCAACCACAATCTGTAACTTCATGGCCTGGCATATCCCCCACTCTACCATTACCATCAAGCCAGGGGATCAGCCCTGGTTCAATGAAGAGTGCAGGAGGGGATGCCAGGAGCAGCACCAGGCACATCTAAAAATGAAGTGTCAACTTGGCAAAGTTACAACTCGGGACGACTTGCATGCCAAGCAGAGTAAGCAACAAGTAATAGACAGAGCTAAGCGATTCCACAACCAACGGATCAGATCTAAGCTCTGCAGTCCTGCCACATCCAGCCGTGAACAGCGGTGGACAATTAAACAACTCAGGGTTTGATTCCCGGCCTGGGTCACTGTGCGGAGGTTACACATCCTCCCCGTGTCTGCATGGATTTCCTCCAGGTGCTCTGGTTTCCTCCCACAATCCAAAAGACACGCTGGTTAGGTGCATTGGCCATGCTAAATTCTCCCTCATTGTACCCGAACAGGCGCCGGAGACTCCACAAAAATCCCCATCCTCAATGATGGAGGATCCTAGCACAGTGCAAAAGTTAAAGCTGAATTATTTGCAACAATCTTTAGCCAGAAATGCTGAGTGGACGATCCATTTCAGCCTCCTCTGGAGGACTTCAACCAATTTGATTCACTCCACATGATGTCAAGAAACAGCTGAAGGCACTGGATACCACAAACGCTATGGGCCCTGACAATCTTCTGGCAATACTACTGAAGACTTGTGCTCCAGAAACTGCTGCACCCCTAGCCAAGCTGTTCCAGCACTGTGGCTGCCAGAGCATGTCAGAGTCTAGGAATCTTGTGGCATGTAACTCACTCCTGACCCCCCAAAGCCTTTCCATTATCTACAAGGTGCTAGTCAGGGGTGTGATGCAATACCCTCCACTTATCTGGATGAGTACAGCTCCAACAATACTCAAGAAGCTCAACACCATCCAGGACAAAGCAGCCCACTTGGTTGCTACCTCTTCCACATACATTAAATCCCTCCACCACCGACAAATGGTGGCAGCCATGTGTACCATCTACAAGATTCAGTGCAGGAACTCCTTGGGCAACACGTTTCAGGCCTATGACCATTGCTCTCTAGAAGGACAAGAGCAGCAAATACCTGGGAGCACCATCACCTGGAAGTTCCGTCCCAAGATATTCACCATCCTAACTTGGAAATATATCTATGTTCCTGCACTGTTGCTGGGTCAAAATCCTGGAACTCCCTCCCTAACAACACCTCAGAGACTGCAGTGGTTCAAGAAGGCAGCTCACCACCACCTTCTCAAGGACAATTAAGGATTGGCAATAAATGCTGGCCTCGCCAGCGATGTCCATATCCTGTAAATGAATAAAAATAAACAAGGATGCAGGGAGGGGCAGCACGATGGCACAATGGTTAGCACTGCTGCCTCACAGCGCCAGGCAGCCGGGTTCGATTCTTGGCCTGGGTCACTGCTTGTGTGGAGTTTAAACATCCTCCCCGTGTCTGCATGGATTTCCTCCGAGTGCTCTGGTTTCCTCCCACAGTCCAAAAGACACGCTAGTTAGGTGCATTGGCCATGCTAAATTCTCCCTCAGTGTACCCGAACAGGCGTCGGAGTATGGCGACTAGGGAATTTTCACAGTAACTTCACTGCAGTGTTAATGTAAGGCTACTTGTGACACAAATAAATAAAAAAAGGAGGCTATACCTCATACTTGTCTAGTTAGTGAAAAACCTCTCACGGACCAGCAATAATCCCCAAAGTTGCATTTCCAACTTCATCAGTATTCCTTTTTCTGTTTTCATCTTTCAAAAGCAGAAAGAGATGGAACGATTTTGCCATTCTCACGATGAACAGGAGGTTCCATGTTCACGTTGGGAACTAATCATTAGGACAGGCATCCTGGGACCTCATGTGAGAACCGCAGATCCATCCTGAGGACTACATCTGGAATTGTGATAAAAGTCAGAAATAAAAACTAAATGAAGCTGTCACTAACGTAATCCTGGTCGCACAGGAACAAGTGAGAGGAATAGACCTCGAGTTGCCAATTTTCTTTTTTTTTAACTGTTCTTGATGCAAACTCTGATACTCAAGTGCTGTCCTTTACATAGACAAGACATTGTAAACACCATTAAATGGTGTCCGGAATCCACAAGCATTTTTCTCTGTTAGTATTCCTACTGACACAGAAAGACTGACATTTGTGGGCTCCCTCTTTCTAGAAATGATCTCTTTGTCTTCAAAATTGCTCAGCTGCTGTTGTTTGGTGGCCCCATTACTTCAGAATGAAGTATTTCTTCATGTTGT
This sequence comes from Mustelus asterias, assembly GCF_964213995.1. Classification (NCBI taxonomy): domain Eukaryota; kingdom Metazoa; phylum Chordata; class Chondrichthyes; order Carcharhiniformes; family Triakidae; genus Mustelus; species Mustelus asterias. Next base: position 32,187,938 of record NC_135804.1, read on the forward strand.
GTCAGACTCCATATGTGTTTTTCTTGTTCAGTAATAGACTTTTTGTGAAGTTAATCTCTTTGTCTTGTCTTAACCATTGCTCACTCACTGTTGATAGCTACCTTCACCACCAAAGACAGAGGTACAATATTTCCATTCTTCCTGTTTTTTTTTCCCTTCCCCATAAAACTGACAGCCTGACTTTGGTTGCATTTCCAACCCTAACTCACGGTGGACTTTTTTTTGGCATTATCTTTGTGTCTCCACTGTTAGTCAGTCACTCATTTTAACCGACCTTAGCACATCCGATTGCTAATTTTCTGATTGTGAAATACTATCCATTTGTGATTTTTCCCCCCCTCTCCCATTTATTATGGAAAAGAATCTGCCTTCAAAGTAACCACTGATTTTTTGTAGCTAGCATTTTGTCTTCAGTTTGCGACAGATTCAGTGTATATTTTTAACATCAGTAATAAAGGAATAGACCTTGCCCATAATGTGTTTGTTTGTGAGCCTGTGGAATAGCATGATATAGTGAGATGTGGGTTGCATTATCGCAAAAATCCATGGAGGAACAGAAGCAGTTTGTTAGAAGAGCCAAGAGACATATTATACTGTGAGTAATTACCTTTAGTTCTACAGACTAGAAATCTAGATACAAAGCACTTTCACTTGAGTCTAAGGTGGACAGTGAGACCCTGTATCATCTTTTAGTCAATCTATACAGGGTGCAAGCCATGGCATTTAAATCTGCCTACAAGTTAGTTTTTATTTAAACAGAAGGACACTCTTTGATAGTTGCAGTATATGGATCGTAAATGAATTGGGCAGCCTTGTTGGTGCCCTCTTAACCATTGAAATGTATATTTTTTGTTGAATTTTTAAAGTCAGTTCTGGCGTTCCTTCATCTGACATCCAATTTTGAGTAACGACCGGGCGACAAGTAAAGCATTGTTTACATTATATAAAAAATAAAGCATCATTTGAAATAATGAGCAGATCTGTAGCTGAGACAAATCAGTGAGTGCCGTTGTGAGGGCCCTGCTTACTGGTTTGCTCCTGATTCCGTTACGCAGTTGACCTCTTTGTCTTTATCATAGCTCAGCCAGTTCAGTGCTGCAAACCAGAATCATCACTGAGAACTGGGGATTTCCTTTGCCTTTCTGTTCCTGTTTGGATGGAAATTGTCACTTTTCTTCCACTTAATTTATACTGATTTCCACAAATTTTCTCAACAATGCATCGTGTGCAGATGAACGATAGTGTAATTCAGACTGCAAATACAATAATGGGCTAACAGACCTTATACATCTACCTATAGGTAAAGCAGTAAGTTGTGCAATCTGATAACTGGGTACTTAGTTAGGAATGGAGAGTTTTAATTTGTTTTTTGTTTATTTTATCTAGTTTGGATTTAGTCAAAAGAAACGTCCAAGAAATGGATTAGTTATTGAACCCCCATGCCCCACCCGAAAGTTCATTTGTAGAGATTTGAATTATTCTGACAATTTTAAAACTCGGTTGATCTTAGATGAGGTGATATTTATCCGTCACATTCATACACATTTACTGTAAGAATATGGTTTCAACAGGTACAGAACGCAAGCAGACAGGGTGAGTGCATTCTTCGTGTTCTAACTTGCTTCTCTCAGTTGAGGTTTTCGAATAAAGTGCTTTGATCTGCTGCATGATCTCTGTGCGTTCACATCTCTGATTTAGTTGTCATAATCAGGCATTAGCTGGTGTCAAAAGTAAAGCCTTTTACAGGGCATTCTGTTCTGCTTGTCTTGATTATCACAATTTTGGTGTTGGGTAAATTAGAGCGGAAGACTATACAGACCAATTACATAAAGCGGCACACTGCACCATTGTAATTAGGTGCCACCATCGTTCTTCTTTGATGTGGCATCTTACAGGGCATTCCCTGCAGCCACTCTTACCTGAGGCCGATAATCTAATACGCGGAATTTTAACATCTTGTAACGTTTTCACCAAGTACAGATTTCGAGATAAAAGAAAGATCATTTATGGCACAAGTATGCCTGTGCAAAAAAATGTACTATTTATGGAGCCTTGAATTAAATGGCAACAGGCTGCATGTTATCTTTGCAAAAAATAATATCAATTAGCACTCGGTGTTGGGAGAACAGTTCTGAATGTGTATTCTGCATGCATGCCTGCAAGAAAGCTGTTGGATGTGTTTGTTCTTAGTGAGTGAAGCTAAGCAATATGTGTTAAATTAGCAAGAATGCCTTTCATCAGTGTAATTTTGCGAATGTAGCAGCAGCATTTTTCTGAAAAAACCCTAGAGGTGTGAGATAGGCATGGTGTTATGCTCGCAAACCCCAGTGATGTGAGCGTTCATGATTTCTCTGCAATTAGACAGGTATAATTATTACCACATGCATTTGCCGCTGCTCCCATTAATATTGTTGCTGCTCAAGGGGTCACGCTACGGTTATCAAATTATCTGGAAAGTTTGCGTTATGAAAAGTTGTGCAGTGATAAAATGCCAGTGGAACATAAATATCTTGAAAGATGTGATTCTGTATTAACGAGAAATGATCTTGAAGCAAGCTTTTCTTGGTGATGGCAGCACAGTTCAAATTCATCTTTCGTGCTAAGCAGATTATTTTGCTATTCCTGACCACTCGGGGAATAATTTAGTGCTGTAAGATGCAAGCATCAAATTGCTAAAATAATGATGCATATATGGTTCAAAAAGACATAAGAACGAACAACCAATTTTTGCATTGCTGCTGTGTTTTTTTTGTGCCCAGTGCCCAGATCCTATATCAGGGACTCTATTTCTCTGGAAGAAGTTGAGGGCTAAAATTGAGGGGACTTCAGCCTATATGATTCTTTGTGTCAGCAACTCATGAGGATATTATAATGTTGGTGAGAAGGAATTGTCTTAGTTTGGACAGCACAGCCCCTCGTCTCCCCCATAATGAGGGGTAGCACAGTGGTTAGCACTGCTGCCTCACAGCGCCAGGGACCCGGGTTCAATTCCCGGTTGGGTCGCTGTCTGTGAGGGGTTTGCACATTCTCCCCGTGTCTACGTGGGTTTCTGCCAGATGCTCCGGTTTCCTCCCACAGTCCAAAAGACGTGCTGGTTAGGTGCATTGGCCATGCTAAATTCTCCCTCAGTGTAGCCGAACAGGCGCCAGAGTGTGGCAACTGGGGGATTTTCACAGTAACTTCATTGCAGTGTTAATGCAAGCCTACTTGTGACACTAAGAAATAAACTTAAACCTAAACTTAAACTTAAGCTATAATGATTGGGCCAATGCCTTTCCGTTCTGGAGGCATGAGGGGCCCTCTTCCACATTGGAAAGAAGTAATACAGCTATTATCACTCAGTTTCATCTTTACCTGTTTTTCTTTGCTGATGAAAAAGATATTGCAAATGTACGAAAAGTCTCTAGATATGAGCAAACCATGTTTAAAGTAAAGTAAAGTTTATTTATTAGTCACAAGTAAGCTTACATTCACACTGCAATGAAGTTGCTGTGAAAATCCCCTAGTCGCCAACTCCGGCGTCTGTTCGGGTACACTGAGGGAGAGTTTAGCATGGCCAATGCACCAAACCAGCACATCTTTGGACTGTGGGAGGGAACCAGAGTGCCCAAAGGAAGCCCATGCAGACACGGGGAGAATGTGCAAACTCCATACAGACAGTGACCCAAGCTGGGAATTGAACCTGGGTCCCTGGCGCTGTGAGGCAGCAGTGCTAACCACTGTGCTACCGTGCCGCCCCATGATTTTTCCCTCCAATATTTTTCTAACACTGTAAGGTAACAGTTCCACAGCTGTCAACTGCCCTCCAGTACCTCATGCAATTAGCCTCTTTCTGTGTTTGAGTCTAAATAATAAATGTTGGCAGGTTGAACACCTTGGGAGATGTTGCAATTGTGCCTGACTTTGTGTTTATATGATATCCACCAATCAGGACATCCAGCAGAGGTCACTACGCAGCAATCAGGGCAGAAGCGTTAACTGATTTGGACTCCGCACTCTGGGAGCACTGAGGTCAATTGTACAACCTCGGTTTGTGTCCCAGCTTTTACCTGCGGAGTAGATTGGTATAACTTAGCTTCACACTGGGCAGTGCCTTTATCAGCTGGGGTTTCAAGGAAAGCAATCTGGCACTTCTCAGGCAGAATTTAACCCAGGTGACGGGAGGTCTCACCCCTGCTGAAGAACTGACAAGATCTCCGCGTTGCCTCCAGGCCCTCTCTATTCAGTGCAATTAGTCACTTAATTGGCCAGTTGTGGGCCTTCCCCAGGACCAAGGACCTTTGGGGTGTAAATCCACGTCCCACGCCCCTGTTAGTCAGAGACTGACAACTCATTGTTGCAGGTAGCACCAGATGCCAATGAGGTAGTAGTGGTATTTGCTGGCTATGCACTCATCAGAGGCCCAGAACCAATGAGGGGCTGAGGCCAGAGGTGATTATGAGCAGGGTGGAGATTGCGGGAAGAGGAAGGAAGGATTGAAGGCAAGGGCCAAGGAGAGCCATTCAGTGCTTTCCCCCTCTCCCCCAACCCTCCAATTTCTTGATGCTAGATCCCTCAATAAGACATCAACTGCCTGATAACAAGGGATCAGACCACCCCCACCCCCCGCCCACCCCTCGCCCCTCGAGGCAGGCTATTGCCCTGCCTGCCCACCGGCCGCTGGTTGAAAACTAGCAGCAGCAAGTTAAGGCCCTTAAGTGAGCATTAATTGTGCCCTTAAGAGGCTCAATTGGCAGTGGGGTTGGAAGATCATCTAAGAGCGTTCTCACCTCAGATTTCATTCGGGCAGAGTTGGGAAGGCAGCAAGGTCTTCATCCAACACCCTCTCAACTGATGAAATGGCACCCCCGCCTCCAAACCCGCCTCAGGGGAGGACATTAAGTTCCACTCCCAGTCTCTCACTTCGATGATCAATGGCTACAGAAATGCTCATGATAAGAAGCATTAACTGTTTGCACATTGAGGCCTAAGTACTCCTGCTAGATGTGTATCGGGCCAAGACATTGCAACCCCACTCTGATTTCAAGACATTTTCTTGTCCAGGATTGTAACAGCATTCAGGACAGGCTCCAGGCATGTTTCATGCTTTTTAACTGAGTCATTGACACTGGTGGAACAGAAAGATCCTGAAATCAATGGCACATGAGCACCCACCTGACTGCAGCAGTTTAAAACAGCGGGATAATGGTGTAACATCAGGAAGCCAGGACTTCGAATAGTATCTGCAAAACCCTGGCCTACGACTGCTGCAGCAGGACTCAGAGGGTTAGACTTAAGACACCTCCATGAAGAGTTATCGGTTCACATAAGGGAAACAGAGAAAAGTTTTTGGGACCAAGTAAAGGAGATTCTGTTAGAATGTAAAGAGTTTTTTAAAAATTCATTTGTGGGACATGGGCGCCGCTGGCTGGCCAGCATTTATTGCCCATCGCTAGTTGCCCTTAGAGGACCGTTGAGTGTCCATCACATTGCTGTGGTTCTGGAATCACATGTAGGCTGGACTAGGTAAGGATAGTAAGTAGTTCTTACTGTGCTTACCCCAGTCCAACGCCGGCATCTCCACATCATGACTAGGTAAGGGTGGCAGATTTCATTCCCTAAAGGACGTTAGTGAACCAGATGGGTTTTTCCAACAATCGACAATGGTTTCACGGTCATCAATAGATTCTTAATTCCAGATTTTTAAAAATTAAATTCAAATTCCACCATGGCAGGATTCAAACCCAGGTTCCCAGAACATTAGCTGAGTTTCTAGATTAATAGTCCAGCAATAATACCACTAGGCCATGGTCTTCTGCTGTCAATAGTCAGCAGAACTTTCACTAACCCTCACATGGTAACTCAGACCTGGAAGAACTGAATGGGAAGGTGAGAGAAGACAGATACTTTTTCTAACAATGCAACGTTATGATTCACATTTGCATCTGCCTTGCCTTTATTGTACTGAACACCATCCGTAACATAGCAGAAATCCGACATTTGATTAAAAATATATTGCCAGTAGAGAAACTGCTACTGTATATGTAATTTTAATTATTTCCTGATAAATTCTGTAATGTTTTATGTTTTTATGATGTGGCAAACTTTATTCTGAGGAAGAGCTGGTTGCTGGGGTGTGGAAATGTGGAAGGGTGGACGTTGTTCACAAAGAATTAGAAGAGTGTGTTTTTACAGGGCTGGAGTGCGTAAATGGTTTGGGCTGTGATTCCAGGAATTTGGAACAATATAGATAAGCCATCGTCCTGGCAATTATAATTTGTGATTAATTCCATGAAAATGAATAACGTTACTCACAACAGAAAGATAAAGAAAAATATACTGCTGCTACCTGAAACATCATTTCACATCATTTGGAGGAGCCAATCTTTACTGTCTATCGGGTTTAATCTTGGCGACTTTGATTCTTTTTTCTTTGTCCCATATCTCTGCCTCACTACTTCATGAATTAAGCAGAACAGTTGATGAACAATTTCAAACTCAGAACTTTTATTTGTAACCCATACCAAATTTGTAATGGTGCAATCTTTCCCGTCGTTGCCATTTAATAAACAAATATGGTCCCCCCATGCCGACACTATAGTTAAGAAAGCCCACCAATGCCACTACTTCCTCAGAAGACAAAGGAAATTTGGCATGTCAGCTATGAACTCTCACCAACTTTTACAGATGCATCATAGAAAGCGTTCTTTCTGGTTGTATCACAGCTTGGTATGGCTCCCGCTCTGCCCAAGACCGCAAGGAACAACAAAAGGTTGTGAATGTAGCCCAATCCATCAGGCAAACCAGCCTCCCATCCACTGATTCCATCTACATTTCCTGCTGCCTCGGCAAAGCAGCCAGCATAATTAAGGACCCCACGCACCCCGGGCATTCTCTCTTCCACCTTCTTCCTTCGGGAAAAAGATACAAAAGTCTGAGGTCACGTACCAACCGACTCAAGAACAGCATCTTCCCTGCTGCTGTCAGACTTTTGAATGGATTTACCTTGCATTTAGTTAATCTTTCTCTATACCCTAGCTATGACTGTAACACTACATTCTGCACTCTCTTGTTTCCTTCTCTACAAATGGTATGTTTTGTCTGTATAGCGTGCAAGAAACAATACTTTTCACTCTATGTTAATACATGTGACAATAATAAATCAAATCAAATCAAAATCAAAAATAAACAGAAAAGGAAGCTGTCCTAATCATTTAAACTGCTTGAAAATGGAAAGATGGCATTGTGAACTTTGACGTTCTGTTAGGTATACAACAGAACAAGAACAGCAATATGTGGGAGTTCCATCCATTCCAAGTGCTCCTCCACACACACACACGCCATCCTGACTTGGATTTCCATCACCTTTCCCTTATCACCACTGGATCAATACCCTGAAATTTTCTGTTTAATACCATCACGGAAACACGATCACTGGAATAACTGCAGGTTCAAGGATAAAGACAGCTGCCATCTTTTTAGGGGTTAACTAGGAAATGAGCAATAAATGCAACCTTCCCAGCATTTTCCATCTGCCAACAGCTTGAAAACAAATATATTAAAAACAACCCCTCAGAATAACTCAATTACTTTCAGAAAGATCACCTCAGTAAATATTGGCAATCTTATGCTTTACATTGGGTGGAATTTTCCTGTCCAGCCCGTTGCAGGAATTGCAGTGGGTGAGACAGCAAATTTGGCGGACTATTTATCGGTCCGTTGACCTCGGGCGGGAATTTTTGGTCTTGGGGTGAGCGCGGCAGGAAAATCCCACCAATTATCTTTCATGTGCTGATTGATTTTCTAGAAATGAAATCCCTCGGGTTTATTTTTTTTGATTCATTTTCATTGAAGAAAAGGGTTACAAGCAGCAAATTCTGCCAAGACCTGTCAATGGCCAGTTTCATTGTCAGTCCTTAAGACTTTCTCAAGGTTCTATGAAAAGATGCATGGTGGGACCTATTGGTTTCTATCTTGAGTCTCGACAGTTCATAATTATGGCCGTGAGAACCAACGTGAACTCACTACTCAAGCTTTCCACAAAGGACATATCTCTAATAGGAAACACTGTTATCAGCTTTCACATAGTGCAAATGTAGCAATGGGTAACATCCATCTGGCTCACTAATGTACTCATGGAAGGAAATCTGCTGGCCTTAATTTGGTCTGGTTGGTATGTGACCCCAGACCCGCAGCAATGTGGTGATGCTTAACTGCCCTCAGTAATAGCTTAACAAGGTACTCAGGTGTACCAACTGTTGTACCAACTCTGAATATGGATGAAATTGGAGCCACCTCACCCTCCCCTCCACAGCATTGACCTAAGCACTGGGTTCAGAAACACCAGAAGTACATCCAGCCCACTGAACCCTGCAAAATCCTCCCAAAAAATGGTGGGGGAACTTCATAGGGTCAGTTGCAGCACAGAGGCTACTAAGGCCCTCAAGTCCATGCCAACTCCCTGGAAGCGATCCATTCAGTCCCACTCCCCCACACGATTCCTGCAGCCCTGGCACTTTATTTTCTTCAAATGTCCATCCAATTTCTTCTTGAAATGGTTGATTATTTCTCCTTCGATCACCCTTCTATGCAATGAGTTCCAGGTCATTACCGCTAACTGCGTCAAAAGATTTTCTTCACATTCCCCCTGTATGTCTTCCCCAAAATCCTCAATCCATGTCCCCCAGTCCTTGTATTATCAGCTAATGGGAAGACTTTTTCCTTGTCTATGCTATGTCACAATCTTGTACACATCTATCAAATCTCCCCTTAATCTGCTTTGTTCCAGGGATAACCAGCCTAACTTCTCCAACCGAACCTTGCAGCTTAAAATTCCTCATCCCTGGAATAATTCTGGTACATTTCGTCTGCATCCTCACAAGGACCTTCACACCTTTCCTAAACTTTGGTGACCAGAACTGAACACAATCCTTTCATTGTGGTTATACACAGACTAGTCGAGCAACAGCCTGACATAGTCATACTTACAGAATCAGACCCTTCAGCCAATGTCCCAAACTCTTCCATCACCATCCTTGGGTATGTACTATCTCACTGGCAGGGCATAGTGGTGTACTGTTGGGAGAGAATGACCCAGAGTGCTGTCAATATTGATTCTGAGCCTCATGTCGTGTCATAGCATTGTGTCTAACATGGGCAAGGAAACCTCCTGCTGATTACCACGTCTCGCCCTTTCTTAGCTGCTAAACCAGTACTCATCCATGTTGAACACCACTTGGAAGAAGAACCGATGTAGCAAGGTCACAGACATACTCAGAGAATTTAATCTTCACCAGCAAAGGTGATTCAGGTAGCATCACTATTGACCAAGCTAACTAGGTCTTGAAGGATATATCTGCCAAACTGGACCTCTGGCAAGTTGTGAGAGAAACAACATCAGAGATAAACCTCCTTGACCTTGTCCTCACTAATCTACCCGTTGCAGATGCAGATGTCTGTGACCATGTTGGTAGAAGTGACCACCATACAGTTCTAGTAGAGACATTTTCACACTGAGGACATTCTCCATCATGTTGTGTGGCACTATCACCATGGATTAGTTGCAGAAAAAATTTGGCAAATCAAAACTGGGCATCTAGGCTGGTGGCCATCAGCAGCAGAATAATCAGATTTTACTGTATTCTGTAACCTCATGGTCCAGATATCCTTCATGCTACCATTATTGTCAAACTAGGTGACCAATGAGAAGTGTGGAAGTGCAGCACCTAACCCACACATCTTTGGACTGTGGGAGGAAACCGGAGCACTCGATGGAAATCCACATAGACAAGGCAAAAATGTACAAACTCTACTCAGACAGGCACCGAAGGCTGGAATCGAACCCGGGTCTCTGGCACTATGAGGCAGCAGTGCCACTGTGCTACCCAACCCCATCCTGAATGATGGCAGAGTCCAGTACATGAAAGCAAAAGACAGGGCAACCATCGTCAGCTAGAAGTCCTGAGTGGATGATCCATCTCGGCCTGCTCCTGAGGCCCTCGCCATGACAGATGTTCATCTTCAGCCAATTTGATTCACTCCATGTGATATCAAGAAACAGCTGAGCACGCTGGATACAGCAAACACTAATGACCCTGACATCATCTGGACTGTTGTGCTGAAGACTTATGCTCCAGAGCTAACTGCACTTCTAGCCAAGTTGTTCCTGTACAGCTACAACACTGGCATTTATGTGACAATGTGGAAGGTTGCTCAGGACTATTCTGTTCATAAAAACAGGACAAATCTAATCCAGTAAGTTACTGCACGATCAGAATACTCTCAATCATCAGTAAAGTGATGGAAGGTGTAATCACTCACTAAGAACCTGCGTAAAGACCAGGCTGAGTTCCACTTCCTTTCTCAGCTCCGGACATCATTACAGCCTTGGTCCAAACAGGGACGAAAGAAATGAACTCAAGAGGTGAGGTGCCATCAAAGCAGCATTTCAGAATGTGGCACCCAGGAGCCTGGTAAAATTGAAGTCAATGGAAACCATTGGGAAAAACCTCTACTGTATGGTGCCACACCGAGCACAAAGGAAGATTGTTGTGTTGTTAGATACCAATCATCTCAACCCAAGGACACATTCTAGGAGATCATTTGGGTAGTATCCGCCGCCCAACCATCAGCAGTTGCTTTATCAGTGACCCACCCTCTATCATCAGGTCAGAAGTAGGATGATCGCTGATGATTGCATAGTGCTCCATGCTATTTGCAATTGGCATCCTATCCACCACATTAAACATTCCTTAATGTCACCACTGACACCATCTACAAGATACACTGCAGTCACATACCATTCTGCTTTAAGACCATAAGACATAGGAGCGGAAGTAAGGCCATTCGGCCCATCGAGTCCACTCCACCATTCAATCATGGTTGATTTCAACTCCATTTACCCGCTCTCTCCCCATAGCCCTTAATTCCTCGAGAAATCAAGAATTTATCAATTTCTGTCTTGAAGACGCTCAACGTCTCGGCCTCCACAGCCCTCTGTGGCAATGAATTCCACAGACCTACCACCCTCTGGCTGAAGAAATTTCTCCTCATCTCTGTTCTAAAGTGACTCCCTTTTATTCTAAGGCTGTGCCCCCACGTCCTAGTCTCCCCTGCTAATGGAAACAACTTCCCTACGTCCATCCTATCTAAGCCGTTCATTATCTTGTAAGTTTCTATTAGATCTCCCCTCAACCTCCTAAACTCCAATGAATATAATCCCACGATCCTCAGACGTTCATCGTATGTCAGGCCTACCATTCCTGGGATCATCCGTGTGAATCTCCGCTGGACCCGCTCCAGTGCCAGTATGTCCTTCCTGAGGTGTGGGGCCCAAAATTGCTCACAGTACTCCAAATGGGGCCTAACCAGTGCTTTATAAAGCCTCAGAAGTACATCCCTGCTTTTGTATTCCAAGCCTCTTTAGGAAATAGATTACCAAATTTTATCATTGCTGGGCTAGAATCCTAGGACTCCCTATCCAGTACACTGCGGTAATACCTTCACCACAGATTGCAACAAGAAGGTGGTTCACCACCACCTCCCCATGGGTACTTGGGGATGGGCAAAAAACACTGACCTTTCCAGAGTCACCCCAGCCTCCAAATGAATAAAATAATGCTGTTGCCATGGTAAGATTAAATTTTAAATGTTATGTATTATGCAATAAATTATTTTCTGTCATCAATGCTTAGCTTGGTTGAGAAACCAAGCTGATGGTTGAAATGATTTTGAAAAAAATATTTTGCTGATTGCTGATTCTGGGATTGTTCTTTTCACATGTTTTATGAATTCATCATTGGTAGTTTTATTCAACCAAATTTCTTACTGATTTCTTTCTGATTTGTATGTTCCTTCACCCGACAGTTGTGATTTTGTTTTGCCTTTTTTTAAAAATAGGAAATTTGATATCATCAGTTCTAAGTGAGGTGTAGAAATTTGTACATGCACTGGCTTGATACTGGAAGTTACTCCCTGAAGAATGATGAACAGAACATGAGCTATTTGCAACCACTTATTTTTAGACAAATATGGACTGGGATTCTCCGACCTCTCGTGTGGCTGGGATTTTCCAGCCCAGCTGCTTGGGAGTGGAGATTTGGCTGAGTGCCAAATTCTCCGTTCCTGCAGGCAGTGGTGATGGGGGAATATGAGACTGAAGAATCCTCGCCATTATGTCATTCGTAGATGTTCTCCATTTTGTGAAGCATGTTATTGTTCATGAAGGATGCCATTTACGTCACATGTATTCAAGTACCACTGGCTAACACAATTTGTGACTATACATATATTTGATGAAATTAAACTTGTAAAACAAAGTTAAACTTGTATTTCTACAATGGGGTTCTTGTGAGTGCAAGGCCCCATTAATTTATTTACTGGTGTGGGCACTGGCTGGACAGAGTGTTTTTGTAAATCCGCTAATATGATATGAAATAACTTCGTCCAGATATCTTTCTCATTGCCCTCCATTCAGCCTTGCCTTATTTTGGATGTTTCTTTAGCTTTTTAGACTGCATAAATTGTTCCAGTTAGGCAGCATGTCAAACATCACTGGTTCTTTTCATTCCTTTCTATGAAAATGTGCTCGCTAATGCAATTTCTGTTGTCCACGTAGTCCAACTCCAGTAGCCAAATAATACTTGTGTTTGACATGTTTTTAAAAGGACAAGAACTATTTTTCTGTTCAACTTTTTCTCTTGAGTTCAAATATAAACCAACAGTGTGGCAGAATGACAAGAAGAAACAAAGGAAAGATAGAGGAGTATCTTTTAAAACTCACTCCAGAGTTTTTCGGCCTATCCCTTTAAGATTTATTCATTTATCTGAAGAATACAATTACTGCATTTGAAGATGCAGCCATTGTATTTTACAGGCTCTTTATGGGTCATTTAAAATAAACTACTCATATAGTAACAAGTGCTTGTGCAAGTTCTTTTCTACATGCATCAAAGGGTGAGCTTGAGTTTCACCAATAAGAGAGAGTGCCCTGCACTCCATCCCTCTCTCAAATGGATAATTCTGGTGATCCTCCTGACAGCCATGCTTTAGATTTTGATTTATGTTCTTCTAAAGCTAAAATCAAAGATT